>NC_057754.1:6156805-6168488 GCF_004010195.1 Chiloscyllium plagiosum
CTTGACCCTCCCTTGCCGCCATGGGAAATGTAAAACGTGCTGCCACACCTCCCTCTGAACTCTGTCCAAGACCACAAAAGGATCTTTTCACATTAGGCAGAGATTTGCCTGCACATCCCAAAACCTCATATACAGCATCTGGACACTATGGGAAATATAATGTGGTTCATCCAACTAACCTACACATCTTTGGACTGTGGGAGGAAACTGGAACACCTGAAGGAAACCCTCACAAACACTGGTGAGAATGTGCCAACTTGAACACAGGCAGTCGCCTGAGGCTGGAATCAAACCCAGGTCCCTGGTGCTGAGGAAGCAGCGCTAACCACTGAGTCACAATACTGTGGGATCTTTGCTGCTGATGCGCTGCCCCACTGATACCTCAGGAAATGAGGCAGGGTGAGTGACTAAGTGGCAGTGATGACAGAGTGACGTTATCGCTAGACAGTTAATCCAGAGACCCAGGTAACGTTGTGGGGACCCGGGTTTGAATCCCATCACGGCAGATTTTGGAACGTGAATTCAATAAATATCTGGGAAAAAATAATCTAGTGACGACAAGGAATCCATTGTCAATTGTTGGAAAAACCATTGTGGTTCACCACGACCTTTAGGGAAGGACAATGCCATCCTTACCTGGTCTGGTCTGCATGGGACTCCAGACCTATAGCAACATGGTTGACTCTTAACTGCCCTCTGGGTAAACGCAGCAGTAAATGCTGGCCGAGCCAGTGACAGCCTTATCCTGTGAATGAATAAAGAAAACAGGTCGGTGTTGTTCCTTCTCTAGTAGGTACATCCTACAAACTGAATCTGAAATATTCTCCTTCACACTGAACAAATACCTTTCCATCCAAGTCTTTAACACCACCAACATATCTTCGGAGTGCTATAAAGTTAAAAACAACTTATCATTGCATCCATATTATTCTTACATATAACTGAGGTCTCCTGGTAAAATTGTGTCAATTCACCGGTGACTATTGGGAGGGACTCTAAAATACAATCCCAGTAAGATGGTCATCCCTTTCTTATTTCTCAGTACCAACCAAATAACTTGCCTGGATGTACTCCCAGGAATATCGTCCCAAAGCCCAGCTATAATGTTATCCCTAACCAAAAACATCTCTCTCCCTGCTCTGTTGGCCCCTTTCTATCCTTGCTATAGCATCTATACCCTGGAACATTAAGCTGTCAGTCCTATCCATTCCTGAGTGATGCCTCTGTAATTGCTATAATATCGCAGTCACATGTTCAAAACCATATCCTGAGCTCACCTGCCTGACCTGTAAGGCCTCTTGCACTGAAATAAATGCAGTGCAACCGGTCCGTCGCACCTCATTCTGTGACTTGCTCTTGCCTGCCTTGACAGTCTGTCTGGTGAACAATACCAGCCTCAGACTCACCTCTTTTCTCACTATCTCTTTAGGATTACCCTGACTCCCTCACGGGTATAATGCCTCCCGAGTGGCATTAGCACATCTCCCTGCTCGTTAGGACCCCATGCTTTCCCCTTCCTATGCCATTGATACCAATGTACAATGTCCTCCCGCTGGTTATTTTCCCTTTTGAGAATAGTCTGCTCCCTCAGAGACATCATTGACACTGGCACCAAGCAGCACCATTCCATTCTGATGTCTCACTGTCAGCTGCAGAAACAGCAGACTGTGCCCTTGAGTGGAGAGTCCCCTATCTCAATCGATCGTGTGGAACTGGATATACATCACATTATGTTAAAAGCCAGTCTCAGTACCAGTAACTTGGCTGTCAGTGCTACATTCCCCTGAGAGTTTATTATCACCTACATTTTCCAAAACGATACCCTTGCCTGAGATGGGGATAGCCACAGGAGACTCCTGCAGTACCGACCTACCTCCCCTAGCTTTCCTGTCGGTAACCCATCTACCTGACTGTATCTGCAGTATCCTGCATTCCTGAGACTGCCCTATCACACCCCCCGGCTCCTGTCAATTCCTCACTGCCTTTGATCACTCCTCCACCAATCCATGTGATCCAATAGGATTAGCAATCACATTTGCTGCAGACATAATCATTAAGATCATTGAAACTCTCCCTAATCTCCCACATCCGAAAGGAACAGCCCCCCACTCTACAACTGACCATCTCTCCGCCTTAACAATCTACAAACCAAGACAAACGCACAGTCATAATGCTCGAAGAATACTGCCCGAGAAAACTTAATGCTTACGGTTCATATCTTAAACATTTAATCAAGAGACCCTCAGACATTAAAAAGAAATCCTCTCCTTACTCACGATTGTAGATTTAAGAAAATAAAACCAACTAAGATTGATATTTGAAGAGACTGAAACTCACTGAGCTGATCCCCGGCTCGGTGTACCTCCAAGGGCGCGGTCTCTCTGAGGGCAGCTGTGAAATGGCACTGTTTCTCTTCTCTGCCAACTCCGTTTCCAGAGAGGTTTTTAACTTCACAGCAAGTCAGCTCAGAGAGGGCACTGCTTGGTTTTATTCACTGGGGGTTGCCTTTGCTGCCCAGACCAGTATTTACTGACAACCTTTACTTGTCTTGGAGAAAGTGGTGGTTAACCGCCTCCATGAAATGCTGCAGTCCATGTACACCACAGTGATGTTTGGACAACAATCCCCCTCTGGCCCCACATCCCTCCCTGTCTCTGTAATCCCCCTCCGGCTTCAGAAATTACATGTCCGTGGCATAAGATTTTTATTTGGATTCATTTTTGTTTCATAACCCCCCCCTCTAAAAAAAAGTGAAATATTTGGCCCCAAACAAATTTCTGTTGATTAACCTTTCGGAGAGGCTGACACATGGACGCTGCAGAATTTTATCTCACATTATACACGTAGAATGATGGAACTTTCTTTTAAACATTGCTAAAAGGGAGGCAATGGCTTAATGGTATTTCTGCCAGATGAGTGATATGTGCAATGTTCCGAGGATTAGGGATAGAATCCCAACATGGCTGATGGTGGCATCGGAATTCAATACAATCTAGAATGAAAAGGCGAATGATGACCATGACACTATTGTCGGTTGTTAAATATCCATCTGGTTCACTAATGTCCTGTAGGAATGAAATGGTCATCCTCACCTTGTCTGGCCTACATGTGACTCCAGACCCACAGCAATGTGGTTAAATCAACTGCCCTCAGGAAAAATACTTTAAAAACTGTTAACAAATATTCCGCAGGTATCACTTAACAGCTGGCTGTTCACATTGGGGACCATGTGAATATCTCAACGGCCTGAACTAAATTTGAGATTCAGCTTCACCTTCTCCCTGTCTCACATCAGTCTGTTTACACCCAACTCCAGAACACTCTCATTGAGCCAAGCAGTCCTCCCAGTTGTAGCCCTGTCATCTTCATTGTCTTCTCATGCCTACATTGCCCTCAGCCTCCTGTACTGTTCCAATGCATCTCAATGGGAGCTCAGGAACAGTACCTCATCTTTCAATTCAGCCCTTTGTAACCCCAGAGTCAACATGGACCTCAGCAGTTTCTAAATGAACAGACAGCTTTTCAGAAACTGGAACATTCCACCTGAAAAGGTATTGGAATTTGAGTCCAAAAGGAGTTTTAATGGGATGTTTGCAGGTAATTGAAAATGTGAAGTTTACAGGTTAGCATCATGAAGTGGATGGTTGGGTCTAAATCTGAGAGTTCTTACAAAGAGACGAGGTGTAATTTGGATAAATCTGTGTTCCCTCTCAGGCCAATACCTCCTTCCTCAGCTGCAAGGCACAGAACAGAGCACATACCCAAAGGGTGATCCAACCATGAATTTGCACATCTTTCTGCTTGACAAAAATATTGGAGATATCTTCTCACAAACACAACAAACGTTTCTCCTTCCACAGTTAAATGCCAATGATATACAGATCCTGATGACTCCATTGACCGTAAAAACTTGCATTTGAGATCCCAGCCTCAATTGTTCTGATTTAATATCCTGCGAAATGAATTCACAAAACAAAACTCTCAGTCAGTACAGGAAGAATATAAAGACATACTTTTTTCTTGGTATGTGCTTGATGTGGAAATGCCTCTCTTCAAGTTGCACGCCCCACCCATCATAGGAAGAGGACATGCACATGCGCCTCACTCTCTCTTGCCCCTAATAAAAATGGCGGCCATATCCCAGGACCTATCAACACCTGAGGGCCGCATCTGCTGCAAACGCGGGATTAAGAGTTTCTAATTCAGATTTACGAACCACACAGAGTGTAATTAAAACTTCCCAGTCTAAAGTGACTCATTATCTCCCCGTCTCTGAGGCCACTCTCCCCTTCCCTGTTTGCGTCTCCCACATTCACCAACGGCGGAGTCACGCAGCACTGCATCGGCTGGTTACTGTTGACGTGTCATCCCACTGGCCACGCCCCTCATTCACTCCCATTGTTTGGATGACCAGCTGGTTCCACGTGGTCCACCAGCCCCACCATGTTTTCCTATTGGTCCGAAGCTGCCATCAATCAGCTGGACCCCATTGTGAGGTCAGTGGTGGTATCCTTCCCCTGTCTGAATCACACCCAGAAGGTGAATGGATAGTGTCAATCGGAAACAACAAGCAGAAGGTGCTGGGAAATCTCAGCAGGTCTGGCAGTATCTGGGAACAGAAATCTGTCCAGTGGCCCTTCCTCAGAACCGATGGGAGCTGGGAAAATTAGAATCTTGACAGCATGGAAACAGGCTAATCGGCCCAAAACGTCCACAGCGTCCGTCCGAAGGGTATCACACCCAGACCCATTCCCCTACCCTATTACTGTATATTTCTCCTAACTAATGCGCCTAACTGACATATCCCTGAATATTACGGGAAATTTAGCTTCGCCAATTCAACTAACCTACAGATCTTTGTATTGCAGGAGATAGGGATTAAAGTGTAAATAACAGGGAAGGACAGAACCCAAAGAGAGACTGGAACATTTGGAAAGAAAAAGGAGTGGATTACGATCTGGCTGGGAGGGTGCACAGATGTTGATGGAGGGGACAGGAACCTGTGCCTGGCAGCATGTCAGTGGAGCTGGCAGAAATGGCGGCTGATGATCTACATTCTGCTACAAAAACAGACCCCGAGCGTCCAGCTGCCTGTCACTTTAATACACGAGCCTGTTCCCTGACCAACATCTCTATCTCATGCTTACTGTTGTGTTCCAGTCAAGCCAGAACATACCAAATGGCCCCGCATTTCAAGGACTGCAATTTCCCCTCCCATGTGGTCAATGCCATCCAATGTATCTCCTCAACTTCCTGCACCTCTGCCTTTGAAACCCACACCTCCAACTGCAACAAGGATAGAACCTCCCCCCCACCAAGTCCTTACCTTCCACCCAGATACAACACATCAGCCTCTGCCATTTCCACCACCTACAATCAGACCGCACCACCAGATTCTTAAGGGGTTTGACAGAATAAATACTGATGTGTCTGAGGGGAAATACTGAGAGGGGAGTCTGAAATCAGATTCTGAGCCAGTCACAGAATAAAGGGTTCTGCTTTGGATTCGTCAAGTTTAAGGTAACATAGGCATGGGTAAGTGGTTTCAGTAGCAATGGAGCAAGGGTGAAGAGGAAATAAGCAACGGTTTAGAGATTGGAATTCCTGGTGTTTGGGATTGTGTAGATGTCTAATCAGAAGGTCAGCTTCGCGTGAGATATAACAGCAGTATTGTGAAGAGTCTAGTTCTTCTCCATAGTTCCGAGTGAGAGGGAGAAGCTCAGCAGTAAGGGAAAGGAATTTGCCAGGCAACGGGTTTAACCACTACAATGTTTCATTGGAGGGAACTGCACCTAATCGAGTAGTGATAGCTTGATAACTGAGTAACAGTGGAGTAATGGAGAGGGATGATGGGGAGGGAGAGCTGGGCATCGTCAGCGTACATGTGAAACCCAACATGGTACTTTTGCACAATGTCACCTCCTGGCAGAATGTAGGTGAGATAGAGTAGGGGCCAAGGATAGATCCATGAGGGACACCAAATGCAAGGAATTCAGAAAGGAAAGGGACAGTGGAGATGGAGCAGGATTTTCCAAAAACCGTGAGGTCAAATGTCAGTTTTTCACAAAATGGGAGAGAAGGACATAACCAGAAAACACAGAACAAGGAACAATGTCCGTGAATCGGTGAGGGGGACTGATGAGGAGCAGAAAAGAGAGTTGAAAAGTCTATGGTTTAGTGAGAATAGGATAAAGGGTCAAGATGAGCTCTGCTAAGGCTTGACATGAGATGAGATGGGAGATAGATGTTGGTTTGGACAAAAATCAGGAACACCACGTGAGGCAGTTTGGCTCCGTGGGCTAGTTGGAGGGAGGGAAGCAGCAGATCGGATTGTCTCAGTCTTAGTAACAGAG
The DNA here is from genome assembly GCF_004010195.1 of Chiloscyllium plagiosum. Taxonomy (NCBI): domain Eukaryota; kingdom Metazoa; phylum Chordata; class Chondrichthyes; order Orectolobiformes; family Hemiscylliidae; genus Chiloscyllium; species Chiloscyllium plagiosum. The sequence continues at coordinate 6,163,159 of NC_057754.1, forward strand.
AAAACAGAGGACTGGCAGCTTCATGTTCTTGGGTATAGATGAAATGGAAAGGATAGAAAGGGGGACGAGAGGAGGCAGAATGGCGTTTTGTATTAGGGATACCTTTATGGTTGTGCTCAGGGAGGATATTATTGGGAGTATTTCCAGTGAAGTTATTTGGATGGAACTGGGAAATAAGAAAGGGATGATCACCTTGTTGTGGTTGTCTGCTTGGGTTTCGTCTGGTTGCTCTGGTTTCCTCCCACAGTCCAAAGATGTGTCGGATGGGTGGGTTCTCCAGGCTGAATTGCCCATAGTGTTCAGGGATGTGCTGGCCAGGTGGATTGCACATTGGAATTGCAACGTTATAGGGGTAGGGTAGAAGGCTCCGATGTTGAATGTGGATGTGATGGGCTGAATGGCCCGCTTCCACGCTGTCTGGATTCTCTGATAATTCTACTAGCTTTAAAATAGTTACGGAAAATAGTAGACCAGATCTAATAGGAAGCCTTCTAAATTGGACAATTGTGATGGCACAAGGTAAAAACTTGCAAAACTTGTTTGCGGGAGGTTATTTCCAGGAAAATGGATGGCTGGAAAGGGGGAGCATAAGAACATAAGGAAGAGGAGCAGGAGTAAGCAATCTGGCCCCTCAAGCCTGCTCTGCGATTCAATAAGACCAGGGCTGATCTTTTCATCGCCTCAGCTCCACTTTCCTGCTCTTACTGGTAACCCTCAATTGCTTTCCTGTTCAGAAATCTACCTTTTGCTTTAAAGACATTCAAGATGAAAGCCTCAGCTGCTTTACTCAGCAGCAAATTCCACAGATTCACAACCCTTTAGCTGCAGAATTTCCTCCTGAACTCAGTCGTAAATCTCTCCACATACACCAACCCTCTCAACTACAGGCCCAAACGAGTGACCCTCATCTGCACTCCCTCCAGTGCCAGTGCATCATTGCAGAAGTGAGGAGACCAAACCTGTACACAGTACTCCAGGTGTGGCCTCACCAGCACCCTGTGCATTTTTGTAGAATAAGTGGCATCACGTTTGCAGCTTGCCAATCTATTGGAACTGTCCCAGAGTCGAACAAATTTTATTGAATAATGACAAGAGCATTTGCGATTTTCCCCCGCCATCTCTGGGATGCATTCTATCAGGGCCAGGAGACTCATCTACCTTTGGACTCTTAGCTTTTTCAACAGTACCTCTTTAACTTAGAATGATTGATTGTTTTTGATGTCCACATCTACCAATGCCTCCATAGGCCTGTGATAATGTGAGTACAGACACAGTATTTTCCTGTTCAGGCCAAGGCTGGTAGGTGTAGAGAATGCTGCATGACTAGAGAAATTGAGACTCTGGTCAAGAAAATGAAGGAGGGATATGGCAGGTATGGAGAGCTGTGTTTGTGTGACTCCCTAGAGGAGTGTACTCTCGGGAAACCAGGAGAGCAAAAAGAGGACATGGGATAGCTTGGGAACTTGGTTTCAGGAGAATCCAAAGAGATTAGACAAATATACTATGGACAAAAGAGTAACCAGGCAGAGAATAGCAACCCTCAAAAATCAGTAAGGCTGTCTATGGAACCGCAGTCGGTGGGAGAGATTCTGTAAGTATTTCACATCAGTTTTTACTGAAAAATGATATGAAAGCTAGAGAGTTGGGAGAAATAAATAGTGATAACTTGGCAATTATTCATATTATTGTGGAGGAGGTACTGGATGTCTTAAAAAGCAGAAAGGTGGATAAATCCCAGGGATCTGAGTAGGTGTATCCCAGAACTTTGTGGGAAGGCAGGGAAGTGATTGCTGGGCCCCTCGCTGAGATATTTGTATCATCGATTGCCACAGAAAAGGTGCTGGGAGATGGGTGCCATTATTTGAGAAAATTAAAAATCACACACCAGGTTATAGTCAAACAGGTTTAATTGGAAGTGTGCTTCCAATTAAACTGGTTGTACTATAACCTGGCGTTGTGTGATTTCTAACTTTTTACACCCCAGTCCAACACTGATATCTCCAAATCATTATTTGAGAAAGGTAGTAAGGAAAAGCCAGGGAACTATAGACCGGTGAGCCTGAAGTCAGTGGCAGGCAAGTTGTTGGAAGGGATTCTCAGGGACAGAATTTACATGTCATTGGAAAGGCAAGAACAGATTAGGGATAGTCAGCATGGCTTTGTGCATGGAAGTCATTAACTTGGACTTGAGAAAGACACAAGGTTCCACATAACAGGCTGGTTAGCAAGTTCAACACCACGGAATTAGCTATTTGGATACAAAATTGGTTGGAAGATCAAAGAGTCATAGATGTACAACACAGAAGCAGAGACCCTTCGGTCCAACCAGCACATGCTGACCAGATATCCCAACACAATGTAGTCCCACCTGCCTGCACCCGGCCCATAACCTTGCTATTCATATACCCATCAAGATGCCTTATAAATGTTGCATTCGTCCTACCTCCATCACTTCCTCTGGCAGCTCATTCTATACTCGTACCACCTTCCGTGAAACAGTTTCCCCACAACTCTCTTCAAAGTCTTTCCCCTCTCACCCTAAATCAATGCCCTCTACTGCTGAGATCCACCACCCCAGGGAAGAGACTTTGTCTATCTATCCTATCCATACACCTCATGATTTTATACACCTCTATAAGCTCACCTCTCAGCTTCTGACGCTCCAGGGAAAATAGCCCCAGTCTATTCAAAATCTATTCAACCCCCAGCTGAGCTCAAATCCTCCAATCCTGGTAACTTTCTTGTAAATCTTTTCTGAACCCTTTCAAGTTTCACAACATCCTTCTAATAGGAAGGAGACCAGATTTGTACGCAATATTCCAATAGTGGCCTCAACAATGCCCTGTACAGCCACAACATGACCTCCCAACTCCTGTACTTAATTTTCTAACCATATGCAGCCTTCACTATCCTATCTACCTGCGGCTCCACTTTCAAGGAGCTATGAACCTGCACTCCAAGGTCTCTTTGTTCAGTAACACTACTCAAGACCTTACCATTAAGTGTATAAGTCCTGCTAAGATTTGATTTCCCCAAATGCCATTCCTCAGCCCATTCACTCATCTGATCAAGATCCCGTTATACTCTGAGGTAATTGTTTTCACTGTCCACTACACCTCCAACTTTGGTGTCATCTCACTAACTATGCCTGCTATGTTCACATCCAAGTCATTCATATAAATGACGAAAAATAGTGGATCCAGCACCGACATTTGTGGCACTCCTCTGGACACAGGCCTCCAGTCTGAAAATCAACCTTCCACCACCACCCTCTATCTTCTGCCTTTGAGCGAGTTCTGGATCCCAATTGGTTAGTTCTCCCTGTATTCCATGAGCTCTATTCTTGCTGAGCAGTCAGTGTCTTGGTGGAGGGTGCTTTTAGGACTGGAAGCCTGTGGTGAGCAAAATGATGTCAGGCTGGGTGTTGGGTCCACTGCTTATTGTCATTTATATCAATGATTTCCATGTGAATATAGGAGCTATGGTTAGTAGGTTTACAATAGACACCAACATTTGAGGTGCAGTGGACAGTAAAATTACCTCAGCGTACAATGAGACTCCGATCAAATGGGCTGAGGAGTGGCAGATGAAGTTTAATTTTGATAAATGTGAGGTTCTGCATTTTGGAAAAGCAAATCAGGGCCTGACTTCTACACTTAATGGGAATGTCTTGGGCAGTGTTGCTGAACTAAGAGATCTTGGAGTGCACGTTCACAGTTCCTTGAAAGTGGAATCATAGATAGGCAGAGTAGTGAAGAAGCTGTTTAGTATTCTTGCCTTTGTCGGTCAGTGCATTGAGTCCAGGAGTTGTGACGTCATTTTGCGGCTGTAGAGGACATTGATTCAGTCACTTCTGGAATTCTGTTTTCAGTCCTGGTCTCCCCACTATCGGAATGATATTGTGAAACTTGAAAGGATTCAGAAAAGATGTGCAAAGACGTTGCCAGGGTTGAGGGATTGAGCTATAGGGAGAGGCTGAATAGGCTGAGGCTGTTTTCACTGGAGAATCGGATGCTGAGGGGTGACCATAGAGGTTGATAAAATCGTGAGGGGCATGGATAAGTCAAACAGCTAGGGTCTTATTCCTGTTTAGGTGAGTCCAAAACTAGAAAGCACAGGCGTGAGGGAAAAGATTAAAAAGGCATATTAGGGGCAAAGTTTCAAGCTGAACGTGGTATGTGTATGGAATAAGCTGCCAGAGAAAGTGTGGAGGCTGGTACAGTTAGAACATTTAAAAGGCATCTCACTGGATATGTGATTGGGAAAGGGTTAGAAGGTTATGGGCCAAGTGCTGGCATATGGGACGAGATTAATTTAGGATATCTGGTCGGCGTGGACAATTTGGACTGAAGGGTCTGTTTCTATGCTGTACATCTCTATGGCACTAATAAATTAAAATTGAGGTAGGTTTCTCTTTTATGGAGAGTTAGCAGAAGGTCAGACAATTCTCCTTGGAGCTGAGAAGGTTAAGCAGTAATTTCGAACAGGAGTTGATTTATTTCCAGGATATTTCATTTACAGAGAGACAGTGAGAAATTTTTAACATCACAATTTTTAGTAACTATTTTCAGGTAACTGGCAACTAATGCAGTTTAAAAATGTGAAGATTATTTTACTCACTAAGTTCTGAGCATCTGGAACAGTTTGAAAGACAGCTGGATGCAGATTCAGTAGTTATTGTCAAAACAAATTTGAAATTTAACATTTTTAAGGAAAGATTTGGAGGGCTATGTCCAAATGGGAGGTGAGTTGGGACTGACTGGCACCATCTTCAGAGGGAGAGAGTACAGCCCCAATGGGCAGAATAGCCCCCAGCCCATGTGCTCTGTGATAATGACCTATTGACTGTGAATGATGAAGCTCATCACAGGGCAGAGCCGCAGAGATGTACAGCATGAAAATAAACCCTTTGGTTAAACTGATCCATGCTGACCAGTTATCCCAGTCTAATCTAGACCCATTTGCCAACACTTGGCACATATCACTCTCACCCTTCCTATTCGTATACCCATCCTGATGCCAAATAGTATAATTGTACCAACATCCTTCACTTCCTGACAGAAGATTCCATATCCGCACCAATCTCAGTGGGGAAAAATAGTTGCCCCTCAAATCCATGTTAAATTCTTCTCCTCTCATCTTAAACCTTTGGCCTCTCATTCTGGACTCCCCCACCCCAGGGAAACGACCTTGTCTATTTATCCTACCCAGGCCCCTCATGATTCTATAAACCTCTGAGGTCACCCCTCAGCCTCTGAGGCACCTGGGAGGATCCCACCACTCAGGTCACAATGGGGCCTTGGCTGATTGACACAGCTTCAGACCAATAG
>NC_057754.1:6168988-6173970 GCF_004010195.1 Chiloscyllium plagiosum
CCAGAGATTTCAGGAGAAAAGGAACACTGCAGATGATGGAGATCAAAGTCAAGAGTCTGGTGCTGGAAAAGCACAGCAGGTCAGGGTGATGAAGGGCTTAGGCTCGAAACATCGATTCTCCTTCTCCTCAGATGTTGCCTGACCTGTTGTGCTTTTCCATCACCACAATCTCAATATCTTGGGATGGTGATGGCGGTGTCTGGCCATTGTCTGTAAGGGTTGATTTCATGAGTATGACTATGTCAGGCTGTTCCTTGATTGGTCTGTGAGACAGCTCTGCACATTTTGGCACCAAAATCCAGATGTTAGTCTGGAGGACGTTGCATCATCGAGACGGCTGATTCTGTGGTTGTATTAAATGGTGCCTTCTTAGATGCCGAGTGGTCCATCCAGTTTCATTCCTGTGTTGAGACTTTGCAGTGATTATTACAGTGAGTAGCTGGCTGGGCCACTGTCAGGTTGGCAGGATGTTTTTCGCCATTGACAATGGTTCCATGGAGATCAGGAGATTCCTAATTCCAGTTATTTTTTCTTGAATGCAGATTCCACCATCTGCCAAGATGGGATTCGAACCAGGACTTCAGTCGTTTGTTTTAATAGTTTGGATAAAAGTTAAATACATTAGGTTTGTTCACTCACTTTAAATATCATTTAGCCAGGTTTTGTTTCTTTGTGAAACACTGTTCATCATCCTGTCTCCTCCATCCTTCTCTCCAACAACAAGAGTTTGGAGCACATGGAATTTCTCTGTCACTAAGACTGAGATAATCCGATCTGTTGCTTTCCTCCCTCCCACTAGCCCACTGAGTCAAACTGCCTCACGTGGTGTTCGCGGTTTTTGTCGTAAACTTACGTCTTCCTCCAGTCTCTTGTCAAGCCTTATCAGAGCTCACCTTGACCCTTACCCTAATTTCACTGAACTATAGACTTTCCAACTCTCTTTCCTCCTCCTCCTCATCCGTCCCCCTCACCGATTCACAGATATTATTCCTTGTTCTGTCTTTTCTGGTTATGTCCTTCTCTTCCAAAATCCTGCTCCATCTCCACTCTCCCTTTCCTTTCTGAATTCCTTGCATTTAGTGTCCTTGGTCCCTTCTGTATCTCACGTACATACTGCCAGGAGGTGACATTGTGCAAAAGTACCATGTTGGGTTTCACTGACGATGCCCAGCTCTCCCTCCCCATCATCCCTCTCCATTACTCCACTGTTACTCAGTTATCAAACTGCTTACCACATTCCCACTCCTCGATTAGGTGCAGTTTCCTCCAATGAAACATTGTAGTGGTTAAACCCGTTGCCTGACAAATTCCTTTCCCTTACTGCTGAGCCTCTCTCTCTCACTGGGAACTATGCAACAGAACTACACTCTTCACAGTATTGCAGTTATATCTGACGCGAAGCTGACCTTCTGATCAGACATCTACACAATCCCAAACACCAGGAATTCCAATCTCTTAAACGTTGCTTGTGTCCTCCTCACCCCAGCTCCATTGCTACTGAAACCCCTGACCGGTGTCGGTGTTGCCTTAAACTTGACGAATCCGAAACCGAACCCTTGATTCTGTGAATCACTCAGAATCTGGTTTCAAACTCCCCCCTCAGTATTTACCCTCCGACACATCAGTATTTATTCTGTCAAACCCCTTAAGAATTTGGTGGTGCGGTCTGATTGTAGCTGGTGGAAATGACAGAGGATGATGTGTTGTATCTGAGTGGAAGGTAAGGACTTGGGGGGGATGTTCTATCCTTGTTGCAGTTGGAGGTGTGGGTTTCAAAGGCAGAGGTGCGGGAAGTGGAGAAGATATAGTGGATGGTATTGACCACATGGGAGGGGAAATTGCAGTCCTTGGAATACGGGGTCATTTGGTATGTTCTGGCCTCACTGGAACACTGCAGTAAGCATGAGACAGAGATGTTGGCCAGGGAACAGGCTTGTGTGTTAAAGTGGCAGGCAGCTGGAAGCTCGGTGTCTGTTTTTGCAGCAGAACATAGATCATCAGTCGCCATTTCCGCCACCTCCACTGAGATGCTGCCAGACACAGGTTCCTGTCCCCTCCATTAACAGCTATGCACCACCCCCCCCCCCCCCCCCAGCCCAGATCGTAATCCACTCCTTTGTCTTTCCAAATGTTCTGGTCTCTCTTTGGGTTCTGTCCCTCCCTATTATTTACACTTTAACCCCTATCTCCTGCAGTACAAAGACCTGCAGGTTAGTTGAATTGGCCAAGCTAAATTTCCCATAATGTTCAGGGATGTGTAGGTTAGGTATATTAGTCAGGAGAAATATACAGTAATAGGGTAGGGGAATGGGTCTGGGTGGGATACCCTTCGGAGGCACACTGTGGACTTTTTGGGCCGAGTGGCCTGTTTCAATGTTGTCAGGATTCTAATTTTCCCAGCTCCCATCGGTTCTGAGGAAGAGCCACTGGACAGATTTCTGTTCCCAGATGCTGCCAGACCTCCTGAGCTTTCCCAGCACCTTCTGCTTGTTGTTCCTGATTGACACCATCCATACACCTTCTGGGTGTGATTCAGACAGGGGGAGGATCCCACCACTGACCTCACAATGGGCTCCAGCTGATTGATGGCAGCTTCGGACCAATAGGAAAAGGTGGTGGGACTGGTGGACCAAGTGGGACCAGCTGGTCATCCAAACAATGGGAGTGAATGAGGGTCGTGGCCAGTGGGATGACACGTCACCAGTAACCCAGCCGATGCAGTGCCACATGACTCGGGCATTGGTGAATGTGGGAGACACAAACAGGAAAGGGGAGATAATGAGTCACTTTAGACTGGGAAGTTTTAGTTACACTCTGTGTGGTTCGTATGTCTGAATTAGAATCTCTTAGTCCTGCGTTTGCAGCAGATGGGAAAACGGCTGCGGCCCTCAGGTGGTGATAGGTCCTGGGATATGGCCGCTATCTTTATTAGGGGCAAGGTACAGTGAGGCGCATGTGCATGTCCCCTCCCTAGGATGGGGTGCGGGGGGCGGGGTTGTGCAACTTGAAGAGAGGCATTTACACATCAAGCACATACCAAGAAAAAAGTATGTCTTTATATTCTTCCTGCACTGACTGTGAGTTTTGTTTTGTGAATTCATTTCATAGGATATTAAATCAGAATAATTGAGGCTGGGATCTCAAAAGCAAATTTTTACGATCAATGGAGTCATCAGGATCTGAATTATCATTGGCATTTAACTGTGGAAGGAGAAAGGTTTGTCTGTTCTATTTGTGGGATAATGTCTCCAATATTTTTGTCAAGCAGAAAGATGTACAAATTCATGGTTGGATCACCCTTTGGGTATGTGCTCTGTTCTGGGCCCTGCAGCTGAGGAAGGAGATATTGGCCTGAGAGGAAGCACAGATTTATCCAAATTACACCTCGTCTCTTTGTGAGAACTCTCAGATTTAGACCCAATCACCCACTTCATGATGTTAACCAGTAAACTTCATATTTTCAATTACCTGTAAACTTCCCATTAAAAGTCCTTTTGGACAAAAAATCCAGCGCCTTTTCAGGTGGAATGTTCCAGCTTCTGACAACTGTCTGTTCATTCAGAAACTGCTGACGTCCATGTTGACTCTGGGGTTACAAAGGTCTGAATTGAAAGATGAGGTGCTATTCCTGAGCTCCCATTGAGATGCATTGGAATAGTACAGGAGGCTGAGGGCAGTGTAGGTGTGAGCAGACAATGAAAATGACAGGGCTGCACTGTGAGGGCTACTTGGATCAATGAGAGTGTTTTGGAGTTGGGTGTAAACAGAGTGAGGTGGGACAGGGAGAAGGTGAAGCTGAAAGTCCGTTTTAGTTCAGGCCGTTCAGAAATTCACCGTCCCAAAGGGAACAGCCAGTTTTTAAGTGATACCTGCGGAGTATTTGTTAACAGTTTTTAAAGTACTTTTCTGAGGGCAGTTGAGAGTTTACCACATTGCTGTAGGTCTGGAGTCACATGTAGGACAGACCAGGTGAGGATGACCGTTTCCTTCCCGACAGGACATTAGTGAACCAGAAGGGTTTCTAACAATTGACAAAATGGTTTCATGGTCATCATTCGCCATTTCATTATAGATTGTATTGAATTCCGATACCACCATCAGCCATGTTGGGATTCTAACCCTAATCCTCGGAACACTGTACATATCACTCATCTGGCACGAATACCATTAAGCCATTGCCTCCCTTCATAGCAATGTTTAAAAGAAAGTTCCATCATTCTACGAGTACAATTTGAGATAAAATACTGCAACGTCCATGTGTCAGCCTCTCCAAAAAGTCAATCAAAAGAACATTTTGGGGGGGCGAAATATTTCACTTTTTTTTTTGGGGGGGGGGGCGTTATTAAACAAAAACGAATCCAGATAAAAAATCTTATGCCATGGACATGTAATTTCTGAGGCCGGAGGGGGATTACAGAGACAGGGAGGGTTGTGGAGCCAGAGAGGGATTATTGTCCAAACATCACTGTGGTGTACATGGACTGCAGCATTTCAGGGAGGCGGTTAACCACCGCTTTCTCAAAGACAAGTAAAGGCGGCCAATAAATACTGGTCTGGGCAACAAAGGCAGCCCCCAGTGAATAAAACCAAGCAGTGACCCCTCTGAGTTGACTTGCTGTGAAGTTAAAAACCTCTCTGGAAATGGAGTGGGAAGAGAAGAGAAACAGTGACATTTCACAGCTGGCCTCAGAGAGACCACACCCTTGGAAGTACTCAGAGCCGGGGATCAGCTAAGTGAGTTTCAGTCTCTTCAAATATCAATATTAGTCGGTTTTATTTTATTAAATCTACAATAGTGAGTAAGGTGAGGATTTCTTTTTAATGTCTTCCGGTCTCTTGATTAAATGTTTAAGATATGAACCGTAAGCATTAAGTTATTCTAGGGCAGTATTTTTCGAGCAATAAGACTGTGCCTTTGTCTTGGTCTGTAGATTGTTAAGGCGGAGAGATGACCTGTTGTAGAGTGGTGTGCTGTTCCTGTC
>NC_057754.1:6177201-6178979 GCF_004010195.1 Chiloscyllium plagiosum
AGCAGGGTTAGATAACATGGAATGCAGGGAGAGCAAGCCATTACAAAACTACCTTGAAGGTTGGAGACAGAGGATGATGGATGGTTGCTCTGCAGACTGGAGGCCTGTGAGCAGCAATGTGCTGCAAGAATGGATGTTGGGCCCTTAAATAAATGACTTGGATGTGAATATATGAGGTATGGTTAGTAGGTTTACAGAAGACACCAAAATTGGATGTGTAGTGGACAGTGAAGAAGGTTAGTTCAGAATACAACAGGATCTTGATCAGATGGGCCATTGGAGCAAGGAATGGCAGACGTAGTTCAATTTAGATAAATGTGAGCTGTCATATTTTGGAAAGGAAAATCAGAGCAGGACTTATACACTTAATGGCAAAGTCCTGGGGAACATTGCTGAACAAAGAGACCTTGGAGTGCAGGTTCCTAGTTCCTTGAAAGAAGAGTCACAGGTAGGCAGGGGAGTGAATGCAGCATTTGGTACGCTCCCCATTATTGGTCAATGCATTGAATGCAGCTGTTGTGACGTCATATTGTGGCTGGACAGGGCGCTGATTAAGGCCATTCTGGAATTCTGTTTTCAGTTCCAATCTCCATGTTCATGGAATAATGTTGAGAAACTTGAAAGGGTTCAGAAAACATTTGCAAGGATTTTGCCAGGTTTGGACGTTTTGAGCTATTGGAAAAGGCTGAATAGGCTGGGACTATTTTCCCTGGAGAGTTGGAGACTGAGAAGTGATCTTATAAAATCATGAAGGGCATGGATAAGGTGAGCAGTCAGGGACTTTCGCCCAAGTTCGGTGGGTCCAGAACTGGAGGGTACAGGCTTAAGGTGAGAGGAGAAAGATTTAAAAGGGAGCTAAGGAGCATCTTATTCATGTTGAGGGCATTGCAAGTATGGAATGAACTGCCAGAGGAAGAGGTGGAGGATAGTACAATTGCAGCATTTAAAAGGCATTTGATTGGGTACATGAAGAGGAAGACTTTAGAGGGATAAGAGTGAACCGCTGGTAATGGGACTCCATTAATGCTCTCCGTTATTGGTCAATGCATTGAATACAGAAGCTGGGATGTCACATTGTGGCTGGACAGGACGTTGATTAAGCCACTTCTGGAATTCTGTTTTCAGTTTGAATTTCCCTGTTCTGGGAAGGATGTTGTGAAACTTGAAAAGGTTTGGACAAGATTTACAAAAACGTTGCCAGGATTGGAGGATTTGGCCTACAGGGGGAGGCTGAATAGGGTGGGGCTATTTTCTGTGGAGAGTCAAAGATTGAGAGGTGACTTCATGGAGATTTATAAAATCACGAGGGGCGTGGATAAGGTGAGCAGCCGGGGTCCTATTTCCTCAGGTTAGGTGGGTCCAAAACTAGAGCACCTGGGTTTAAGTTGAGAGTGCAAACATTTAAAAGGGATCTCAGTGGCAACGTTTTCAAGCTCAGTGTGGTGTATATATGGGAGGAGCTACCAGATGAAGTAGTGGAGGCTGATAAAATCACAACATTTAAAAGGCTTCCAATTGGGTACATGACTAGGGAGGGTTTTGATGGATACAGGCCAATAGATGGTAAATGGGAATCCATTAGTTTAGGATTCCTTGTTGGCACGGACGAATTGGACCAAAGGTCTCTGTCTTTGATCTTAATAAATTAAGATGCATTCCTCTATTTTGTGGAGAGGTAGCTGAAGCACAGATAATTATCCTTGGAGCTGAGAAGGTGAAGCAGTGATTTCGATCTGGTGCAGATTTGGTTCCAAGGTCTTGAATTTGCAGAGAGAGAG
>NC_057754.1:6179203-6180880 GCF_004010195.1 Chiloscyllium plagiosum
AGAGAGAGATTAGCCCTCCACTCTCATCACAATGGGGCCCGGCTGATTGACGGCAGCTCCAGACCAATGGGAGGAGAGTCTGTGTGGTACTGCAGCCAGTGGGATTGAATGAAGGGTGTGGCCAGCAAGACAAAACCAGTCCATGAGCTGTGCAGGTGCAGTGTCACTGTTTGGGGTTGGGAGAGACAGCAGAGACTGGGACAGAGGCTGTTGGACCTGAATTACAAACTCACGGTAAATTAAAACCAGAAGAACTGTGGAAGATGTAAATCAGAAACAATACCCAGAAGGTTCTGGAAAGGCTCAGCAGGTCTGGCAGCATCTGTGAAGAGAAATCAGAGTTAAAGTTTAAGATCCGGTGTCCCTTCCACGGAACAGATGTTACTGAGAAAAAAAAGTCAGTTTATGTGCAGAAGATATTGTGGGGGGAGCATAAAAGGAGTAAAGGATAGGTGGGGATAGAGTGAGAGGAACAGTTGGATAAAGGATAACGATCTGGCTGGGGGAGGGTGACTAGCTGTTAATGGAGACTGTTAGTGACTAACCATAGGTAGTGTGTAATGGCAGGCTGTGAGAACAAGGACTGGTGTGTGGGGTAGGGGGCTACGACATGAGGTTGTTAACCTATGGTTAGCCACTAACTGTCTCCAGTAAAAGCTGTTGCCCACCTATATCACTCCACGATTGGAGCTGCTGAGGACACAAACCTTTGGAATATCCTCCCGAACCCCCTCTGTCCGCCTTAAAGATGTATCTAAAAATCGTTCTCTTTAATCAATGTTTCCATCATTCGTGAAGCATTTTAGGAGATTTGTCAATGTGAAAGGCTCCATACAATACAGGTAGCTGTTGTTATTGTCTGACATCAGGAGAAACGGGGATGAGCCCTCTCTCTCTCTCATACCTGATGAACAGCAGCAAAAGCAGGAAGGACTGAGCATGCTCCAGCCCACAATGGGCCTCAGATTATTGATGTCAGCGCAGGACCAATAAGAGTGGGGGAACGGGGGCTAGAGGTGCTAGTTGGTCCTTCAACCAATCGGAGTGAATGAGGGGCGGGACAATACTCAACCACGTGATAAACTTCACTGACACCACAGTGTTGTTGTGACCAAGGCATTGCAAATGTGTGAAGGTGAAGGGCAGGGGAAAGGAAAGACATATTGACCAGGAAGAGAAGGAAATTTTCACGGTATGGAATGAGAGGTTTTACAGAATTTAGTGCACATTGTAAAACACAAATTTGAAAATCCCAAATTCTGCACCATTTTCCCTCCCTATAATGCATTTTGCACTCCCTGAAATATCAACTGTGTGTTTCTCCCTCCATAGATACCAATGATCAATGCCTGTGGAGAAGGTGATGTTTGACTTCCTTGTACAGCTGCAATTCGTGTGGTGAAGGTGCCCCCACAATGTGGTTGGGTAAGAGCTGTTATAGATTATTCACTCAGTGACAATGAAGAGTTGACAATGTGTGTGCAAATCAACAACAGTTTGTTTTTTTTGTATCATGTTTATAATTCCACAGAAATACTATTGAGAACTTCTAACAAAAGGCCACAGTTGGGGATATTAGGTCAGGTGATCAAAAGAATTGCCAAATAAGCAGGTTTTCAGGAATACCTTAAAGGAGGAAAGCAGGTCTGAGGGCGTTAGGGTGGGAATTCCAGACCG
>NC_057754.1:6184582-6184988 GCF_004010195.1 Chiloscyllium plagiosum
CCACCCCTCTCGATCCACACACCCCCTGTCTGCCTACCCTCCCTCCCAGTCCCCTAGTTCTGTACTCCCCCACTCCAGGGCAAATATCTTCTCTATTTACCGTATCCATGCCCAGCCTAATTTTAAAAATCTCTTTAAGGTCACCATTCAGCCTCTGACGCTCCAGGGAAAACAGCCTATCCAACCCTGGCAACATGCTATAATTCTTTTCTTATCTCTTTAAAATTTAAGAACATCCATCTGATAGGAAGGAGAACAGAATTATATGGAATATTGAGTCAGCAACTTTTGCAATGTCCTGTACAGCCGCAATATGACCTCCCAACCCCAATACTCAATACTCTGACCAATAAAGACCCTGTATCCCTTGCCCACCAGGAAATAGTGTAAGTGTCCTTACCTCTGG
>NC_057754.1:6185488-6197335 GCF_004010195.1 Chiloscyllium plagiosum
TCCACCCACATGGACATGTTGAAGAGCATGACAGGAGAAAGGATTGAAACCGAGAGTTCAATAGCCACAATGAGAGAGGAAGAAGGAAATAAACGGTGATTGTGGATCCCAGGGGATACAGACTCCAGGATTAGTCCTTGTTGGCATTCCCGCAGTAATACGAGACTGCATTCCATGATGAGAGTTAAACCCGGGTGGCAGGAGAGGGAGCCACTGAACATGAACAGGTTTAGTTCAAACACAGGAGGTTTGTTCAGTCAGTAACAGTGTGTTAGACATGGAGGTGAAGTGAAACGTGAGGGGAAATGTTGCCACAAGCTGATGATGGATAACTTTCATTGGAACAGGAGAAGTCCATTCAGCCCCTCGACTTTGCTCTGCCATTCATGATGATCAAAGCTGATGTGTGACCTAACGTACAATTTGCAAAACCGTCTAATTTCATCAATAAACTCCTCTGCAACAGACAAGATGAGTATTGAAAAACTAAACATCTGCAAATGCTGGGACATCAGAAAAAAAAAAACAGAAATTGCTAGAAAAATTCAGCAGATCTGGCAGCATCTGTGGAGAGTGAACCTTTCAGGACCAGTGACCGGTCAGGGGACCAGCTGTAGCTGACCATTCTGCCTGTTCTGGAACACTCTGGAACAGGTTCTCGTGTGAGATTGTCAATAGTAACTGAGAGAAACAGGAGGACGGGCTCCATCAGAATAAGGAATTCACTTACCCCTCCCTGTGGGACACTCACCGACATAGTAACACTGCGGAGAGGCCGTTCAGATGAACGGCCCCACATATGGGAAGGGATTTACTCGATCTTACAATTTGCTGAGGCACCAGAGATAGCGCAATGGATTTAGGCCCTTCACCTGCTCCATGTGTGAGAAAGGATTCATTCAAATCTCTCACCTGCGGAGTCAGTAGTGCATTCCCAGCGGGGAGAGGCCATTCACCTGCTCAGTGTGTGGGAAAGCATTCACTCAGTCCTCTGACCGACTTAAGCACCAGCGAGATCACTCTGGGGAAAGGTCATTCACTTGTTCCCAGTGTGGGGGGAGATTCACTCAAATGCAGCACCTGCGGAATCCCCAGTGAGCCCACACAGGGGGAGAGGCCATTCAGGAGCTCAGTCTGTGAGAGGGGATTCAGTGATTCATCCTGTCCCATTGAGACCCCAGTGAGCCCACACAGGGGGAGAGCTCATTCAGATGCTCAATGTGGGAGAAGGAATTCAGAGATTCATCCTGCCTCCGAGACCCCAGCGGGTTCACACTGGGTAGGAGCTGTTCACCCTTCTGTGTGACAAGGGATTTGCTGCGTCTTCAACACGATTGAGAGACCAGTGAGTGCTCACAGGGAAGTGGTCATCCCCCTGCTCCGTGTGGACTGCAGGAGTCTGATTTTGATGTTACTGTCCATCAGAGTCAGGACCTAGTACATGATGACACTGCTGGAGTATTGATGTTGTTGTTGTTAATCACATTAACTGGGCTGGAGGTGACTGAACTTACATTGCCACTGACTGAACCTCAGGATATCTCTCTGGGCAGTAAGTCTCCACAAACAGCAATGTGACAAGGAGCAGGGATTACCTGTTTTGATTTAAATTGTGATTGCAGCACTGCTGCTTCACAGCATCAGGTACAAGGTTGGAGTCCAGCCTTGGCCAATGGCCGGTGTGGAGTTCCCACATTCTCCCCAAGATAGTGTGGGTCCTCTCCAGGTGCTCTGGTTTCCTCCCACAGTCCAAAGATGTGCAGGTCAGGTGGATCAGTCGTGTTAAATTGTCCACAGGATCCAGGATTGTGCAGACTAGGTGGATCAGCCATGGGAAATGCAGTTTTACAGTGATAGAGTGCTCTGGGCGTGATGAACTTCGGACGGTCGGTGGGGTTTGATGGGCCAATGCTCTCCTTCCACACTGTTGGGATTTTATTCTCTGATTGAGGATAAAGGCTACACAGCAGGGTGTTCTTGGAGAAGGAGCATGTGGTGTGCATCAATGCTCTCGATGCCTTTAGATAGAGGTGGGCACCATAGGGGATATAGTGCTTTATCTCCACCGCTGCCCCCTCCCCACAACTCTACTTTGATTTTGTCCCTTCTCACTCGGTCACTTGTAATGGTTTGCTTGGCCCGTAATGGGCTTTGTTTGGAAATATTCGATTGATTACACAAATGGTTTACTGCTGGTGAATATATGTCTAGATTAGAGTGGTGCTGGAAAAGCATAGCAGGTCAGGCAGGATCCGAGGAGCTGGAAAATCAACGTTTTGGCAAAAGCCCTTTTCCAGCACCCTTCTAATCTAGGCTCTGGTTTCCAGCATCTGCAGTCCTCACTTTTGCAGTGCTGTTGATTAAATGTTAACCAAAAGCAAAATGGCGTAATGATGATTTTGATGGTGGGAAGGTTGCTGTGATCACATTTTTGGGTCGGAGAAATGGGGAAAAAGAACGCTTCACAGCTCACAGAACGAGAAATGAAAAGCAGTTAAATCAAACCAAAGGTTCAGACAGGGAGGGAATATTTCCCTGGAGTTTGAGTAACTGGAAAGTGATGGTGTCCGGGAATAGACAGGATTTTGTTTTACAAAGGTTGAAAGTTTTAAAACTGTTATATTCAGACAGTTTACATTATTTTCTTTAATTTTATTTGCGGTGCAAAAAACTTTTACATTTTAAAACCAAAATTTACAAACCTTGTGTTAAATATAAATGTTAAATAAAATCCATCAAACCATCCCTCATTGAAAACTGATGTGGAGGTGCAATCTCCTGGAGAATCCCTGCCCTGCTGACTTCTTCCTACCCGGGCTCCATGACTATATACATACCTGGGAGATAGCAGCAGGAGACCATTCGACCTTTCAATCCTGCTCCACCATTCAATGGGAAACAGCTGACCATCCAGCTCAGTCTCCTGTTCCTGCTGTGTTCCAATCCCCTTTCATGACTTTACCTCGAAGAACTATATCTAAGCCCTCCTTTGGCTTCACTGCCTGTTCCAGTGATGTTGTTGTGTTACTGTGTAGGTTTAGGCAGGGGTAATGTGATGGTGCTGCCTCCTGAAGGATGCACACAGCGTCCCTCATCATCCTGCAGTAACATCAACTGGGGTTCAGCAACTAGAGATAGAACCCCTTTCCAGGATATGAGCATCACTGGCTCAGCCAGCATTTATTCTCCATCTCTAGTTACCCTTGAGAAGATGGTAGTGAGCTGGTGTCTTGTACCATTGACAGTCCATTTGGCGCAGAGAGACCGATAATGCTGTGAGGAGAGTGTGCAGGATTTTGACCGAGTAATTCTCCATATTTGCTTCTTCAAATTCTGGTTAACTTCATCATGATCTGCACGTGATTTTGAGATTTCAGTCTGCAAATCTTCACCATCTAGCACCCTGTATAAATGAATATGTACAGATTAGAAATTCAGAACAGACAATCCTAGTTTCTCTGGAATATCTTTTTTTCCCATTTTTTCCCCGAAAGCTGTAACCCTTCAGCCCACTTACTCTCTCCCACCGTTCTGACTCTGCTGCCCCCTAATGTACACTCTCCACATTCTCATGGAGTTGCTGATAAACAGATCCATGCCACCACTTCCCGCCCCTGGTTAGACGCTGCACCCTTTCTGGGTTCACTTCCTTTCCCTTCAGTTGCTGCAATTCAATAATGTAACAGCAGAATGAAACAAAAGGAAACAGAAAGGGAGGTGGCAGAACCTTGACAGAAGAGGAACCTTCAGTCTGGGAGATTGGG
Source organism: Chiloscyllium plagiosum (assembly GCF_004010195.1). NCBI lineage: Eukaryota > Metazoa > Chordata > Chondrichthyes > Orectolobiformes > Hemiscylliidae > Chiloscyllium > Chiloscyllium plagiosum. The sequence goes on from NC_057754.1 coordinate 6,189,253, forward strand.
TCAGATCCTTCTTTGTTTCCCATTGGTTGATTCCCACCATTACAATGAAATGGGGATAAAGAGTGGTCCTACATGGGTGTAGTGGCACTTTGACCCCCCAACTGATCAATACTATGAGCAGATGCATTCCTCCTCCAGCCAATCACAGTGTGAAATACTTTCCGCAGAGTATACTTACCCAAAGCACATCTCCAAAACCCGCCCACATTCTATACATGTACAATGCCGGGTTTCCCCGCTCACGTGTGGTGCCTGCCTCAGAGATTGTGGGAGTTGTAGTCCCCATGAAGCCACTGCAGCCCTGTCTCTGGAAAGTGAAAGTAAAGTGTGGACTGGAGGGTGTTGTGTATGGGATCCCCATTCAGACACACAGAACTTACGGACTGTCTCTGGGTTTTACTGAGACATCTGCTTCCACAACCTGATTTTCTGATGTAAGGAATATAGATTCAACCAACTGGGGTGTGGGGTGGTTAATAGGAGGAGACGATTTTAAGCAGAGGTGGCTCAATGGTTAGCATTGCTGACCCACAGCGTCAGGGACCTGGATTTGATTCCAACCTTAGGCGACTGTGTGGAGTTTACACGTTCTCCCCGTGTCTGTGTGGGTTTCCTCTGGGTACTCCAGTTTCATCCCACAGTCCAAAAATGTACAGGTTAAGTGGATTGGCTATGCTAAATTGCCCATTGTATTCATGCAGGTTAAGCCAATAACCATGGGAAATACAGAGAATGGGTGAGTCTGAATGGGATGCTCATTATAGGGTTGGTGTGTACTCCGTGGACGATTACCCTGTTTCTGCACTGTAGGGACTCTATTCTATTCTAAATGAATAAGAATGTACTTATCTCAATGTGTTGTGAATTTGTGGAATTCGCTATTCAAAATGGAGTGGATGCCAGAACAATGAGCCAATTTACTGAAGAGATACAGATGTCGATTTTGCAATGAGTTGAAGGGTGAGAGAGAGCAGGCAGGAAAATCCAGCTGAGACCGAGGTGAGCTCAATCATCACTGTATTAAATGGTGGAGCTGGTTGGAAGGGCTGCATTGCATCTCCTGTGCCCAGTGCTTATCTTCTTACGGTAATAACTGGAAAGCTGAATACAAAACTCAGCACCCTCACCAAAGGAGATTTTCGGAAACAGCAGGATAGTCAGGTGGATTAGAGTTCCAAACTTAGATAGTGAGGAAGTATGTGGGAGATAATGATTTTGCAATTTTAAAGTGAGGTGAGTTAAAAATCACACAACAACAGGTTATAGTCCAACAGGTTTAATTGGATCATGATGAAGGAGCAACGCTCCGAAATCTAATGTGTTTCCAATTAAACCTGAAGGACTATAACCTGGTGTTGTGAGATTTTTAACTTTGTGCACCCCAGTCCAACATCGGCATCTCCAAATCATGTAAACTGAGGAGAGACAGTGATTTCTGGTTTTGGACTGTGTCTACATTCACACCGTCCAGAATACTCTGTTGTGAATATCTATCCTGTACTTTATGACAAAGCCAAGGTCTCTGACAATGAAAACCAAAACACCCAGGTAACATCGCCTCACCTCGTAATCTGATAAAAAGACTTGTGATAAATCTGGTTGAATTTAGAATACAGTTGGAAAGCGGGAAGATTAAATCCAATCCCAAGATCCTGTGCTTAAACAAAGGAGACTACAATAGGATGAGGCAGGAGTTGGTTAATGTAGACTGGAAGCAAAGACTTTAGGGTGGGACAGTTGAAAGATAGCGGAGGAATATCAAGGAATTTTTCAAACTGCTCAGCAAAAGTATATATCAGTGAAAAGGAAGGACTGTAGGAAAAGGAGTAATCTGCCATGGGTGGCTAAGGAAATAAGGGAGTCTATCAAATTGAAATAGAAAGCATACAAATTGGCAAAGCCCAAGGAGAAACTACGAGATTAGAAAAAAACTTTAAAGATCAACAGAAAGCGAGATGGGATTGGGGGAGAAAAGTGATGAGCAGCTATCCCCAGGGCCAGAATAGCAGTTTACACGGCTAGAGGGGAACCTATTGTTTGGGGAACATATGGCCTCTGTAATTGTTGAAGCACTTCACTGTTACCATAGAGATAATCCTGATCAAGTTAAAAATCACAGCACACTCCAAAAGCTTGTACTCCCAAATAAACCTGTTGGACTATAACCTGTTGTGTGATTTATAGGTTTGTCCACCCCATCCCAACACCGGCTCCTCCACATCAGAATCCTGATAAGACAGCCCCACTGAAACTGAAGCGTCTGTCAGATACTTGAGGGAGCCAGAAGGGTGTGGGGCAGGGGTGTATGTTTTAACCACGAAGTGCTAAACTGAACTAGACTTTCTAACTGACCGTTGCCATGGAGATAATACTGAGAGATAGTCTATATTCAAAGTCCCAAACCACAAAGGTATGAGAATGGGAGCTTTACATCGGACAGGTGGGGCGTTACCTGATGCTGCCCGGAGGTGTTCTGCATGTACACTATCCAGGTAACTGCCATGTTTCATCAATAAAGACTTAAAGAAGACCTCAGAGTTCTGTGCCTAGTTATTTCTATCCAGTAGGATTCAGAAATATGAGTACACAGCAGTCAGTCTTCACAGTGGAGGATACGAAGAACATGCCAGTAATTGATCAGGAGACTGAGGAAGGTGAGGACCTAGAAATAACCATTATCATGAAAGAGTTAGAACTGGGCAAGCTGATGGAGCTAAAGGTAGACAAGTCTCATTGCCCTGATGGAATACATCCCAGGATACCAACAGAGTTAGTGGGAGAAATAGCAGATGCACTTAGAGTCATAGCATCCTGCAGCAGAGACAGGCCCTTTGGCCCAAACTGGCCCATGCTGACCAGAATGTCCATCCACACTAACCCCATTTCCCTGCACTTGGCCCATCTGCTCCTGATCCTTTCCTATCCATGTATTTGTCCAAATGTCTTTTATCTGTTGTGAGTGTACCCACCTCAACCACTTCCACTGGCAACTCAGTCCATATACATACCACCCTCTGTGTAAAACAGTTGCCCCTCAGCTTCCCTTTTATTCTTTCCCCTCTAATCTTCAACTGATGCCCTCCAGTCCTGATTTCCTGGGAAAACGACTGAGTGCATTCACCTTACCCATGCCCCTCATGGTCTTATACACTTCTAGAAAAGAACCCCCTCAGTTTCCCCTGCTCTAAACAAAAAAATCCTCGCTTGTCCAACCTCTCCCTTTTACGCAGACCCCTGAGCCCTGGCAACACCCTTGGAAATTGTTCTGCACTTTTTACAGTTTAATAACTAAAACCTACATTACATTCATCACATTTCCAGTATTTCCCCACGGTGCTGGAACCGACGTGACAACGCCAATGGATTACAATCCATGATCGAGAATGAACTCTTTTACAACAATCCCGTTTTCATAGTGTTTCCCATGGTGCAGGTATCCTTGTGGCTTTCTGGTTGCATGGTTAATTAAAGACTTGTCCTTCTACAAAGCAAAGCTGTGGCTTAATTGTTCCGGGAAACGTGCCATGATTTTTCAGACTTTCAAAAACAAATGAACTCTTTCTCCACAGTCACCATGCCAACATGGACTTGGCTGTACCTCAGTAATTTTTCCAGTCACACTGACATTTGAAATATTTGCCCATGGACAGAATACACAACTTTCCTTCCACATGAAAAAGCCAATGATATTCAGATCGGCACGGATCAAGTAACTATCAGATCTGAACATGAAGTTCAATTTGAATTTCTCATCCACAAATCCACCCTTTCAGTACCCTACAACTGAGAAAACAACTCACCACGTTAATACAGGATGGATCTTTATAAGACAATTATAGTATTAAATTGTAGTTTCTTGTTCCCCAAAGTTTTAACTCTCAGTCTAACAATTTCTTTCTTCTGTGAACTGAAATCCAAACTAATCTCCTCACTCCTTTCCTCCACACCCAGTTCTCACAGTCTCTCTCCTCTCTTTGAACTTAGTTTCTTAGCTCTTGTCTGCGGACTAAGAACCAAATCAATGAGTCTGACTCTGAGTCCACCAGGGTGGGGGTGGGGGGTGGGGGGAGGGGGGGGGGGATGGTGGTGGTTGTTAGTGAATCCTCTGATGACAACCATCCTGCATACACTGCTTCCTGCACACTCTGGCCAAAACCCGTCTTACTAAAATGAACCAAATTAGAATTCTAATTGCAGGCCCGTCCTTGTCGCTTTCCATAAAAACCTTGAATCTTCACAATGGAGTTCTGATAACTTTCTGCAAAATGCTGCACCAGTGATACTCTGATCACATGTCAGGGAGCCAGGAAACGGGCCACTCCCCTGGGTCCTGCTCCCAGAGGGAGGAAGATGCCCATGACAGATTAATTCCTCACAACCACAGCCTCCTTCCCAGGCACTGTGCATACTCCCACAATTGGCTAGCACTGCGCCCATACACTGGTCTCCTCTCCTACAGCACGTGCTCCCGATAATACAGGAGCCTGGGTGATTGACAGCAGCTGCTGCACAATATATCAAAATCCCTCCAGTATGGAAACTGCCCCTTCAGCCAAACAAGTCCATAATGACCCTCCATGCAGTAACTTACACAGACCCATTTCCAGACCCTATATTTACCTCTGACTCATGTAACTAATACTATGGGCAATTTAAAATGGCCAATTCACCTGTCCTGCCCATCTTTGGATTGGGGGGAGGAAACCGGAGCACCCGGAGGAAACCCGCTCAGACACAGGGAGAATGCACAAACTCTGGGATTGGCTGGAATCGAAACCGGGTACCTGGTGCTGTGAGGCAGCAGTGCTAACCACTGAGCCGTCTCTATAGACGGGAAGGGGCGGGGCTGGAGAACTGGGGTAATGAGATTGTAAACAATGAATGAATGTGGAGGACACTGGGGGATGGACAGGTCAGTGAGGGAAGGATCAGTGCAGCAGCAGGAGGGGATCCTGGACAAACTGAGCAATGGGAGAGTCTGAGAGGAGAGAAACTACAGGAAGGTTCTGTTTGGAGGCTCAGGCAGGGACAGCTGGGAGACAGTATGGCCTGGTGGCCTGGGCAGGTTTACTAATCAGCCTCTTCAAAGATGCTGTCACTCAACTCTGAGCCTGATCCTCCTAGTCCAGAGGTAAGGACACTTGCACTATTTCCTGGTGGGCAAGGGATACAGGGTCTTTATTGGTCAGAGCATTGAGTATAGGGGTTGGGGGGGGGGGGGGGTCATATTGTGGCTGTACAGGACATTGCAAAAGTTGCTGAATCAATATTCCATATGATTCTGTTCTCCTTCCTATCAGATGGATGTTCTTAAACTTTAAAGAGATCAGAAAAGAATTATAGCATGTTGCCAGGGTTGGATAGGCTGTTTTCCCTGGAGCGTCAGAGGCTGAATGGTGACCTGAAAGAGATTTTTAAAATCATGGATACGGTAAATAGAGAAGATATTTGCCCTGGAGTGGGGGAGTGCAGAACTAGGGGACAGGGAGGGAGGGTAGGCAGACAGGGGGTGTGTGGATCGAGAGGGGTGAGACAGAAATGGCTGGGGAAAGAGGGGGGTGACGGACAGGCCGACGTGGGGGGGGACAGGCCGACAGAGGGGGGAATGGACAGAGTGGGGGAGACGGGGGGTGGGGAGCAGACAGTGCGGGGGGAGACGGGGGGAACAGAGGGGGATGATGGAGAGTTATTTTATACATATAAACTCAACCCTGCTCCTGTTTTCTCCTCCTCACCTTAATTCCCTCTGAAGGGCTCAGAGCAACTGTATAGTTCTTGGAAAGTAGAGTTTCAGGGAGATCAGGTGCTGAACGTGGCATTTGGGACACTGACATTGAAAGGAATGTGCTGATCAATAAATAGACTCTGGTTCGATTCCACTGTCTGTGTGGTGTTTGCACATTCTCCCTGTGTGTTTGCGTGGGCTTCCTCTGGGTGCTCTTAATTTCCTCCCACAATTCCAAAGACATGCAGGTTCGCTGGATTAGCTTTGGGTAATGGCAGGTTACAGAGTCAGGGTGGAATGCTGTTCAGATGGTTGGTATGGTCTCATGGGCCGAAAGGCCTGCTTCCACACTGTGGGGATTCTGTCACTGAGTTTAGGAGGTCACGTTGTGGCTGAGTAGGGCATTGGTGAGGCCAGTTTTAGAATACTGCATTCAATTGTGGTCTCCCTGATTTCAGAAAGATGTTACCAGAATAGGACTCAACCTCTTAATGACAAGTTCCTGGGAAGTGTTGACAGACAAACAGACCATGCAGTGTGGGTTCATAGTTCCTTGAAAGTGTGATTGTAGGTAGACAGGTCGGTGAAGGTGGTGTTTGGTATGCTAGCTGTTATTGGGCAGTGCATTGAGTATAGAAGCTGGGAGATCATGTTTCGGTTGTATAGTTTATTGCTTCGGCCACTTTTGGAATCCCCATACTGCATTCAATTCCAGTCTACCTGCTATAGAAAAGATGTCGGGAAACTTGCTTTTCCAGGGTATTGCCAGTATTGGAACATTTGAATCATAGGGAGAGGATGAATAGGCTGAGGCTATTTCCCTGCATCACCGGACACTATAGGTGGCTTTATCGAACTTTATAATATTATGAGGAGCAATGATAGGGTGACTAGTCATGGTTTCTTTTTTACCAGGGTAGGGGAGACCAAACAAATTTGAATCTTTTTTCCAAGTTGGAAATGACAAATTCTAGAAGAGAAATTGCAAGTTTAATGGATGTGAAAACCGAAACAACTGAAGATGCTGTTAACCAGGAAGAGAAACAGAAGTTTCTGGAAAAGCTCAGCAGGTCTAGCAGCATCTGTGAAAAGAAATTAGAGTTAACGTATCTGAGGAAGGGTGACCAGACCCGAAACCTTAACTGATTTTTTTTCACAGATGTTGCAGGACCTGCTGAGCATTTCCAACAACATCTGTGCAAGTTTAAAGGGAGTTTTTTGGAGTATATACCTGACAGTAACTTCATAAAGTGTGAGTCAGACCACATCTGGAGTAATGACGGAAGTTTTGGTCCCTTTATTTAAGGAAATACATCATTTCATCAGAGGCATTTCACAGAAAATTGACTGGGATGAACCCTGGTTTGCAGGGATTATCTTTTAAGAAAAGGCTGAAGAGGTTGGGACTCTCCTCACTGGATTTGGGAAGAATGAGAGGGGATGTCATTGTAACATGTAGGATTCTTAAGGAGTTTGACAGGGTAAATACTGAGAGGATGTTTCCCATCATGAGGGAGGCTGGAACCAGATTCTGGGTCAGTCACGGAATCACGGGTTCTGTTTTGGATTCATCAAGTTTAAGGCAACACCGACACAGGTAAGGGGTTTCAGTAGCAATGGAGCTGGGGTGAGGTGGAGACAAGCAACATTTTAAGAGATTGGAATTCCTGGTGTTTGTGATTGTGTAGATGTCTGATCAGAAGGTCACCTTGGGGTCAGATATGAGAGCAATATTGTGAAGAGTGTGGTTCTGCCTCAGACAGTTCCCAGGGAGGGGGAGGGGCTCTGCAGTAAGGAAAAGTAATTTGTAATAGCAACTGAAGGCAATGGGTTCAGCCATTGCAACGTTCCGTTGCAGGAAATTGCAGCCAATCGCGTAGTGGGAGTGTGATGAGCAGATTGATAACTGAGTAATGGAGAGGGATGATGGGAGGGAGAGCTGGGCATTGTCAGTGTACATGTGAAACCTAACACGGTGCTTTTGGGCGATGTCACCTCCTGGCAGTATGTAGGTGAGAAACAGGAGAGACCAAGGATAGATCCTTGAGAGACACCAAATACAAGGAATTCAGAAAGGAAAGGGAGAGTCGGGATGGAGTAGGTTTTTCCAACAACGGTGGAGTGAAATATTAGTTTGTAGCAGAATGGGAGAGAAGGACATAACCAGAAAAGACAGACAGATAGAACAAGGAACAATATCTGTGAATTGGGGAGGGGGAATGATGAGGAGGAGGAGCAGCCCAACTCCAAAAGCACTACTCCTACATTAGTGACATCACCCAACTCCACCCTAGTCTCAGCTCATTGACTGAAATACTCGTCCATGCCTGTGTTATCTCCAGACTTCATTATCCAAAC
>NC_057754.1:6197643-6215091 GCF_004010195.1 Chiloscyllium plagiosum
GTCAAATATTAGTTTGTAGCAGAATGGGAGAGAAGGACATAACCAGAAAAGACAGACAGATAGAACAAGGAACAATATCTGTGAATTGGGGAGGGGGAATGATGAGGAGGAGGAGCAGCCCAACTCCAAAAGCACTACTCCTATATTAGTGACATCAGCCAACTCCACCCTGGTCTCAGCTCATTGACTGAAATACTCGTCCATCCCTGTGTTATCTCCAGACTTCATCACCCAAACACACTCCTGGCCAGCCTCCCACATTCAACTTGCATGTAATCTCAAGAGTATCTAAAACCCTACTGCCCAAGTGCTCAATTGTAACAAAACTTGTTGATTCATCAAAAGGCTCCTATTAACAAGCAACAATTTAAAATTCTCACCCTTGACGTAATTCCTGGCTGTGAACATCCCTGTCTCCCTACACCACACAACCTATGAGACCCCGACAACTCATTTTCTTTCAGACCCCCAACGATGAGTTTATTCATTGCTTCACCTGTCTAGCTGTTTCTACTGTTGCCAAGGCAACACGGTCTGGAATTCCCACCCTAACGTCGTCAGACCTGCTTTCCTCCTTTAAGGTATTCCTGGAAATTCTTTTGATCACCTGACCTAATATCCCCATCTGTGGCCTTATGTCAGAATTTCTCAATAGTATTTCTGTCGAATTATAAACATGATAAAAAAAACTGTTGTTGATTTGCACATACATTGTCAACTCTTCAATGTTAATGAGTGAATAATCTCTAACAGCTCTTACCCAACCACATTGTGGGAGCACCTTCACCACACGAACTGCAGCTGTACAAGGAATTCAAACATCACCATTTTTTTTAGATTACATTACATTACATTACAGTGTGGAAACAGGCCCTTCGGACCAACAAGTCCACACCGACCCGCCGAAGCGCAACCCAACCATACCTCAACAACCTACATTTACATTTACCCCTTCCCTAACACTTCAGGCAATTTAGTACGGCCAATTCACCTGACCTGCACATCTTTGGACTGTGGGAGGAAACCGGACCACCCGGAGGAAACCCACGCAGACATGGGGAGAACGTGCAAACTCCACACAGTCAGTCGCTTGAGGCGGGCGACTTCTCCCCAGGCAATGGGGCTTTGGCACTGATCTGTGGAGGGAGAAACACACAGTTGATATTTCAGGGAGTGCAAAATGCATTATAGGGAGGGAAAATGGTGCAGAATTTGGATTTTGAAATCTGTGTTTTACAATGTGCACTAAGTTCTATAAAACCTCTCATCCCATACCATGAAAATTTCCTCCTCTTCCTGGTCAATATGTCTTTCCTTTCCCCTGCCCTTCACCTTCACACATTTGCAATGCCTTGGTCACAACAACATTGTGCTGTCAGTGAAGTTTATCATGTGGTTGAGTATTGTCCCGCCCCTCATTCACTCCGATTGGTTGAAGGACCAACTAGCACCTCTCGCCCCCGTTCCCCCACTCTTATTGGTCTTGCGCTGACATCAATAATCCGAGGCCCATTGTGGGCTGGAGCATGCTCAGTGCTTCCTGCTTTTGCTGTTGTTCATTAGGTATGAGAGAGAGAGGGCTCATCCCTGTTTCTCCTGATGTCAGACAATAACAACAACTACCTGCATTGCATGGAGCCTTTCACATTGACAAATCTCCTAAAATGCTTCACGAATGATGGAAACGTTGATTAAAGAGAACGATTTTTAGATACATCTTTAAGGCGGACAGAGGAGGTTCGGGAGGATATTCCAAAGGTTTGTGTCCTCGGCAGCTCCAATCGTGAAGTGATATAGGTGGACAACAGCTTACAATGGAGACATTTAGTGGCTAACCATAGGTTAACAACCTCATGTCGTAGCCCCCTACCCCACACACCAGTCCTTGTTCTCACAGCCTGCCATTACACACTACCTATGGTTAGTCACTAACAGTCTCCATTAACAACTAGTCACCCTCCCCCAGCCAGATCGTTATCCTTTATGCAACTGTTCCTCTCACTCTATCCCCACCTATCCTTTACTCCTTTTATCCTCCCCCCACCCCACACTATCTTCTGCACATAAACTGACTTTTTTTTTCTGAGTAACATCTGTTCTGTGGAAGGGACACCGGATCTTAAACTTTAACTCTGATTTCTCTTCACAGATACTGCCAGACCTGCTGAGCTTTTCCAGAACCTCCTGGTTGTTGTTTCTGATTTACAGCATCTGCAGTTCTTTTGGTTCTAATTTACCGGGAGTTTGTAATTCATGTCCAACCGCCTCTGTCCCAGTCTCTGCTGTCTCTCCCAACCCCAAACAGTGACATTGCACCTGCACAGCTCATGAACAGGTGTTGTCTTGCTGGCCACACCCCTCATTCAATCCCATTGGCTGCAGGACCACACAGACTCTCCTCCCATTGGTCTGGAGCTGCCGTCAATCAGTCGGGCCCTATTGTGATGAGAGTGGAGGGCTAATCTCTCTCTCTGCCCTGAGATGAGCTTCATCATTCACAGTGAATGGGGCAGTATCACAGACCACAGGGCCTGGGGGCTATTCAGCCCATTGGGGCTGTACTCTCTCTCTCTGGAGATACTGCAAATCTGTCCCAAGTCCCCTTCCATGTGCCCATCGCCCCCCAAATCTTTCCTTAAAAAGTAAAATTCCAAGTCTGTTTCAGAATCTGTGTTGTTCAGCGTTAACAATTCCTCTCTCTCTCTGCAAATTCAAGACCTTGGAACCAAATCTGCACCAAATCAAAATCACTGCTTCACCTTCTCAGCTCCAAGGATAATTATCTGTGCTTCAGCTAGCTCTCCACAAAATAGAGGAATGCATCTTAATGTATTAAGATCAAAGAAACAGACCTTCGGTCCAATTCGTCCGTGCCAACGAGGAATCCTAAACAAATGGATTCCCATTTACCATCTATTGGCCTGCATCCATCAAAACCCTTCCAATTCATGCACCCAATTGGAAGCCTTTTAAATGTTGTGATTTTATCAGCCTCCACTACTTCATCTGGTAGCTCCTCCCATACACACACCACACTCAGCTTGAAAACATTGCCATTGAGATCCCTTTTAAATCTTTGCCCTTTCAACTGAAACCCATGTGCTCTAGTTTTGGATCCACCTAGCCTGAGGAAAAAGGACGCCAGCTGCTCAGCTTATCCACGCCCCTCGTGATTTTATAAATCTCCATGAAGTCACCTCTCAGTCTTTGACTCTCCAGAGAAAATAACCACAGCCTATTCAGCCTCCCCCTGTAGCCCAAATCCTCCAATCCTAGCAACGTTTTTGTAACTCTTGTCCAAATCTTTTCAAGTTTCACAACATCGTTCCCAGAACAGGGAAATTCAAACTGAAAACAGAATTCCAGAACTGGCTTAATCAACGTCCTGCCCAGCCACAATATGACATCCCAGCTTCTTTATTCAATGCATTGACCAATAACGGAGAGCGTTAATGGAGTCCCATTTGCCAGCAGTTCACCCTTATCCCTCTAAAACCTTCCTCTTCATATACACAATCAAATGCCTTTTAAAAGCTGCAATTGTACTAGCCTCCACCCCTTCCTCTGGCAGTTCATTCCATACTTGCAATGCCCTCAACATGAATAAGATGCCACTTAGCTCCCTTTTAAATATTTTCCCTCTCACCTTAAGCCTGTACCCTTTAGTTCTGGACCCACCGAACGTGGGAAAAAATCCCTGACTGCTCACCTTATCCATGCCCTTCATGATTTTATAAGATCACCTCTCAGCCTCCAACTCTCCAGGGAAAATAGTCCCAGCCTATTCAGCCTTTCCCAACAGCTTAAACCGTCCAACCCTGGCAAAATCCTTGCAAATGTTTTCTGAACCCTTTCAAGTTTCTCAACATTATTCCAAGAACAGGGAGATTGGAACTGAAAACAGAATTCCAGAAGGGGCCTTAATCCGTGCCCTGTCCAGCCACAATATGACGTTACAGCAGCTGCACTCAATGCATTGACCAATAACGGGGAGTGTACCAAATGCTGCATTCACTCCCCTGCCTACCTGTGACTCTACTTTCAAGGAACTATGAACCTGCACTCCAAGGTCTCTTTGTTCAGCAACGTTCCCCAGGTGTATAAGTCCCGCCCTGACTTGCCTTTCCAAAATACAACAGCTCACATTTATCTAAATTGAACTCCGTCTGCCATTCCTTGCTCCAATGGCCCATCTGATCAAGATCCTGTTTTATTCTGAGCTAAATTTTTTCACTGTCCACTACACCTCCAATTTTGGTGTCTTCTATAAACCTACTGACCATAACTCATATATTCACATCCAAGTCATTTATCTAAGGGCCCAATATCCATCCTTGCAGCACACTGCTGCTCACAGACCTCCAGTCCGCAAAGCAACCTTCCATCATCCTCTGTCTCCTTCCTTCAAGTTTTGTAATGGCTGGCTCTGCCTGCATTCCATGTTATCTAACCCTGCTAACCAGTCTGCTTTGTGGAACCTTGTTGAATGTCCATATAAACAACATTCACAGCCTGGCTTAATCAATTTTCTTTGTCACTTCAAAACACTCACCCAAGTTAGTGAGACATAATTGTGCATGTACAAAGCCACATTGACTCTCCCTGATCATTCCTTACCTTTCCAAATTGATGGATATCCTGTCCCTCAGAATCCCTTCCAACAACTTGCCTGCCACTGACCTCAGGCTCACTATTCTCTTGTTCCATGGCCTCTCCTTACCACCTTTTTAAAATAATGGCACCTCACCTGTCGCTATCAACGATACAAATACCTCAGGAGAGGCCCAACAATCACTTCCCTCGATTTCCAGAAAGTTCCAGGGTACACCTGATCAGGTTCCAGGGCTTTATCCACCTTGATGCGATTTAAGACATTAAGTACAACGTCCTCTGTAACATGGACACTTTTCAAGTTATCACTATTTATTTCTCCAAACTCTTGAGCTTCCATAGACTTCGCCAGTAATAATGACGTAAAATATTTGCATATCTTTCGCACCTCCTGTGGTTTCATAGACAGCCTTGTTGACCTTTAAGGGATCCTATTCTCTGGTGCAGTTAATCTTTTGTCTGTGATATACTTGTTTAATCTCTTTGGATTCTATTTCAGGACATCCCAGAAAGGCCTACTTCAAGGACCGTAATTTTCCTCTGACTTGATCAACAATGCCCTCCAACACATAGCCTCCACTTCCCGCACCTCCGCCTTTACCCCACCCCTCCAGCCACAATAAAGAATATAACCCTGCGGTCTTCACCTTCCACCCCACGAATCTCCAAATACAGCGCATTCACATCTGTTATTTCTGCTACCTAAAGCCACCACCAGAGACATATTTCCCTCCGAAACCCTATCTGTGTTCCGCAGAGACCATTCCCTCTGCACCTCCATGTTCGGTTCACACCGTCCCACCAACCCATGCTCCACACCCTTGACCCTCCCTTGCCGCCACGGGAAATGTAAAACGTGCGGCCACACCTCCCTCTGACCTCTGTCCAAGACCTCAAAAGGATCTTATCGCATCAGGCAGAGATTTGTCTGCACATCCCAAAACCTCATATACTGCATCTGGACACTATGGGAAATTTAACATGGTTCATCCAACTAACCTACACATCTTTGGACTGTGGGAGCAAACTGGAACACCCGAAGGAAACCCTCACACACACTGGGGAGAACGTGCCAACTCCAACACAGAGTCGCCAGAGGCTGGAATCAAACCCAGGTCTCTGGTGCTGAGGAAGCAGCGCTAACCACTAAGCCACAATACTGTGGGATCTTTGGTGCTGATGTGCTGCCCCACTGATACCTCGGTCACTCACCCTGCCTCATTTCCTAAGAGGCAGCGATGACAGAGTGAAATTATCGCTAGACAATTAATCCAGAGACCCAGATAACGTTCTGGGGACCTGGGTTTGAATCCCATCACGGCAGATTTTGGAACGTGAATTCAATAAATATCTGGAAAAATTAATTTTGTGACGACAATGAATCCATTGTCAATTGTTGGGAAATCCCATCTGGTTCACTCATGATCTTTAGGAAAGGAAAATCGCATCCTTACCTGGTCTGGTCTGCATGGGACTCCAGACCGATAGCAACGTGGTTGACTCTTAACTGCCCTCTGGGTAAACGCAGCAATAAATGCTGGCCGAGCTAGTGACAGCCTCATCCTGTGAATGAATAAAGAAAACAGGTCAGGATTTGTTCCTTCTCTAGTCGGTACATCCTACAAACTGAATCTGAAATGTTCTCGTACACACTGAACAAATACATTTCCATCCAAGCCCTTAACACTACAGCACTCCGAGGCCATGTTGGTAAAGTTAAAACCCCTTATCATTGCATCCATATTATTCTTACAGATAACTGAGGTCTCCTGGTAAAATTGTGTCTCAATTCCCCGCTGACTATTGGGAGAGAGTCGAGAATACAATCCCAGTAAGATGGTCAACCCTTTCTTATTTCTCAGTACCAACCAAATAAATTGCCTGGATGTACTCCCAGGAACATCCTCGCGAAGCCCAGCCATAATGTTATCCCTAATCAAAAACACCTCTCTGTTGGCCCCTTTCTATCCTTGCTATAGCATCTATAAATGGAACATTAAGCTGCTAGTCCGATCCATCCCTGAGTGATGCCTCTGTAATTGCTGTAATATCCCAGTGCCATGTTCAAAACCATACCCTGAGCCCACCTTCCTGACCCGTCAGGTCTCTTACACTGAAATAAATGCAGTGCAACTGGTCCGTCACACCTCATTCTGTGGCTTGCTCTTGCCTGCCTTGACAGTCTGACTGGTGAACACTATCAGCCTCAGGTCCACCTCTTTTCTCACTATCTCTTTAGGATTACCCCGACTCCCTCACGGGTTTAATGCCTCCCGAGTGGCACTAGCAAATCTCCCTACTCGTCAGGACCCCATGCTTTCCCCTTCCTATGCCATTGGTACCAATGTACAATGTCCTCCCACTGGTTATTTTCCCTTTTGAGAAGATTCTTCTCCCTCTGTGAGACATCCTTGACACTGGCACCAGGGAGACACCACTCCATTCTGATGTCTCACTGTCAGCTGCATAAATGGCAGACTGTGCCCCTGACGAGAGAGTCCCCTATCACCATCGATCGTGTGGAACTGGATATACCTCACATTATGTTAGAAGCCAGTCTCAGTACCAGTAACTTGGTTGTCAGTGCTACATTCCCCTGAGAGTCTATTACCACCTACATTTTCCAAAACAGTATATTTGTCTGAGATGGGGATAGCCGCAGGAGACTCCTGCAGTACCGACCTACCCCTCCTAGCTTTCCTGGAGGTAACCCATCTACCTGACTGTACCTGCAGTATCCTGCATTCCTGAGACTGCCACATATCACACCCCCAGGCTCCTGTCAATTCCTCACTGCCTTTAATCACTCCTCCACCAATCCATGCGTTCCAATAGGATTTGCAATCACACTTGCTGCAGACATAATCATCAGGATCATTGAAACACTCCCTCATCTCCCACATCCGACAGGAACAGCACACCACTCCACAACAGGTCATCTCTCCGCCTTAACAATCTACAGACAAAGACAAAGGCAGAGTCTTACTGCTCGAGAATAATTTAATGCTTACGTTTCATATCTTAAACATTTAATCAAGAGACCGTAAGACATTAAAAAATAAATCCTCACCTTACTCACTATTGTAGGTTGAATAAAATAAAACCGACTAAGATTGATATTTGAAGAGACTGAAACTCACTGAGCTGATCCCCGGCTCGGAGTACTTCCAAGGGTGAGGTCTCTCTGAGGGCAGCTGTGAAATGTCTTTGTTTCTCGTCTCTGCCCACTCCATTTCCAGAGAGGTTTTTAATTTTACAGCAAGTCAGCTCAGAGAGGTCGCTGCTTGGTTTTATTCACTGGGGGTTGCCTTTGCTGCCCAGACCAGTATTTATTGGCCACCTTTACTTGTCTTGGAGAAAGTGATGGTTAACCGCCTCCCTGAAATGCTGCAGTCCATGAACACCACAATGATGTTTGGACAACAATCCCCCTCTGGCCATACAACCCTCCCTGTCTCTGTCATCACCCTCCGGCTTCAGAAATTACGTGTCCGTAGCAGAAGACTTTTATTTGGATTTATATTTGTTTAATAACCCCCAACCCCCCCCCCCCCCCCCCACCCACCCCCCCCACACACACACACACACACAAAAAAGTGAAATATTTCGCCCCCAAACAAATTTCTGTTGATTGACCTTTTGGAGAGGCTGACTCATGGACGTTGTAGTATTTTATCTAACATTGTACACGTAGAATGATGGAACTTTCTTTTAAACATTGCTAAAAAGGGAGGCAATTGCCTAATGGTATTCCTGCCAGATGAGTGACATGTGCAATATTCCAAGGATGAGGGTTATAATCCCAACATGGCTGATGGTGGCATCGGAATTCAATACAATTCTAGAATGAAAAGGCGAATGATGACCATGAAACTATTGTCGATTGTTAGAAACCCATCTGGTTCACTAATATCCTGTAGGGAAGGAAACGGTCATCCTCACATGATCTGGCCAACATGTGACTGCAGACCCTCAGCAATGTGGTTAACTCTCAACTGCCCTCAGGAAAAATACTTTAAAAAATGTTAACAAATACTCTGCAGGTATCACTTCAAAACTGGCAGTTCCCATTGGGAGCATGTGAATTTCTGAATGGCCTGGAGTGAAACTGAGTTTCAGCTTCACCTTCTCCCTGTCTCACATCACTCTGTTTACGCCCAACTCCAAAACACTCTCATTGAGCCAAGCAGCACTCTCAGTGCAGCCCTGTCATTTTCATTGTCTGTTCACACCTACACTGCCCTCAGCCTCCTGTACTGTTCCAATGCATCTCAATGGGAGCTCAGGGACAGCACCTCATCTTTCAATTCAGCCCTTTGTAACCCCAGAGTCAACATGGACCTCAGCAGTTTCTGGATGAACAGTCAGTTGTCAGAATATGGAACATTCCACCTGAAAAGGTATTGGCATTTGAGTCCAAAAGGATTTCTAATGGGAAGCTTGCAGGTAATTGAAAATATGAAGTTTACAGGTTAACATCATGAAGTGGGTGATTGGGTCTAAATTTGTGAGTTCTTACAAAAAGACGAGGTCTAATTTGGATAAATCTGTGCTCCCTCTCAGGGCAATATCTCCTTCCTCAGCTGCAGGGCCCAGAACAGAGCACACACCCAAAGGGTGATCCAACCACGAATTTGTACATCTTTCTGCTTAACAAAAATATTGGAGATATCTTCCCACAAACAGAACAGACAAACCTTTCTCCTTCCACAGTTAAATGCCAATGATATTCAGATCCCGATGACTCCATTGACTGTAAAAACTTGCTTTTGAGATCCCAGCCTCAATTATTCTGATTTAATATCCTATGAAATGAATTCACAAAACAAAACTCTCAGTCAGTACAAGAAGAATATAAAGACAAACTTTTTTCTTGGTATGTGCTTGATGTGTAAATGCCTCTCTTCAAGTTGCACGCCTCCCCCCACCCATCATAGGAAGGGGACATGTACACGCGCTTCACTGTACCTTATCCCCAATAAAAATGGCGGCCATACCCCAGAACCTTTCACCGCCTGAGGGCCGCAGCCATTTTCCCATCTGCTGCAAACGCGGGATTAAGAGTTTCTAATTCAGACTTACGAACCGCACAGAGTGTAATTAAAATTTCCCAGTCTCAAGTGACTCATCATCTCCCTGTCTCTGAGGCCACTCTCCCCTTCCCTGTTTGCGTCTCCCACATTCACCAACTGCCGAGTCACGTGCCACTGCATCGGCTGAGTTACTGGTGATGTGTCATCCCACTGGCCACGCCCCTCATTCACTCCCATTGTTTGGATAACCAGCTGGTTCCACTTGGTCCACCAGTCCCACCACCTTTTCCTATTGGTCCGCAGCTGCCATCAATCAGCTGGTGCCCATTGTGAGGTCAGTGATGGGATCCTCCCCCTGTCTGAATCAAACCCAGAAGGTGTATGGATGGTGTCAATCAGGAACAACAAGCAGAAGGTGCTGGGAAAGCTCAGCAGGTCTGGCAGCATCTGGGAACAGAAATCTGTCCAGTGGCCATTCCTCAGAACCGATGGGAGCTGGGAAAATTAGAATCCTGACAGTGTGGAAACAGGCCATTCGGCCCAAACGTTCCCCAGCGTCCCTCCGAAGGGTATCCCACCCAGACCCATTCCCCTACCCTATGACTGTATATTTCTCCTGACTAATGCACCTAACCTACACATCCCTGAACATTATGGGAAATTTAGCTTGGCCAATTCAACTAACCTGCAGATCTTTGTACTGCAGGAGATAGGTGTTAAAGTGTAAATAATAGGCAGGAACAGAACCCAAAGAGAGACCAGAACATTTGGAAAGACAAAGGAGTTGATTACGATCTGGCTAAGGGGGTGCATAGCTGTTCATGGAGGGGACAGGAACCTGTGTCTGGCAGCATCTTAGTGGAGGTGGCGGAAATGGCGACTGATGATCTCCGTTCTGCTGCAAAAACAGACCCCGAGCTTCCAGCTGCCTGCCACTTTAACACACGAGCCTGTTCCCTGGCCAACATCTCTGTCTCATACTTACTGCAGTGTTCCAGTGACGCCAGAACATACCAAATGGCCAGGTATTTCAAGAACTGCAATTTCCCATCCCATGAGGTCAATACCATCCAATGTATCTCCTCCACTTCCTACACCTCTGCCTTTGAAACCCACACCTACAACTGCACAAGGATAGAACTCCCCCCCCCGCCCCACCAAGTCCTTACCTTCCACCCAGATACAACACATCATCCTCTGCCATTTACACCATCTACAATCAGACCTCACCACCAGATTCTTAAGGGGTTTGACAGAATAAATACTGATGTGTCGGAGGGTAAATACTGAGAGGGGAGTCTGAAACCAGATTCTGAGCCATTCACAGAATCAAGGGTTCTGCTTTGGATTCGTGAAGTTTAAGGTAACACCGACACGGGTAAGGGGTTTCAGTAGCAATGGAGCTGGGGTGAAGAGAAGATAAACAACGGTTTCGAGATTGAAATTCCTGGTGTTTGAGATTGTGTAGATGTCTAATCAGAAGGTCAGCTTCGCGTCAGATATAACAGCAGTATTATGAAGAGTCCAGTTCTGCTGCATAGTTCCCAGTGAGAGGGAGAGCTCAGCAGTTAGGGAAAGGAATTTGTAAGGCAACGGGTTTAACCATTACAATGTTTCATTGGATAAAACTGCACTTAATCGAGTAGTGGGAATGTGGTAATCAGTTTGATAACAGAGTAAGAGTAACAGTGGAGTAATGGAGAGGGATGATGGAGAGGGAGAGCTGGGCATCGTCAGTGTACATGCTAAACCCAACATGGTACTTTTGCACAATGTCACCTCCTGGCAGTATGTAGGTGAGACACAGGAAGGGCCATGGATAGATCCATGAGGGACACCAAATGCAAGGAATTCAAAAAGGAAAGGGAGAGTGGAGATGGAGTAGGATTTTCCTACAACTGTGAGGTCAAATGTCAGTTTTTCACAGAATGGGAGAAAAGGACATAACCAAAAAAGACAGAACAAGGAACAATGTCTGTGAATCGGTGAGGGGGACTGATGAGGAGGAGGAGAAAAGAGAGTTGGAAAGTCTATGGTTTAGTGAGCTTAGGGTAAAGGGTCAAGATGAGCTCTGACAAGGCTTACCATGAGATGAGATTGGAGATGGATGTAGTTTTGGACAAAAACCGGGAACACCACGTGAGGCAGTTTGGCTCAGTGGGCTAGTGGGAGGGTGGGAGGGAGGGAGGGAGGGAGGGAGGGAGGGAAGCAGCAGATCGGATTATCTCAGTCTTAGTGACAGAGAAACTCCATGTGCTCCAAACTCTTGTTGGTGGAGAGAAGGATGGAGGACACAGGATGACGGACAGTGTTTCACAAAGAAACAAAACTTGGGTACGTGATATTTAAAGTGATTGAACAAAACTAATATATTTAAATTTTATCCAACATATTAAAACAAACGACTGAAGTCCTGGTTCAAATCCCATCTTGGCACCTGGTGGAATCTTAATTCAAGAAAAACTAACTGGAATTAGGAATCTCCTGATCTCCATGGAACCATTGCCAATGGCGGAAAATCCCTGTCAACCTGACAGTGGCCCAGCAAGCTACTCACTGTATTAATAACTGCAAAGTCTCAACAAAGGAATAAACCTGGATCGACCACTTGGCATCTAAGAAGGCACCAGAAAATACAACCACAGAATGAGCCCTCTCGATGGTGCAATGTCCTCCAACTAACATTTGGATTTTCTTACCAAAATGTGCAGAGCTGTCTCACAGGCCAATCAAGGAACAGCCTGACATAGTCATACTCATGAAAACAGCCCTTACAGACAATGACCAGACACCACCATCACCATCCCAAGATATTGAGATTGTGGTGATGGAAAAGCACAACAGGTCAGGCAGCATCCGAGGAGCAGGAGAATCGATGTTTGGAGCCTAAGCCCTTCATCAGCCTGCCCTGCTATGCTTTTCCAGCACCAGACTCTTGACTCTGATCTCCAGCATCTGCAGTCTTCACTTTCTCCTGAAATCTCTGGATATGTCCTGTCCCACCGGCAGGACAGACCAGGCAGAGGTGGTGGCACAGTGGTGTACAGACAGGGAGGATATGCCCTGGGAGTACTCAGCATTGGCTCCGGAGACCAGGATGTCTCATGACTCCTGCTGATTACCACGTACCATCCTCCCTTGGCTGATGGATCACTTCTCCTTCATGTTGAACAACTTTTGGAGGAAGCACGGAGGCAATAAAATGGTGTCAAACGTACAGGATTTCAATGTCCACAATCGACACTAGCTCTGGAACAGAATTACTGACGAAGCTGGCCAGGTCCTAAAGAAGAAAGTTGCTCAACTTAGTCTGCAGCGGGTGGTGAGGGAACCAAAAAGAGTGTAAAACATACTTTATCTCATTGTTATGAATTGACCAGCTGCAGATACATCTGTCCATGACAGTATTGGCAAGAGTGACCGTCACACATTCCTTTTGGAGACAAAGTCTTGCCTTAAAGTTGAGAAAAACCTCCATTGTGTTGAGTGGCACTATCACCGTTCTAAATGGGACAGACTTTGAAGAGATGTCGGATCTCAAACTGTGTATCTCTGATCAACAGCAGCAGAACTGTACTCCAGCACAATCTGTAATCTCATGTGTTTGTAAATCCCGCTCTCACACATCACAATGGACAGTAAAGGAGGGCATGCCATGAGCAACACCAGGCAGACTTAAAAATGAGGTGCCAACCTGGTGAAGCTATCAAACAGAACTACCTGCACATCAAACAGCATCAGCAGCAAGCAACAGAGCTCAGTGATCCTACATCCAATGGAACAGACCGGAGCTCTGCAGTTCTGCCACACCGAGCTGTGAACGGTGATGGACAATTAAACAACTCACTGGAGGAAGCATCACAAATATCCCCACCCTTACTGATGGAGGGGTCTCACACATCCATGCACCAGATAAGACAACAACATTTGCAGCAATCTTCAGCCAGAAGTGCAAAGTGGGATGATCCATCTTAGCCTTCTCCGGTGGTTTCTACCATCACAGATGTGAGTTTTAAGCCAGTTCGATTCAGTTTGAACAACATCAAGAAATGGTAAAATGCAAAGGCTATGGGCTCTGTCAACATTCTGGCAATAAAACTGATAGCTTGTGCTTCAGAACATGCCACCCACCAAGCCGAGTACCACTCCAGCACTGGCATCTACCGACAATGTGGAACTTTGCCCAGGGATGTTCAACACAAAAACACAGGGCAATCCAACCCAGGCAATTTCCCTCTATCAGTCCACACTCGATCAGCAGTAAAGTGATGGAAAATGTCATCTACAGGGCTACCAAGCAGCAGCTCTCAGCAACAGCCAGCTGAGCGACACTCATTTTAGGCTCCACCAGCGCCACTCAGCTCCCGATTGTGTTACCGCCCTGATTCACAATCTGGCAACCAGCTGTATCCCAGAGGCGAGGTGAGGGTGACAGCCCAGTCCCACTCCAAGACCACTAATTCTATCTGATTCCATCCTTGTCTCTGCTCATACACTTTCATCCATCTTGTGTTATCTCCAGACTTCATTATCCAAACACACTCCTGGCCAGCTTCCCACATTCAATCTCCCTGTAATCTCAAGAAGAAACTAAATCTCTGCTGCCCAAGTACTCCCTCGTACCAAACCTTGTTGATCCATCAAATGGCTGCTATTCATAATCAACAATATAGAGCCACAGAGATGTACAGCATGGAAACAGACCCTTCAATCCAACCTGTCCATGCTGACCAGATATCCCAACCCAATCTAGTCTCACCTGCCAGCATCCCGCCCACATCCCTCAATTTAAAATTCTCACTCTTGATTTAATTCCTGGTTGTGATCATCCCTAGCTCGCTGCATCTCACACCCTTTGAGACCTCGACAAACCATTCTGTTCAAGACTACCAATGACCTGTTAATTCATTACTTCACCTGTGTGGCTGCTTTTACAGTTGCCAAAGCAACAAGGTCTGAAATTCGCAGCTAAAACCTCACACGTCTGCTTTCCCCCTTTAAGACATTCCTCAAAGCCTGCTTATTTGGCAATGGTTTTGGTCACCTGACCTAATATTATCCTTCTCTGGCCTTATGTCTAAAGTTCCAATAATATTTTTGTGAAATTATAAGCAGGATAATAAAACTACAAACTATTCTTGATTTGGACATTATCTTCAAATAATCACTGTTGCTGTAATGAATAATCTATAATGCCACTTACCCAACCACATTGTGGGAGCACCTTCACCACACAAACTGCAGCTGTACAAGAAAGTCAAACATCACCCTCTCCCCAGGCAACAGGGCTTTGGCATTAATCACTGGTATCTGTGGAAGGAGAAACACAGTTGATGTTTCAGGGAATTCAAAATGGATTACAGGGAATGAAAATGGTGCAGAAATTGATAGTTAGAAATGGAAGGAAAATACACTTGCTTATTGGAAAAAAGAATTCTTGACTGTCAAAGATATTCCAGAAAAAAATTAATAAGCAGCACATGGTCAGGGGCTGGGCGGCAGTGAAAAATTAACTTACAAAAATGTCTGTAAAAGTAATAGTAAAATACTAAACAGACCAAAAATACACCCATTGTTCGATACTGAGGAAGCTAGATATTGACAAAGGGGTCATGAGGGAGCCCAGAGATGAAGCAGAGCAGTAGAGGTTGTTATGATCCTGCAGTCATAGAGATGTATAGCACTGACACAGACCCTTCGGTTTAACTCATCCATGCCAACCAAGTATCCAAACCTAATCTATTCCCATTTGCCATCACTTGGCACATATCCCTGTAAATGCTTCCTAATCATATCATATGTCTATTTAGATGCCTTTAACATGTTTTAATTGTACTAGCCTCCACCACTTCCTCTGGCAGCTCATTGCACCCACTGCATGAAAGAGTTGTCCTTTAGGCCCCTTTGAAATTTTTATCCGTTTACCCTGAAGCAATGCCCTCTACTTCTGGACACGCCACTCCAGGGAAAACACCTTGTTCATTTACTCTATTCATGCCCCTCATGATTCCAGGGAAAACAGCCCCAGCCTATTCAGCCTCTCCCTGTAGCTCAAGTCCTCTAACCCTGGCAACCTCCTTCTAAGTCTTTTCTGAACCCTTTCAAGTTTCACAATATCCTTCCGAGAGGAAGGAGACGAGAATTGCATGCCATATTCCAACAGTGGCCTAACCCATGTCTAGTCCAGCCGCAACATGACCTCTCAATTCCGAAACTAAAAACTCTGACCAATAAAGCAAAGCATACTAAACGCTGCCTTCACTATCTTATCCACCTGCCACTCTACTCTCACGGAGCTACGAACCTGCACTTCGAAGTCTCTTTGTTCAGCAACTCTCCCTCGGAGCTGACCATTAAGTGTATAAGTCCTGCTCAAATTTGCTTTCCAAAAATGCAGCACCTCGTGTTTATTGAAGTGGAATAGAATTGAAGGTTTTGGGGTGTTTTTGAAACATGCCAGTCACACGTACATGGAAGTGAGTTGCACGTTGGAATCTAAACGAGAGGGTTCCGGGTGATTCATAGAATCCCGACAGTGGGGAAACAAGCCCTGCAGCTCAACAAGACCACACTGACCCTCAGAACAATAACCCATCCAGACCCATTTCCCCACATTTACCCCTGACTAATGCACCTCACCTACACATCCCTGAACACTGTGGGCAATTTTAACAGGGTTTGGATTGGATGGTTAATGTACAGAATAACAGATATCCAGGAGTGTGATACAGACTGGAATATAATCAAAGGATTGAGGTGGCTAGTGTGCAGAGCTCCTTAAAATTGGAAGTCAGTTACAGATTGGAATTTTATCAAGGGGATTCGGGATGATTATGTGTAGAGTAACAGATACCCAGGAGTGAGCAGCAGATTACATTCAAATCGTGGGTATTGGGTGATTTATAGACAGATCAACGGGATACGAGAGGAGAGAAAGCAGAGGAGAAAGTACCCACCATGGACCAACTCAACAACGAGCTGAGCCAGACAGGATTCAACTGCTGTATGTGGAGGTTTCCATGTGTTCTGAAAGACGGGAGAGAAACAGGCAGATACCCACACTTTCTATGATGTTGCAGTCAAATGTCTGAAGGACAGGGAATCCCTAAGCAGAGACGCAGAGTTAAACTCTGTTTAAACTCTCTCCATCACACACCCACACCCACACACATAGAAACTGAATATAATGTGGAGAAATGTCCATGTGCAGCACAGATTTCCAAACTGACTCAGTGACAGACGTAAACCCCGTTCTCTGCCCAGTCCCCACTTCCAGACCCAGGGAGGTTTTGTCCCTGACCCAGGGCAGGTTTCTGACTGGATATTATTACATTGCAACATGAAGGTACTGAGTGTAACAGTTTGCTACATCCCATCATGTCATCTACTTTGCTGTCAGTGTTTTGTGAATTATATTGAAAACATTGGCAGGTGCAAGAGAATATTCTGGAAGGTGATATGCAATAAGAATGGAAAAAGCTGAAAGTTTCTGTGGAAAATGATGTGAAATTCTGAAACAGTATTGTTCAGATGCTACAGCTGATCATGTACGTAAACATCAGTAAGTTAACATGATGGTAGTGCCAGCAGATAGGAGGACCCGTGATACATTGATCATTATTGAGATTAGATTGTGTTGGCAACATGAGCTTAACATGACATGAAGTGGAATCAAATCAATGGGTGGTTAATATACAAAATAACAGATAACCCTGAGTGAGTTAAGGCATGGAATCTAATTAAGGGGTTCAGGCTGGTTTATATACAGACTAACAGATAGCCCTGGGTGAGTTACAGCTTGGAA
>NC_057754.1:6215591-6222224 GCF_004010195.1 Chiloscyllium plagiosum
CTCATGTGTTGTGATATGGACTGTCCCTACAATATCACCACTAACTTTCCCAAGTTCCCAAGTATTCATGTCTTTCTCCACGGTAATCACAGAGGAGAAATATTCATTGAGGACCTCACGCTTCTCTTATGGTTCCACACATACGTGTCCACTTTGGCCTTTGAGGGATCCTATTTTAACTCTAGTTATTGTGTTTCCTTTATTATACTTAAAGTGCGTTTTTGGATTCATCCTAATCATCTCAACCAAAGCTCTTTCATTATCCCTTTTCGCCCTCCTGATTTCCATAGTCAGTAAACTCCTGTATCCCTTATATACCTCCAGAGATTCCCTTGATCCCAGCTTCCTGCACCTGAACCACGCCTCAACCTTTTTACCTGTCAAAGCTTAAATATCTCTTGTCACCCAGGGTCCGCCAATCCTGCCAATCTTGCCCTTTATCCTCACAGGAACAGATAGTCCTTGAACTCTAGCTGTCTCACTTTTAAAGGCCTCCCATTTGGCAGACGTCCCTTTGCCTGCAAACAGGCTACTCTAATAAACGGTTCCTGAAGAAGGGCTCATGCCAGAAACATCGATTCTCCTGCTCATTGGATGCTGCCTGACCTGCAATGCTTTTCCAGCAACACATTTTCTACTCTAATAAACCTCTGCAAGCTCCCATCTAATTAAATCAACATTCACCTTGCCCCAATCTAGAACTTGAACTTGTGGACCAGTTTTGTCCCTCTCCATAACTATTTGAAAATTAATAGACCGATGGTCACTCGTTCCCAAAGAACTCCCCCACTGTCACCTCAGTCACTTGTTATGTCCTGTTTCCCAGTAGTTATTCGAGTTTTGCCCCTTCCCGAGTAGGGCCCTCTACATAACTGTTTGAGGAAACTTTCCTGGTGCACTTACTGCATTCCACGCCATCAAATTCCTTAATGCTCTGGAACTCTCAGTTTGTTACAAAAATTAAAATCCCATATTATGACAACACAATTGCTCCTGCATGTCTCCCCTCTCGCTGCATATGTGTTACTCTAATTCACGTTGACTATTTTGGGGCCTATAGTACAACCCCTGTAACATCGCCATCCCCTTCTTACTTCTCATCTCGATCCACAAAGCCTCACTGAACGATCTTTCAGTTATTTTATCTTTGATCACTGCTGTGATACTTACCTGAATCAAAAATGCAACTCCTCCTCCCCTCCTTCCAACATCCCTGTCCCGCCTAAAACATCTGTACCCTGGTACATTAAGCTGCCAGTCCTGACTCTCCCTCAGCCATTTTTCTGTTATGGCTATAATATCCCAGTCCCACGTACCAATCCACGCCCTGAGTTTATTTGTATTACCTGTCAGCCACTTTGCATTGAAATAGATGCAATTTAATCTAACAGGCATTCCTTGCTCCCTATCATGTGCCAGCCTGACCTGTGTCTTCAACTTACTATTTCTGATTGCTGTATCTCCTTCCAGCCTTGCACTTGCCCCCCTGGTCTTCAGACTACCACTCCCTGCCAATATAGTTTAAACCCTTCCTTGTAGCACTAGCAAAACTTGCCACCAAGATACTGGTCTCCTCCCCAGTGCATGTGGGGAGGAGACCACACGGTATCAATGTCAACATCACCAGTTTCCTCATCTCCCCTCCCCCACCTTATCCCAGATCCAACTCTCCAACTCGCCACCACCCCCTTGAACTGTACAACCTGACCATCTTCCTTCCCACGTATCTGATCCACCTTCCGCTCTGACCTATCGCTATCACCACCCACCTTCATCTAACTATCACCTTCTAAGTATCCTTCCCCCAGCCACACCTCCTCCCATTTATCTCTCAGCCCCCTTGTCTGAAATGTCCCAAACCCTGCTCCTCAGATGCTGCCAGATCGACTGTGCTTTGCCAGCACCATATTTTTTGACTGTGATCTCCAGCATCTGCAGTCCTCACTTTCTCCTGCAGAAGGATTTGGACAGGTTAGGAGAGTGGATAAAGAACTGGGAGACGGAGTACAGTGTCGGAAAATGTGAGGTAATGCACTTTGGTAGGAAGTCGAGAGGCATGGGCTATTTTCAAAATGGGGAGTAAAATTAGAAATCTGAAGTGCAAAGAGATTTGGGATTTCTAGTCCAGGAGTTTCTAAAGGTAATCTTGCAGGTTGTCAGTAGTTAGAAAGACAAACACAATGATGGCATTTATTTCAAGAGGGCTTGAATATAAAAGCAGGGATGTACTTTGGAAGCTGTATAAGGCTCTGGTCAGACTACATTTGGTGTATTGTGCACAGTTTTGGGCCCCATATCTCAGAAAGGATGTAGTGGCCCTGGAGGATGTTCGGAGGAGATTCACGAGAGTAGTCCCAGAAATGAAAAGCTTAACGTATGAGAAACATTTGAGAACTCTGAATCAATATTTGATGGAGTTTAGAAGGATGTGGGGGGTATGTAATTGAAGCTTACAGAATATTGAATGACGTGGACAGAGTGGATGTTGAGAAGATGTTTCTATTAATAGGAGAGACTAGGACCCGAGGGGGCAGCGTAAAGGGAAGATCTTTTAAATCAGAGATAAGGAGAAACTTCTTCAGCCAGGGAATGGTGAATCTGTGGAATTCACTGCCAGAGAAGGCTGTAGAGGCCAGGTTATTGAGAATATTTAAGATAGGTAAGTGCTTGATTGTCAAGGGAATCAAGGGTTATGGGAAGGAAGTGGGAGAATGGGGTTGAGAAGCCTCACAGCCATGATCAAATAGAAGAGCAGACTCAATGGGCTGAATGGCCAAATATCTGTTCCTATGTCCTCTGGTCTTTTGGTTAATATTGGTTCTCCTCATTCCTCATTATATATACGTCCTTGAATCTGGCCTTCATATGGTTTCTAAAGAGAAACTTTCCAATTCTGATGACTGGGCAATAACATTATCCCTCCCTCCAGTCTCAGGAGTAATTTCCCCCAATTCTCTCTGTTTCTGTCTCCTCCCCAATGTTACAATCACGCAGTCCAATAAATGGCACTTAATCAGAGTTCATTGCAATCTATAACATCAGCAGCTGACCCCCACTTGCCCTCTCTGATATTCGAATAACAATCTGACTTGTATTTGTCATGTACAAGTCTCTGTTAACATATACATACAGTTTGTCTGTTATGACCCATATAGTCTTAAGCACATTTTCTCGTCAGATTATGGACTATAAACGTTCTCTCAACATGAAAATTACTGATCAGTAGTTGCAGGCTGTATGTTTCCATTTATAAACGGATAAATCTATTAATGTTCCAACAATCCTTTGGCATCAATCCCATATCCAAGTCTGATTGAATCAATCCACCATCTCCAACATTTCTTCCATCAGTCCCCCCCCCCGAATGTGTACATTTTAAACGTTATTTTGAACTTTAATAATATCAGTATTGAATTGAAAGGGGTTAACTGCAATTATTTGGTCAGCAACTGTGATTAATGTCAAACTCCAGTGGAATCTAATTATCCCACACGAGTGTGTTCATCGTTTAATAATAAATGGGCTCCATTTAATATGTTATCCCATAGCATGAGAGGGAGCATCACCGACAGCACTAACAGGGATCAGCAGCTTCAGAGAGAAGGGAAGGAAAGATCAGATTCTTACAACAATAGACTGGAATGTTCCAGCAATGGATCAGAATCTGAGAACATTAGACGGGAATGTTTCAGCAATGGACAGGAGTTTATCTGAGGGTCTTGACTGGGTTTCTCAGCCTTGGATATCATTAGCATCGCGATTCCAGGATATCCTTTGGATTATTCAAGATGGTTACTATCCCAGCCTCGCTACAGTTAGTGTTCCCAGTAAGTCATTGAATTTTTGCTAATGATATGTAAGATTTGGAAAAGTGGAAATCAATGTCTCAGGTTCCAATCAAAAATTCCTTTCCGTGTAAGTTCTATAAAGCAAATTATTATTTAAAAGTTACTCACTGATATGGGTGGAGGACCCAGACTGTTCTCAAACTTCATAATCCTTTCTGTCCTGCACAGATTTTCATTTCCATATCCTCCCCACCCACCAATCCTGTCCAGGACCACCATTATGACGTCACAGTCTCCGCCTCCGCCTCAGTGCAACTGCTGAATAAACCATCGTTTGTGCCTTTGTTAACTCCGGATATAGCTGTTTAATGTCCCTTCTAATCATGTGTCCATTGCAAAATAATTGTACTTGGGATGCTTAAATTGATCTCTGCACAGAATCTGTCAGACGGGAAGACAGTGTATGGAGCTCCATTAATTGATTCACAATCTACTGCCATAGAATAATAATCCGTTGATATCTCATGAAGGAAATTGATATAATTAAAATGGAACGATTATCATTTGTGAGAAAATTCCACCTGCTTGCCTCATGTCTTTTAGAGAAGACAATGTGCCATCCTTCCCTGATCAGGTCTCTGTGTGACTGCAAACCCACAGCAATGTTTTTGACTCTTTACTGTCCTGTGGAACAGCTGAACCAGTCACTCAGTTCAAGATAGGCATGACATGCTAGCCTGACCAGGGCTGCACACATCCCGTGAGGGAAGAACAAAAGGAAACATAGCTCTCTTCCTCTGCCTGTTTCCCATATTCCTACAGCGTATTCTATCTATTTGCAGTTATTCACAAGAGTCATATTCATCTCCGTCTATGGTGTTGGCTTTATTGCTGTTGATGTACAGACGTAAGGAACTTGTAAAATCCGCATCAGTCGCAGGGCAGAGAAAAGGAATGGCTTTTTACGCAACAGGATAGAAACAGAGACGACTACGAGTGGGAAAAGAATTATTGTGATCAAGCCTGAGACTGTTGTTGAGGAGGTATTTGGAGTATTGTGGACAGGCTGTCACTCCTTTATAAGGAATCATCTCCTCGCCACAGAGAGTGTGCAATGGAGTTTCACCAGACTAATTCCTGGGATGGTGGTACCATGAAGAGTGAGTGAAGGTAAATCTGTAGCGCGGTGAGGGAATATGACGTGATTGCATTGAACCTTGAGGGGTATGGACAATCACTCATTATGTTCTAAACAGACACTAAGAATGAGATAAATTCCATGATTTGTTTTTTTTTACTCGGGTTACATGATTCTCAATAGTTTAAATGCCTCTGAAAATACTTCCCCCACTTCACCCCCACTCCCCATGTCGATTGAGAGAGTGTTTGAGACTTTTGAATAAACTCTCCCCACATTAATATAGTGCATCTGATGGATGATCCTGCACTGAACGTCACGTTATCCACAATCCCGACAGCAGCCAAAATACCTTCATTCTAAAAGAGTTAACTATTGCCACCAGCTTCTGACCCCTGTGGAGAACATGGGAATGTCTCCTCGGAGATGGAAAATGCCTCCTTGAGACTTGACACAAAACATTTGTCTTCCCTCCTCACTGCTAGCAAACCACGTTAAAGTGTCACGTGTCCCACAAACAATGGAACCATGATTAACTTCATGGAAACCTTCTATCAGTGCAGTATCTGCTTCATTGGTTTGCCATGTTGGAGCATCAATGACATACTCCTGTTCTGTATCAGCCCTTAAGGGGCTGAATGACCTCATCCTGGTCCCATGGAACAGGTTCAAGTGTCTGATTGGACTCTGCACGTTTCTGTTTAACAATTAGATGCACTGACCAGACTGCTTCTCTTCCTGTGGAAGAGGCAGAAGGATTGAATGGGCAGTCACTCTTCCTGCTCAGTAATTTCAGTCATGACTTCCACATATCCGTGTGCAACCAGCTTTAGATGCAGAATGAGCTCCTCTTTTCATTGTGGAAATGTGCAGTGTCTGGCGGCTCTGTTACATGAATGTTACCGACACTTTAACAGCACAGGCCTGAATGGTGTCCAGGTCTCGCTGCACATGGACACAGACCAGTTAAGGAGCTGACAGGGGACAACATGTTCTGAACGTTGTGTGATCTTCAGTGACTATCCCAATTTCTGATCTTATGGTGGGGGAAAGACATTGATGAAGCAGCTGGAGATGTTTGTGACAAGGAAGCTATCCTGAAGATCTCCTGCAGAGATGTCCTAGGACTGAAAGGATTGATGTCCACAAACCACGAATATCTTCCGTTGTGCTATGGATGACCACAACCACAGGAGATATTGTGGCTGATACATGTTAAATTTAATTTAGTCAGCGTTTGTTGATACCATCCTGATTCAACTCCTGCCTTGATATCAGGGTCTGTCACTCTTAGCTGGACTCCTGAGTTCACCTCATTTGAACATATCAATAGGTTATTGTGTCTGTGTGGGAAGTGTTTTCTTCTCACAAACGATAGTGAATGCCAAGAACTATCTGGGCTAGAGAGTTCAGGGAGCTAGATCACCGAATATACTTACAGAGGAGATAGATTGCTTTTTGACCTCTATCATTGAGTTGAGGTATGTGAAGAATTGGGAATTGAATGGAGTTTATGCCAACAGTGGATCATCCATGATCGTATACAATGGCAAGGCAGGATTGACCGGACGAATGATCTCATCCTGTTCCTTATGTTCTCATCTCCTGTAACTGGAAAGTTAATGGATGTAATTTTCTTGAATGTTCTGTCATTGAATGTTGCAATCAGAGATAGCAAAGTATTTTGTGTATCATCTCTGAGTGTTG
>NC_057754.1:6222430-6231591 GCF_004010195.1 Chiloscyllium plagiosum
AGGGCTCATGCCCGAAACATCGATTCTCCTGCTCCTTGGATGCTGCCTGACCTGCTGCGCTTTTCCAGCAACACATTTTCTTCTCTAATAAACCTCTGCAAGCTCCCATCTAATTAAATCAACATTCACCTTGCCCCAATCTAGAACTTGAACTTGTGGACCAGTTTTGTCCCTCTCCATAACTATTTGAAAATTAATAGACCGATGGTCACTCGTTCCCAAAGAACTCCCCCACTGTCACCTCAGTCACTTGTTATGTCCTGTTTCCCAGTAGTTATTCGAGTTTTGCCCCTTCCCGAGTAGGGCCCTCTACATAACTGTTTGAGGAAACTTTCCTGGTGCACTTACTGCATTCCACGCCATCAAATTCCTTAATGCTCTGGAACTCTCAGTTTGTTACAAAAATTAAAATCCCATATTATGACAACACAATTGCTCCTGCATGTCTCCCCTCTCGCTGCATATGTGTTACTCTAATTCACGTTGACTATTTTGGGGCCTATAGTACAACCCCTGTAACATCGCCATCCCCTTCTTACTTCTCATCTCGATCCACAAAGCCTCACTGAACGATCTTTCAGTTATTTTATCTTTGATCACTGCTGTGATACTTACCTGAATCAAAAATGCAACTCCTCCTCCCCTCCTTCCAACATCCCTGTCCCGCCTAAAACATCTGTACCCTGGTACATTAAGCTGCCAGTCCTGACTCTCCCTCAGCCATTTTTCTGTTATGGCTATAATATCCCAGTCCCACGTACCAATCCACGCCCTGAGTTTATTTGTATTACCTGTCAGCCACTTTGCATTGAAATAGATGCAATTTAATCTAACAGGCATTCCTTGCTCCCTATCATGTGCCAGCCTGACCTGTGTCTTCAACTTACTATTTCTGATTGCTGTATCTCCTTCCAGCCTTGCACTTGCCCCCCTGGTCTTCAGACTACCACTCCCTGCCAATATAGTTTAAACCCTTCCTTGTAGCACTAGCAAAACTTGCCACCAAGATACTGGTCTCCTCCCCAGTGCATGTGGGGAGGAGACCACACGGTATCAATGTCAACATCACCAGTTTCCTCATCTCCCCTCCCCCACCTTATCCCAGATCCAACTCTCCAACTCGCCACCACCCCCTTGAACTGTACAACCTGACCATCTTCCTTCCCACGTATCTGATCCACCTTCCGCTCTGACCTATCGCTATCACCACCCACCTTCATCTAACTATCACCTTCTAAGTATCCTTCCCCCAGCCACACCTCCTCCCATTTATCTCTCAGCCCCCTTGTCTGAAATGTCCCAAACCCTGCTCCTCAGATGCTGCCAGATCGACTGTGGTTTGCCAGCACCATATTTTTTGACTGTGATCTCCAGCATCTGCAGTCCTCACTTTCTCCTGCAGAAGGATTTGGACAGGTTAGGAGAGTGGATAAAGAACTGGGAGACGGAGTACAGTGTCGGAAAATGTGAGGTAATGCACTTTGGTAGGAAGTCGAGAGGCATGGGCTATTTTCAAAATGGGGAGTAAAATTAGAAATCTGAAGTGCAAAGAGATTTGGGATTTCTAGTCCAGGAGTTTCTAAAGGTAATCTTGCAGGTTGTCAGTAGTTAGAAAGACAAACACAATGATGGCATTTATTTCAAGAGGGCTTGAATATAAAAGCAGGGATGTACTTTGGAAGCTGTATAAGGCTCTGGTCAGACTACATTTGGTGTATTGTGCACAGTTTTGGGCCCCATATCTCAGAAAGGATGTAGTGGCCCTGGAGGATGTTCGGAGGAGATTCACGAGAGTAGTCCCAGAAATGAAAAGCTTAACGTATGAGAAACATTTGAGAACTCTGAATCAATATTTGATGGAGTTTAGAAGGATGTGGGGGGTATGTAATTGAAGCTTACAGAATATTGAATGACGTGGACAGAGTGGATGTTGAGAAGATGTTTCTATTAATAGGAGAGACTAGGACCCGAGGGGGCAGCGTAAAGGGAAGATCTTTTAAATCAGAGATAAGGAGAAACTTCTTCAGCCAGGGAATGGTGAATCTGTGGAATTCACTGCCAGAGAAGGCTGTAGAGGCCAGGTTATTGAGAATATTTAAGATAGGTAAGTGCTTGATTGTCAAGGGAATCAAGGGTTATGGGAAGGAAGTGGGAGAATGGGGTTGAGAAGCCTCACAGCCATGATCAAATAGAAGAGCAGACTCAATGGGCTGAATGGCCAAATATCTGTTCCTATGTCCTCTGGTCTTTTGGTTAATATTGGTTCTCCTCATTCCTCATTATATATACGTCCTTGAATCTGGCCTTCATATGGTTTCTAAAGAGAAACTTTCCAATTCTGATGACTGGGCAATAACATTATCCCTCCCTCCAGTCTCAGGAGTAATTTCCCCCAATTCTCTCTGTTTCTGTCTCCTCCCCAATGTTACAATCACGTAGTAATTGAAGTCCAATAAATGGCACTTAATCAGAGTTCATTGCAATCTATAACATCAGCAGCTGACCCCCACTTGCCCTCTCTGATATTCGAATAACAATCTGACTTGTATTTGTCATGTACAAGTCTCTGTTAACATATACATACAGTTTGTCTGTTATGACCCATATAGTCTTAAGCACATTTTCTCGTCAGATTATGGACTATAAACGTTCTCTCAACATGAAAATTACTGATCAGTAGTTGCAGGCTGTATGTTTCCATTTATAAACGGATAAATCTATTAATGTTCCAACAATCCTTTGGCATCAATCCCATATCCAAGTCTGATTGAATCAATCCACCATCTCCAACATTTCTTCCATTCAGTCCCCCCCCCGAATGTGTACATTTTAAACGTTATTTTGAACTTTAATAATATCAGTATTGAATTGAAAGGGGTTAACTGCAATTATTTGGTCAGCGACTGTGATTAATGTCAAACTCCAGTGGATTCTAATTATCCCACAGGAGTGTGTTCATCGTTTAATAATAAATGGGCTCCATTTAATATGTTATCCCATAGCATGAGAGGGAGCATCACCGACAGCACTAACAGGGATCAGCAGCTTCAGAGAGAAGGGAAGGAAAGATCAGATTCTTACAACAATAGACTGGAATGTTCCAGCAATGGATCAGAATCTGAGAACATTAGACGGGAATGTTCCAGCAATGGACAGGAGTTTATCTGAGGGTCTTGACTGGCTTTCTCAGCCTTGGATATCATTAGCATCGCGATTCCAGGATATCCTTTGGATTATTCAAGGTGGTTACTCTCCCAGCCTCGCTACAGTTAGTGTTCCCAGTAAGTCATTGAATTTTTGCTAATGATATGTAAGATTTGGAAAAGTGGAAATCAATGTTTTAGGTTCCAATCAAAAATTCCTTTCCTTGTAAGTTCTATAAAGCAAATTATTATTTAAAAGTTATTCACTGATATGGGTGGAGGACCCAGACTGTTCTCAAACTTCATCATCCTGCACAGATTTTCATTTCCATATCCTCCCCACCCACTAATCCTGTCCAGGACCACCATTATGACGTCACAGTCTCCGCCTCCGCCTCAGTGCAACTGCTGAATAAACCATTGTTTGTGCCTTTGTTAATTCCGGATATAGCTGTTTAATGTCCCTTCTAATCATGCGTCCATTGCAAAATAATTGCACTTGGGATGCATAAATTGATCTCTGCACAGAATCTGTCAGATGGGAAGACAGTGTATGGAGCTCCAGTAATTGATTCACAATCTACTGCCATAGAATAATAATCCGTTGATATCTCATGAAGGAAATTGATATAATTAAAATGGAACGATTATCATTTGTGAGACAATTCCACCTGCTTGCCTCATGTCTTTTAGAGAAGACAATGTGCCATTCTTCCCTGATCAGGTCTCCGTGTGACTGCAAACCCACAGCAATGTTTTTGACTCTTTACTGTCCTGTGGAACAGCTGAACCAGTCACTCAGTTCAAGATAGGCATGACATGCTAGCCTGACCAGGGCTGCACACATCCCGTGAGGGAAGAACAAAAGGAAACATAGCTCTCTTCCTCTGCCTGTTTCCCATATTCCTACAGCGTATTCTATCTATTTGCAGTTATTCACAAGAGTCATATTCATCTCCGTCTATGGTGTTGGCTTTATTGCTGTTGATGTACAGACGTAAGGAACTTGTAAAATCCGCATCAGTCGCAGAGCAGAGAAAAGGAATGTCTTTTTACGCCACAGGACAGAAACAGAGACGACTACGAGTGGGAAAAGAATTATTGTGATCAAGCCTGAGACTGTTGTCGAGGAGGTATTTGGAGTATTGTGGACAGGCTGTCACTCCTTTATAAGGAATCATCTCCTCGCCACAGAGAGTGTGCAATGGAGTTTCACCAGACTAATTCCTGGGATGGTGGTACCATGAAGAGTGAGTGAAGGTAAATCTGTAGCGCGGTGAGGGAATATGACGTGATTGCATTGAACCTTGAGGGGTATGGACAATCACTCATTATGTTCTAAACAGACACTAAGAATGAGATAAATTCCGTGATTTGTTTTTTTTTACTCGGGTTACATGATTCTCAATAGTTTAAATGCCTCTGAAAATACTTCCCCCACTTCACCCCCACTCCCCATGTCGATTGAGAGAGTGTTTGAGACTTTTGAATAAACTCTCCCCACATTAATATAGTGCATCTGATGGATGATCCTGCACTGAACGTCACGTTATCCACAATCCCGACAGCAGCCAAAATACCATCATTCTAAAAGAGTTAACTATTGCCACCAGCTTCTGACCCCTATGGAGAACATGGGAATGTCTCCTCGGAGATGGAAAATGCCTCCTTGAGACTTGACACAAAACATTTGTCTTCCCTCCTCACTGCTAGCAAACCACGTTAAAGTGTCACGTGTCCCACAAACAATGGAACCATGATTAACTTCATGGATCCTTCTATCAGTGCAGTATCTGCTTCATTGGTTTGCCATGATGGAGCATCAATGACATACTCCTGTTCTGTATCAGCCCTTAAGGGGCTGAATGACCTCATCCTGGTCCCATGGAACAGGTTCAAGTGTCTGATTGGACTCTGCACGTTTCTGTTTAACAATTAGATGCACTGACCAGACTGCTTCTCTTCCTGTGGAAGAGGCAGAAGGATTGAATGGGCAGTCACTCTTCCTGCTCAGTAATTTCAGTCATGACTTCCACATATCCGTGTGCAACCAGCTTTAGATGCAGAATGAGCTCCTCTTTTCATTGTGGAAATGTGCAGTGTCTGGCGGCTCTGTTACATGAATGTTACCGACACTTTAACAGCACAGGCCTGAATGGTGTCCAGGTCTCGCTGCACATGGACACAGACCAGTTAAGGAGCTGACAGGGGACAACATGTTCTGAACGTTGTGTGATCTTCAGTGACTATCCCAATTTCTGATCTTATGGTGGGGGAAAGACATTGATGAAGCAGCTGGAGATGTTTGTGACAAGGAAGCTATCCTGAAGATCTCCTGCAGAGATGTCCTAGGACTGAAAGGATTGATGTCCACAAACCACGAATATCTTCCGTTGTGCTATGGATGACCACAACCACAGGAGATATTGTGGCTGATACATGTTAAATTTAATTTAGTCAGCGTTTGTTGATACCATCCTGATTCAACTCCTGCCTTGATATCAGGGTCTGTCACTCTTAGCTGGACTCCTGAGTTCACCTCATTTGAACATATCAATAGGTTATTGTGTCTGTGTGGGAAGTGTTTTCTTCTCACAAACGGTAGTGAATGCCAAGAACGATCTGGGCTAGAGAGTTCAGGGAGCTATATCACTGAATGTACTTACAGAGGAGATAGATTGCTTTTTGACCTCTATCATTGAGTTGAGGTTTGTGAATAATTGGGAATTGAATGGAGTTGATGCCAACAGTGGATCATCCATGATCGTATACAATGGCAAGGCAGGATTGACCGGACGAATGATCTCATCCTGTTCCTTGTGTTCTCATCTCCTGTCACTGGAAAGTTAATGGATGTAATTTTCTTGAATGTTCTGTCTTTGAATGTTGCAATCAGAGATAGCAAAGTATTTTGTGTATCATCTCTGAGTGTTGTTTGTGGGCTGTATTCACAGTGAGTTGAAAAATGTGATGCTGGAAAAACACCGCAAGCCAGGCAGCATCCGAGGAGCAGGAGAATCGACGTTTCGGGCATAAGCCCTTCTTCCTGAAGAAGGGCTTATGCCCAAAACGTCGATTCTCCTGCTCCTCGGATGCTGCCTGGCTTGCTGTGTTTTTCCAGCACCACATGTTTCAACTCTGGTTTCCAGCATCTGCAGTCCTCACTTCCTTTTGTATTCACAGTGAATCTGGGTTCACAACATGACCAACAAATGAACCACAAGTTGCAGAGAGGAAACACTCTGTAAAGAGACCAGAGGCGTCATTGGAACCCAGCTTGGATTTCCTAATAACATTTTCCAACCCACACCAAATCATGTGTGGCAACCTGGAGGGACTGAATGATATATTGTGTTACTGTGGACCAGGTATTTGGAGAAAGTGGCCTCCATTTGCTCCTATACAGGGGCTGAACAGCACATAGGAACATTTGAGTGAGGAGCAGGAGTGGGTCATTAGCAACTTTGTCACTGCTGTACCAGGCATTAAGATCGTAGCTGATCTGGTTGTGGTCTCAGCAGCACTTTTCTGTATGTGCACCATTTTCCTTCGCTCACTTGAATGTCAAATATTTAACAGACACAACTTTGAATAAATGTAAACATCCAAGCATCACAAACATCTGGGGAAGGGAATTCCCACTTGTACAGTCCTTTCAATATTTCTCATTCCTCTTCCAACCAATGTTGCAGGGTCAGTGATTCCTTTTGCAGCCCCACTTCTCCACTGGTTACCACAAATTCCAAAGTTTAGTGATAAGGCCAATGATATAAGTGCCAGGCTGACTTATATTCTAGAAAAAAATATGTGAGAAAGACACACACATGCACCTGCATACACACACAAAGACACACATTTTAAGGCAAAACAGAAAAATGAAAGCTTTCCAGAGTTTCATAATAGCTGAACTCTTAACAAATGGAAAAATGACAGAGTGTCCCAAATGTTACTCTGTCCTCTGAAGTTCTTTCGCTCACACAAGGTGCTGGTAATGCAATATCAACCTGGAACAGTTAGATTTGGCTCAATTCCCTTTGAGTCAGATAGTGGAAAGATGCCAATGAATCTTTTTTATCAGGAAATCTCCACGACTGGTAAAGATGACCCAGGGTTTTTTTGTCTCTTGTCAGGCCGAACAAAATGAGAGAGAGAGAGAGAGAGCGCAATAGGCTGCTGCTTCTGAGGCAGGTGACATTTTCTCCCTCTCTGTGTTGAAACACGCAATAATGTCAACTGAACACCAAAATGGACCATCTGCGATTTCCTTAAACATTTTTTGGAATGGATGATGATGGACTATATGCATGTGCATCGTTACTGTTGTACTGTTGTTCATTAGCAAAAAAAAAAGCTTTATAATTTGATGATATGTTCATATGTGTCAGCGTAATTTTTAAAAATCAGTTGAAGTCTTCATTATATCTGTGTTAAAATCAAAGTTACGACATAGGATGAAACCCTTCTGCTAATTTAAACCGGACAGAAAAACTCACCTTGCCTCGTAATCTGTAAAAAGTATGAATGAGAAAGAACTACCAAATCTCACTATTTACAGAAAACAATAATAGTTTATTAGTTAACTCCAAAAAAAGAGAACATTAAACAACAACTTTCTACACTGTAAGCACCCTTGTCTGAACAAGTTATCTACCTCCCAATCTACAGCATTATACTGATCTGATAAAATCACCATCTAATTAAGAGTTACAAAAAAGGTTTTGAATTTCAAAACCAGCGAGTTACGTCGATTTTCCTGTGCATTTTCCTCTGTAGGTTTTTCAGGGTCTTTTCTTCGGCCTTCTGTTGCACAGATTTCATAGAAACAGGTACCATTCAGAGAGTGATTCTGCAGGCAGTCTGCATTTGTTAGTGCTCTTTGCCGCTCTGGATAACTGTTCAAAATGCCCGATTTTATAACCCAAAACATTGGATTGCCTCATTTGTTTGATATCATTAAAATTCAAATTCATTTGGATTTTGGTACCTTGGGCCGTAAGTTAAACTGATTGGCCAAATTTGAAATTGTTGTTTTCCATAGCACTCAGCTCAGCTACTTGTTTCAGCCAAATGTTACTTTTAAAAAATATTTTCGGCACACTCTGTGCTTGTTAAGTTCTTGCCAGCTTTCACACTGTTTTAAAGATATAGTACACGCCTATGCATTTTTAACAATCAACACATCTTATTTTTTAAATTTATTCAGTAGATTTGAATCGTGTATAGTTCAAAAGGATTTATCATCCCATACCTAAACTGATAATCCTTCGTATCAAAAGGCCTTCGAGGAACGTGTTGACAGAGAGCAGAATAGTCATGTCTTGGGCACATTCCTGATGAACGGCTTATGCCAAAAACATTGACTTTCCTGCTCCTCGGATGCTGCCTGACCTGCTGTGCCTTTCCAGTGCCACAGTTTTCGACTCTGACCTCCAGCATCTGCAGTCTCCCTGTCCAGATGCAGTAAAACATTCCTACAATTATAACGTGATACCTTTTCCCAGAAACAACATCAACCCAAACCACATGCTGAATTTGCAAAATAACTTCATGGGGTAGAGGCTGCAGTTGGCCATTCAGCTGCACCATTCAGAATGCCCATGGCTGATCCGTCTCCTGTCTGTTCCCAATAAACATTGACTCTCCTGTGCAGCAAAGATCAGTCGATCTCAGCCTTGAATATCTTCAATAACCGAGTCTTCACTGCTCCCTGAGGATGAGGACATGACAGAGGGCACAACACTAAAGGGAAAGGGACATCCTTCTTTCATTGCAGGACACGTTATTTTAAAACTGTGTTAATCTAACATTAAATTGCTACCTCTTTTGAAACATAAGGACAGAATAATTCGGCTTAGACATAAATCATTCAGCCCTCTAAACGTGTGCAACATTACCACTGACTGTTTCCAATCAAATATGTATTAAACTCTTTCTCTGCTCCTGTCCCAGGAAGAGAATACCAAATAGCACAACACCACACGAGCATTAAAATAAGGAGCAGAATTAGGCTATTCGGCC
>NC_057754.1:6232091-6234800 GCF_004010195.1 Chiloscyllium plagiosum
CGACCAGAATTCAATGCAACACTCTGAAGTTTGGCCTAATCAAAGTCTTACACAACTGCAGCATGACATCCTGACTCTTGTACTCAATTCCCCGAACAGTAAAGGCAAGCGTGCCATATGCCTTTTTTACCACCTTATCTACTTGCATTGCCATGAATTTCATAGAATCCCTACTGTGTGGAAACAGGCCATTTGGCCCAATTAGTCCACACCGATCCTCCGAAGAGTACCCCACCCAGACCCAGTCCCTTTCCCTATTATTCTACATCTCCCCTAACTAATGCATCTACACACCCCGAACACTATGGGACAATTTAGCATGGCCAATTCACCCTAACCTACATATCCCTGGGCACTATGGGACAATTTAGCACGGCCAATCCACCCTAACCTGTACATCCCTGGACACTATGGGACAATTTAGCACGGCCAATCCACCCTAACCAGTACATCCCTGAACACTATGGGACAATTTAGCATGGCCAATCCACCCTAACCTGCACATCCTTGGACTGTGGAAGGAAACTGGAGCACTTGGAAGAAACCCCACACAGTCACAGGGAGAACGTGCAAACTCCACACAGACAGTCCCGTGAGAGTGGGATCGAACCCGGGTCCCTGGCGCTGTGAGGCAGCAGTGCTAACCACTGAGCCACTCAGGGAGTGCAGCACAGATACAGGCCCTTTGGCCCACCATGTCAGTGCTGACCCACAAACGCCAATCCCATTTACACTAATCCCATTTCCCTATCCTTGGTCCATAGCCGAGGCATTTTAAGTGCTCATCTATATGCTTCTTCTGAAATGTTGCCTGAAGAACCTGCTATCATTCTCTCAGGGAGCACCTTCCACCTTTCTACCATCCTTTGGGTGAGAAATATTTCCTCAGATCCTCTTCGAAACCACCTAGTCCTTCCCTCAAACTTATGCCCTCCGGTCGTAGATATGTCTGCCATGGGGAAATGATTCTCACAACACACTCCAATGTATGTCTCTCAATTTTACACATGTCAATCACCATCCATGACCAATCCCCTCTGCTCCAGGGAAAACAAGCCCAATCTAATCCAGTCCCTCTCACAACTGAGACTCTCCAGGGCAGGCAGCGCCTGGTGAACTTTCTCTGCACCCTCTCCATCGCAATCATGTCCCACCAATAATGCAGTGACCGGAACTCCACACAGTATTCCACCTGCGGCCTACCTGAGGTTGGACAAAGTTATAAAAGGATGTCCCTGCTCTGACATTCCACAACCCAGTGCCATGTGTGCCATCCTCACTACCCTCTCTAGCTGCGTTGGCACCTTCAGAGATCTTGTAGACTTGTACACCAAAGTCCCTTCCTCAGTACTGTCTCTCGGGACATACCATCTATAGTGGTCCTGACTGGACCTCCCAAAATCCATCATCTCATGTTTATCGGGATTAAATTCCATTGGTCTGCTTGGGCTGGCACCGTCCTCAGTGTGCGCATGGAACCTTGGGGGTCTGTTGACATTATCATCTCGTTTCAAGTCTCTTTGGCCAAGGTAAATGATTGCAGTCGAAAGTGGTGCAGAGACCTGCAGTGTCCCGACGAGGGGTAGGTCTTCCTGAGAAAGGTCTGCTGTCTTTCCTTCCCGCGGTAGTGTCCCCTCCTCCTGGGTCTGGAGCCCCAGGTTCAACCAGACATGCAAAGCAGGGGTGGTGGTAAAGCAGCGGGACTTTGTCACTCCAGGTGCCCAACTCTTTGTCAATCTGCATGCTCTCCTCTGTCCCATTGAGGACATCACCACAGAAGAGATTCCAAGTGTGGTGTTCGGGAAAGTGAACCCAGCCAATGAATCTACCCAGTGAATCAAGCTACAAATGGCTGCCTCTGTCCCACCCGCAGGGTAGTGTCACCGCTAGCAATCTATGAGAAACCCTCTGAAACTTGAAATGGCAAGTCCTTTGAAGGCATGCGGAGATGGGTTCTTGAGTTACCGAGTGGCTGAAAGATTACTCAAGGGTTTCGCGGGAGTGTGGAGTCAAACTTAAAATCAGGGCAGCCGACATCTTAGTTAGTAGATGGGCAGAGTGGTCTACTCATGTTTGTATGTCAGTACAGTGAGCATGACAACTAACATTGCTCTTGTGAATAAAATATAACCCATCCAATTTACTCACA
Source organism: Chiloscyllium plagiosum (assembly GCF_004010195.1). Taxonomy (NCBI): domain Eukaryota; kingdom Metazoa; phylum Chordata; class Chondrichthyes; order Orectolobiformes; family Hemiscylliidae; genus Chiloscyllium; species Chiloscyllium plagiosum. The sequence goes on from NC_057754.1 coordinate 6,234,241, forward strand.
GCCTTCAGGGATGGGGATATGGCAGCTGTATCCAGGAGCAGGGGTGAGGGGTGGTGGGATGTGAGGGGAGAGGATCAATGGTGATGCTCATGAGAGAGGTAAGGCATATTTTTCCCATCATTGCCGCCCCCTCCCCCCCCCCACCACACATACACCTACTCACTCATACACGTTCTCGCACACACACTCAAGACACTCATGAACACATACAAACACTCATATACATACACAACACACAAAAACACACACATGCACATTCTCTCATGTGTACCCTCTTACACGCGTACATACACACAGACTCACGCACACCCTCTCAAATGCACACATCTGCTCACACACACTAACACACACTCACTAACATATACTGACACACACTCAAACATACACAGACTCTCATACATCTCTCACAATCTCTCATAGACAAACACTCGGTCACACTCACACTTTTTCACACACGTGTACACTTTCTCCCACACACACTTCTCACGAACATGCTCACATCCACCCTCCTCCACACTGTCACACCCGCCCACACACGCACCATCACACATTAACACATA
>NC_057754.1:6235765-6259842 GCF_004010195.1 Chiloscyllium plagiosum
AGACCCTCACACACACACACTCTCTCTTTCTCTCAGACACACACCCACACACTCTCTCCCTCTCTCTCAGATCCCCCCATACTCACATCCTCTCTCTCTCAGATACCCCCACACTCTCACCCTCTCTCTGTCTCTGACACCCACACTCTCTCTCAGACCTCCCCCCACACTCCCACAGCCCCGGTGAAGATGTGCTGCCTGACCTGAACGGCCGTCTCTCTGGAAGTCGACATGGCACCACTCCCCATCGTTGACCTTTTTGTTGGTGGCGCGGATCTTGATGGCCCCCGAGCCCATGTCCAGGAGCAGGAACAGGAACCCGTCCAACAGCTCCATGGCAAAGTAATCCACCTTCTGGAGCCGCTCGGCACGCGTCTCCTTCTGGTGTTGCCTCTTGCCGTGGCTGAACAGGAGCAGACCATTGGGTTCCGTGGTACAGAAATCAAAGGAGACCGAGCCCGTCTTCTTGGTATTCCACTTGGGGAGGGCGATGTACGCTTCGGGGGCTTCAAAGGTCACTGGGTCCAGGGCAGCCACGTTCTCACATCGGAACACCAGGTCCCCGTGCACCTTCATCTTGGAGTCCCCCTCCTTGGCCAGGCGTGACAGCTCCAGCTTAAAGTCATTGTTCTTGTAAACCACCTGAAAGGAATGGAGAGGCAGGTTAGCCCATAGTGTAGAGGAAGCTTTACTCTGTATCCAACCCTGTGCTGTCCCTATCCTGGGGAGTGTTTGATGGGGGACAGTGTAGAGAGAGCTTTACTCTGTATCTAACCCCGTGTTGTCCCTGTCCCTGGGAGTGTTTGATTGGGGACAGTGTAGAGGGAGCTTTACTCTGTCTCTAACCCCATGCTGTCCTTGTAATGAGGAGTGTTTGATGGGTACAGTGTAGAGGAAGCTTTACTCTGTCTCTAACCCCATGTTGTCTCTATCGTGAGGAGTGTTTGATGGGTACAGTGTAGAGGGAGCTGTACTCTGTATCTAACCCTGTGCTGTCCGTGTCCCCAGGACAGGGCCAGCACGGGGTTAGATACAGAGTAAAGCTCCCTCTACACTGTCCCCCCATCAAACACTCCCCAGGACTGGGACAGCACGGGGTTAGATACAGAATAAAGCTCCCTCTACACTGTCCCCCATCAAACACTCCCCAGGACAGGGACAGCACGGGGTTAGATACAGAGTAAAGATCCCTCTACACTAACCCCATCAAACACTCCCCAGGACAGGGACAGCACGGGGTTAGATACAGAGTAAAGATCCCTCTACACAGCACGGGGTTAGATACAGAGTAAAGATCCCTCTACACTGTACCCATCAATCACTCCCCAGGACAGGGACAGCACGGGGTTAGATACAGAGTAAAGCTCCCTCTACACTGTCTCCCATCAAACACTCGCAGGATAGGGACAGCACGGGGTTAGATACAGAGTAGAGCTTCCTCTACACTATCCCCATCAAACACTCCCAGATTTGCGTTGAAATACAGACTAAAGCTCCCTCGATTCTTTCGGGAAGTCGAAAACAACTGAGCTGAGGTGCTGAATGGACATCAAGTCGAAGGTGAATTCATGCAACGAAACAGAACTGTGCTGAATCAAAGTAACGCCGTCTGGATCGCCATTATCCGAAGCACTGAACAGCTGCCCCTGCGGTGGGAGCTGAGCGCCCAGGGTCAACAGGAGGTTGCACGTGACGTCTCTGTGATACTCACGTCCTTCAGGCACCCCATGAAGTTGTTGCTGACGGGTGAACCAGGCAGGTCTGCTGTACTCGGGCTCCCCCCGATGTAGAAGAAGTCATCGGAACCCAACATGGTGTAGTCCTCCTGCGTGTAACCTGTGGTCGTCAAGATCCCATCCACTGAGATGGTCACCTGCCCAGGTGGGCCGTGGGAGAGGTGGGGTGAGGGGTGTTGGAAGAAGGGAGGGGGAACGAAACGAAGGAAGAAAAGATGGGAATACAATCCGTTACCGATGGCCTCAGTTACGTCGACAGGTCTGCCTGACAAGGGTGTGGGTTGGGTGGGGGAAGGGGGGCATTATTGCTGAGGGAAGGGGTTGGGGAGAGGGCTGATGTTTTCCATTTTCATGTCTGATTTACACCCCTCGGTGAGGGGGACATTAATGTTTCACCTTGTTTGGAGGGGGGTGGGCATCAACAGAGGAGAGGGAAAGGCGGGAACTGATGGTTTGAAGTCCTTTGGCTATCCCCCACAATGTCGGCCATTTTGTTCTCCCAGATGTTTGGGGCGAAACTGGTCAGCTAGGAGGGCCGAGACTCAACAGCCCAGAGGCTGCTGGGACAACCGGCCTATCAACCCCCTTCAACATCTTCGACTCCTTCCCTTCCTCGGCAGCAAGGCTGGCTTCATAGTCTGACTGACTGACCTCCTCACGCTACAAGTCACACTAAAAACAACACCGACATTTGAGTACCCCGCCCCAAACCATGCCTCACCCTGGTTGCGAAGGGTATTGCGGCTCTGGCCGATCCCGACTGGTTCCCCCTCGCCCTCAGAACTGGTCAGACTTTGAACACGGTGTGAACCCACTCTGCTTTCTCTCAACCTTCGCCATGCAAGTTGGGGGGGGCGACGTGGAGCAGGTGGTGGAGTAACTGAGCTATAGCAGCTCTGACACCGACCCCAACCCCCACAAAGTAATGCCCCAGGAGGACGCAGGTTCAAATCCCACCGTGGCCACGCCTTGGTGTCAGCGGTAGGCCATTACCGGTTGGTTGCCAAAACCGTGGCTTTTAAGTGAAGGGACCCGGCCGTCCCTCCCTGGTCTGGAGTCCATGTGACTCCAAACCCAGTGCAACGCGGCCACCACCACTCCCCCCACCTTCTGAGATGGCACAGGCAAGCCCCTCGGGTTCAAGGGACCGGGGCGAACAGACATTGGCTCAGCTGGCGTTGCCCAGATGTGGCTGGAGCATTGTAAGAGAAAGAACAGATTTTTGCATCACCTCAGAGCGCGTGGCCTGTCCTCATCTGCGTGCCACTCTCCATGATCCTGCCCCGCACCCCCCACCTCCCTCAATATAACTCCGCAGGTCTCCCCCACCGGTCTAAGACTCCTCCCCGCTGCAATGGCTCAGTGGTTAGTCCCGCTGCCTCACAGCGCCAGGGACCCAAGTTCGATCTCTCCCTCGGGTGACTGTCTGTGTGGAGTTTGCTCCGGTTTCCTCCCACAGTCCAAAAATGTGCAGGTTAGGGTGGATTGGCTGTGCTAAATTATCCCAAAGTGTCCAGGGATGTGCAGGTTAGGGTGAATTGGCCATGCTAAATTATCCCATAGTGTCCAGGGATGTGCAGGTTAGGGTGGATTGGCCGTGCTAATGCCCATCGTGTTAGTGCATTAGTCAGGGGTAAATATCGGTGAGGGGAATGGGTCTGGGTGGGTTACTCTTCAGAGGGTCAGTGTGGACCTGAAGGGCCTGTTTCCACACTGCAGGGATTCTGTGGATTCACCACCACCTGCTCAGAGAGCCAAAACGTTGTCCCTTACTGCCTCACCCCATCCCCATCATCAGCCACTGTCCATGGGTGTCCCTCCAGAGGGTGGACCTCCCAGCAGCTGGGCACTATTGAGTGACGAGGCCTACCCTGGAGTTGTGTGGAGGTGTGCTTTTTGAGCAAGTTGGCGACGTGAACCAGAGAACCGTGCCAAACAAATGCATCCACAATATCGTGGTGTCACCCATCACAGTTCCTGTGTTTCAGTTGTTGGCAAGGTCCAGGGTTCTGGGTGGCACCTGTCTTGAGGGCAAGGGCTGGGAAGAGGTGCAGCGATGACCTCACCCGTGTTTCGGATCTCCCAGGTACACGCTCCTCTGTTCAAATCCCACCCCAGAAACCAACAGCCTGGTCAAGTTCATCATGGGACATAATACCATTGGACTTATTAATGGTGGACCCAACACTGTCAAGAGACCCATTGGGTTCATGTGGGTTGTTCTGGGTTGAAGGAGGGGAGCTCATTTTACCCAACCCAGGCCCACACGTGACTCCAAGCCCCTACAGCCATCAGGTCCGCTCTCAAGCACCCCATACCCCACCAAGATGGTGTTCCAAGGTGAGACTCGATCAAGAAAGGATTCTGCCTGGGGGAGTGGTGCAGAGGGTCACCTCAAGATGGACTGGGGCTCAGACGCTGGGCAGAAGGTGATGGGGTGAGGGTAGGGGGTTGGAGACTGGCCTCCTCCGATGGGGGTAAGGATCGGGTAGCATGCAGGGAAGCAGGTCAGCGTTGGGCAACTGCTCAGGGAGCAGTGGGTAAGACTGAAGGCTGAATAGGCTGGGGCTGTTTTCTCTGGAGTGTCGGAGGTTGAAGAGGTGACCTTATAGAGGTTTATAAAACTGTGAGGTGCATGGATAGGATGAATAGATAAGGTGTTTCCCCTGGGGTGAGGGAACCCAGAATGATAGAGGTTATGGAGAGGGAGAAACACTTAAAAGAGACCGAAGGGCAACCTTTTCAAGCAGAGGGTGGTGCGTGTATGGAATGAGCTGCCAGAGTAAGTGGTGGAGGCTGGTATAATGACAGCATTGAAAAGGCATCTGAATGGGGATGTGTATAGGCAAAGCTTAGAGGGATATGGGCCAAGTGCTGACAAATGGGATGAGATTGAGTTGGGATATCTGGTCGATGTGGACGAGTTCGACCGAAGGGTCTGCTTCTGGTGTACATCTCTATGCCCCCACCCTATGAAGACAGAGGCAGTGATTGGATGGTAGGAGTGTACTGCTGGGGGTTGGTGGGTGAATGTCAAGAGGGTGATGGTTAGATTCAATGATGGTAACACCATTGAATGTCAAGGGGGTGATGGTTAGATTTAGTGCTGGTAACACCATAGAATGTCAAGGGGGTGATGGTTAGATTCAGTGATGGTAACACCATTGAATGTTCGGGGGAGTGGTTAGATTAAGTGATGGTAACACCATTGAATGTTCAGGGGGAGATGGTTAGATTGAGTGGTGGTAACACCATTGGATTTTAAGGGGCGATGGTTAGATCCAGTGATGGAAACACCATTGAATGTCAAAGGATGGTGGATAGGTGCAGTGCTGGTAACACGATAGAATGTCATGGGGGTGATGGTTAGATTCAGTGATGGTAACACCATAGAGTGTCAAGGGGGTGATGGTTAGATTCAGTGATGGTAACACCATAGAATGTCAAGGAGGTGATGGTTAGATTCAGTGCTGGTAACACCAGAAAATGTCAAGGGGGTGATGGTTAGATTCAGTGATGGTAGCACTATTAAATGTCAAGGGGGTGATGGTTAGATTTAGTGATGGTAACACCATAGAATGTCAAGGGGGTGATGGTTAGATTCAGTGATGGTAACACCATTGAATGTTCAGGGGGAGATGGTTAGATTTAGTGACAGTAACGCCATTGGATGTCAAGGGGGAAATGGTTCGATTGAGTGATGGTAACGCCATTGGATGTTAAGGGGCAATTGTTAGATTCAGTGATGGGAACACCATTGAATGTCAAAGGGCAGTGGATAGATTCAGTGATGGTAACACCATTAAATGTCAAGGTGATGATGGTTTGATTCAGTGATGGAAACACCATTGAATATAAAGGGGCGATGGTTAGATTCAGTGATGGTAACACCATTGAATGCCAAGGGGCGATGGTTAGGTTCAGTGGTGGTAACACCATTGAATGTCAAGAGGGAGATGGTTAGATTCAGTGATGGTAACACCATTGAATGTCAAGGGGCGATGGTTAGATTCAGTGGTGGTAACACCATTGAATGTCAAGGTGATGATGGTTTGATTCAGTGATGGGAACACCATTGAATATAAAGGGGCGATGGTTAGATTCAGTGATGGGAACACCATTGAATGTCAAGGGGTGGTGGATAGATTCAATGATGGTAACACCATTGAATGTCAAGGGGCGATGGTCAGATTCAGTGGTGGTAACACCATTGAATGTCACGGGGGAGATGGTTAGATTCAGTGATGGTTACGCCATTGAATGTCAAGGTGATGATGGTTTGATTCAGTGATGGTAACACCATTGAATGTCAAGGGGCAATGGTTAGATTCAGTGGTGGTAACACTATTGAATGTCATGGGGGAGATGGTTAGATTCAGTGATGGTAACGCCATTGAATATCAAGGTGATGATGGTTTGATTCAGTGATGGTAGCACCATTGAATGTCAAGGGGGAGATAGTTAGATTCAGTGATGGTAACACCAAAGAACGTCAAGGGGGTGATGGTTAGATTCAGTGATGGTAACACCATTGAATGCCAAAGGGGTGATGGTTAGATTCAGTGATGGTAACACCATTGAATGCCAAGGTGATGATGGTTTGATTCAGTGATGGTAACGCCATTGAATGTCAAGCTGATGATGGTTTGATTCAGTGATGGTAACACCATTGAATGTCAAGGGGGAGATAGTTTCAGTGATGATAACACCATTGAATATCAAGGGGGAAATGGTTAGATTCAGTGATGGTAACACCATTGAATGTCAAGGAGCGGTGGTTAGATTCAGTGATGGTAACTCCATTGAATGTCAAGGGGGTGATGGTTAGATTCAGTGATGGTAACACCATAGAATGTCAAGGGAGTGATGGTTAGATTCAGTGATGGTAACACCATTGAATGCCAAAGGGGCGATGGTTAGATTCAGTGATGGTAACACCATTGAATGTTCAGGGGGAGATGGTTAGATTTTATGACAGAAATGCCATGGGATGTCAAGGGGGAGATGGTTCAATTGAGTGATGGTAACACCATTGGATGTTAAGGGGCGATGGTTAGATTCAGTGATGGGAACACCATTGAATGTCAAAGGGCGGTGGATAGATTCAGTGATGGTAACACCATTGAATGTCAAGGTGATGATGGTTTGATTCAGTGATGGGAACACCATTGAATATAAAAGGGCGATGGTTAGATTCAATGATGGTAACACCACTGAATGTCAACGGGCGGTGGTTCAAATCAGTGATGGTAACTCCATTGAATGTTCTGGGGTGTTGGTTAGATTCAGTGATGGTAACACCATTGAATATCAAGGGGGTGATGGTTAGATTCAGTGCTGGTAACACCATTGAATGTCAAGGAGCGGTGGATAGATACAGTGATGGTAACACCATTTAATGTCAGTGGGCGATGGTTAGATTCAGTGGTGGTAACACCATTGTATGTCAAGGGGCGGTGGTTAGATTCAGTGATGGTAACTCCATTGAATGTTCTGTGGTATTGGTTTGATTCAGTGATGGTAACTCCATTGAATGACAAGGGGGTGATGGTTAGATTCAGTGATGGTAACACAATTGAATGCCAAGGGGGTGATGGTTAGATTCAGTGACGGTAACACCATTGAATGTCAAGGGGTGGTGGATAGATTCAGTGATGGTAACACCATTGAATGTCAAGGGGCGATGGTTAGATTCAATAATGGTAACACCATTGAATGTCACGGGGGAGATGGTTAGATTCAGTGATGGTAACACCATTGAATGCCAAGGGGGTGATGGTTAGATTCAGTGATGGTAACATCACTGAATGTCAAAGGGCGGTGGATAGATTCAGTGATGGTAACTCCATTGAATGTCAAGGGGTGGTGGATAGATTCAGTGATGGTAACTCCATAGGTAGTCAAGGGGCGATGTTTAGATTCAGTGGTGGTAACACCATTGAATGTCAAGGGGGAGATGGTTAGATTCAGTGATGGCAACACCATTGAATATCAAGGGGGAGGTGGTTAGATTCAGTGATTGTAACACCATTGAATGTCAAGGGGCGGTGGTTAGATTCAGTGATGGTAACTCCATTGAATGTTCTGGGGTGTTGGTTAGATTCAGTGATGGTAACACCATTGAATGACAAGGGGGTGTTGGTTAGATTTAGTGATGATAACACCATTGAATGTCAAGGGGGTGATGGTTAGATTTAGTGATGATAACACCATTGAATATCAAAAGGGCAGTTGTTTGATGGGGCAATGGTAATTTGTGAATATTCATGATTGGTGGAACGTGAGCAGAAATGAAGCTCTGATTGGAAAAGTATGTACCCGTGTCTGTGAAACCAGCTCTTAACCACCCTCTGGCATTTACCACTTGGGAGGGTAACATTTTTATCCTTTCACCACCGGCTGGGACCAGCATTACGTTCTCCGTCCCTAATTGCCTCAGGAAAGCAGCACCCAGCCTGTTTCTGGAGCTGATAGCAGCCTGTGGGGTTAATGTGTCTTCTTGTTATTCCCCAATTTGGAACTTTGACAATGATGGAACGTTTGGCAAGTTGGAATGGGCCAATCCGCTGGCAGTGTCGTGCAGTCGGTCACCTTGTTTGGTGTTGGGGGAGTAGGGCAGGGAGGTGGGTTTGGATAAGAGGGGTGAGTTGTGTGGAGGTGTGCTTGGTTTGGAGGGATGGGTGGGAAACCAGCACGCATAAGCAGTAGTTCTTGGCTCATGGCCATTGGCAGGATTGGATGGAGCACCTGGTCAGCGGAGAGACGATACGTCTACCTTGGCACCCCATGACACTCCTGGCCTTGCCCGAACAGGAATCTCAAAAGGAGGGTACTTTTGGATAGGACCTATGCCCCGTTTAGCTCGATGGTACAAGGGAATGAAAAAGGCGACAAGAAGACATTGGGCTTGGTGTAACCCCGTGACGTTCAAAGGAAGGAAAGCTACTGTTCTGACCCCTTTCCAATCACCGTGCAACCGTGAGAATTAATCGAGGTCCAATTCTGAAATGTCCAATCAGAACGCGGGCATTGAGGGTCAACAGTAGAGTGGCGCTGCAGTTAAACCTCTCTCTGACCCTGCGACCTGGGACTTGTCTCGTTTTCACCCCCTCACTGCTGGGTGAGCCAAGCGCTGACTTCTCAAGACGTTGGCGTCTTTCGACGTCTGGTTCCCCTGACACCAACTGCCTCAGGTGCCTCAGCTCACCGAGAGGCAAGGTTAACCTTGTCGTATTTGACGGGGAGGTATAAACGACTGTGGGCTGAGCTTAATCAGAGGGTCATCAGCCATGGGGGCTAGGTTGTGAAGGGCAGAGGTGATGATGGGGGGAACTGTTAAGGTGACCTTGCCTGGAATCGAACCTGGTTAGGGACGAAACAAAACCCGCAGATGGTCGAATCCAAGGTGGACATGCAGGAAGAGTGTTAGAAGGTGGAGATGTCAATTTATTGCGTGTAACCCCTCCTCAGGTTGGACATCTGGGATGCTTGGGAGTGGAATGCCTCTGAATCTGGGCAAAGGCGGGGGAAATTGGGAGAATGGTGATGGGAGTTTTGCAGGATACTGGGTGGGAGGAGGTGTGGTCCAGGTAGCTGTGCGAGTTTGTGGGCTCACGGTAAATGTCCGCCTGGAGATGGAAATGGAGAGCTCAAGAACTGGGAGTGCTGAAGAAGGGTCACACCCGAAACGTCACCTTCTCCACCTCCTGATGCTGCCTCGCCTGCTGTGTTCTTCCGGCCTCCTGCCTGTCCACACCTTGGAATCGAACCTGGGCTGTTGGCATTGCTCCCTATCGCCGACCAGTCCTTCCCCATGACCACACCAACCAACCTGCCTAGCCAGTGCCCTCCAAAGGCAAGGGAATACATCTCACCCGCCTCTGAGGACGCAAGGCGGGGATGTGTGGGGTGTGGAACGGCCGTTCTACCCATTCTACCCATCGTCCTTCAGCCCGTCCCACCCACTCCACATCCTTCCCACCTCCTGTCCCTGGGTAACTCGCGAACCCTCTCTCTCTCTCTCTCTCTTCTCCTAACACTGCTGTACCATTCCCAAAGGCAACCCTTCCCGTTTACTCATTCCCGGATAATGGGGGTCCCGGCATCACGTTAAGACGGGACGCCGCAAAAGGATTCCTGCTCCCAGAGAGACTCAACCTCCACCCTTCTCCTGCATTTCTAAGACCACCCCGCTTTCTCAACCTTTGACCCACCCCCACCAATTCCTCCAAAGCCAACTTGCTTCAAACCATCAGATCCATCCTCCTTCTCACCAACCTGATCGGTCAAGAATAATTCCGCGGATTCAAACAAGAACCAGTGCTGCATGATGGGATGGTCATCCCACGGGGAGCCTTTATTGAGCCCGAGTAATCCTGACTGCCAACTGTCCAATATCTCGGGGTCAGGTGCAATGATCCCCAGTACGCCCGAGCCTGAATATCAGGTTCCCAGCAGAAGTTGACATGATGCACCCTAGCCTGAACATCAGATTCCCAGCAGACGTGACATAGCACACCCTAGTCTGAACATCAGATTCCCAGCAGAAGTTGACATGACATTGACTGTTCCTCTCTTACTCCATCTCTCCGACTCTGGAGTTCCTCCAGGCACTTTGCCTCCTCATCGTCCTCCCCAGACCTCACACCCCATTTATCTCCCGGTCAATCACCAGCGGCCCTTCCAGCTCCTCGATAACAGCCAACGTGGAGCTTGATGAGGGGGTAACACACTAATGGCGCAGTCCTCTCCCTCTCTACTGCCATGCAGTTCCCAAAGGTAAATGCCAGTCGAGCTGACGCACACTGGTCTCACCCATATGTGGGACAGTATAAGGCTGTGCCCTTCCCCCGCTCCAGAGGTGCGTCACAACATCTCTGAGCAAGTTGATGAGAAAGTCTACCTTAACAGGTCTGACCTTTGCTGCCCTTTCTGTTTGGCTTGTCCCCATGTTGCATTCTGGGAATCAGTAAGGTGGACAGTCCCTACCCCGTTCTGTTGGATGTTGGGCCACACTGTTTGGGATAGGAGCTCCTTGGGGCCCTCTCTCTTTCGTTCTTCCCTGTGATCCCACCCGAAAGTGTCTGAGATCCTCCTTCGCTCTCATCCTGAACGATTCTTCCCTGAGCATTCCTAGTTCCTTCCTGAAGCTCAGGAGCCAACGATCCAGCTCCGAGCTTTGGCGGACATTATTCTAGTCAACGAAGGTGTGCGCCACCGGTGTCTGTCATCCCCTCCTACCTCAGGAAGGGGACGCTGAAAGGTTTTCTTGGACTGCGTGGTCGAAGGGATGACGCAGGATCTCCAAGGTTTTGGGGGAACTGGCCAATCCATCTGCTGAGGTGGGCCAGCTGGTGAGAGCCATTGACCAACCAGAGGCCAGTGTCCCCATTAGCTCAGCGACATCTGGATGAGTTACTTTAAAAAAGGTCTCATTTCATCAGAAGCAGCTCAGGGAAGGGTCACCGGGGTGGTCCCCAGTGCGGAGGGATTGCCTCACCAGCAAAGGATAAATGAGTTGGGACTCTGTCACCGGAGTTTAGAAGGATATGAGGTGATCTCCCGTTGAGGGGCTTGACAGGGTCAATGCTGAGAGGGTGTCTCCCCCCTCACAGGAGGGTCTGGGACCAGAGGGGATTGGAATAAAAGGGGGCGCCAATTTCAGATTGAGATGAGGAGGAATTTCTTCTCTTGGAGTGTTAGGAGTCTTTGGAACACCTTGCCTCAGAGAACGGGGAGGGTGGGGGGGTTTGGAGGATGGAGGGCAGAGTCCTTGTGAATGTTTAAGGCCGAGACCATGAGATCGGTCGAGGCCAGAAGGGCGGGAAAGTGAGGAATGGCGGAGCAGCCCTAGAGGGGCCGAATGGCCTACTCCAGCTCCTTAAGGTCAGCCGGTGAGGTAGAGTTGATGGCACACAGTGGGAAGAGCGTCCAGGATCACAAGAGGACCGACTGACTGGTTTATGCAGGGTGGGGGATGGTGGAGGGGGAAGGGGGTTTGTCTGTTCTGGGGCCTGCGGGAAGGGAGGGTGGGACAGTCTCATTCCACCAGTCGCTGAGGAAGGCAAACAGCGCATAGCAAGAGCATTCGAGTGCAGGACCAGGGATGTCTCAGTATAGGGGGGGGAGAGAAATGCAGAAAATAGGGGTGGGGTAGGCCATTCGCCCCCCCCCCCCCATGTCTGCTCTGCCATCTTGAGACTGAGACAAGGAGGAATTTCTTCTCTCAGAGAGTGCTGTGGGTCAGGTGGGGAGCAAAACCCTTGTGTAGATCGATTCTTGATCATCCAACCCTTCCCGTGCTTTCTCCCCCTCAACCCACCCTCTTTGATCCCTCAGACCCCTTCCTGAAGACGTTCAATGTTTTGGCCTCAACAGCTCTCCGTGGTAGGGGAATCCCAGCAGCTCTCTGGGTGGAGTACGTCAGCTCAGTTCTAACCCCACCATTGTTAGGCTATGACCGCTCCTACCCTCCCATTGTGGACTCCCCGCCCCCCGAGGGGGTGGGTGGGAGGGAATGGAGAGAGGGCGCGGGGGGGAGCAACCGTCAAGACCCTTTCCCTAGACGAGTCAAGGGGGCGACAATTTCCAAGCCAACGTTTCAGCCGGAGCGGTGGAGTTGGCACCAAAAGCCCCAGAGGCGCTCGGATCTGAGCCGAGTGGACACGCAAGGCCATTCTGCCCTCATCCTGGTAGTGTCGATGCGCACGTACTCCCGGTCACAGCCTCCACGGGCCTCCGGCCCTCCAGGAGCAACTCGGAAAGGGAACCCTTCACAAACACGGTGGTCATCCTATGGGCACCGACACCTCCTCCACCCCCCTCGCCCCAAACCCGCATCCTTTGAAAACACTCCCTTGCCCCTCTGAAACAGAATTCCCTACCACCCTGGATTGTTCAGGACAATCCTTAACAATTGTTCCACACTAAGGCACGGTCACAGAGCTGAAAGACAAAACAAAGACCATGTTTTCATGTAACAACGTTGGCCTGAATGAAGCAAAGGGATTTCTTGTCCTGCAAAGGTGGTCTCAACATCATTTTTTTTTTGCCAGAACTTTTATGTCAATTCCAGGCCAGCACGTCTCTAACTTACCCTGGGTCCCCTGAGAGACCCCTTCTCTAACCTCTTCCAAAACCATTCCGTATGGCGGGAGATACAATGGCTTAAACACCCGCACTGATAGATTCGAGCACAGCTTCTTCTCCCGCTGTATTTAGACTTCTCTCAAATTTTAAATCTAACGCTGATCCCGCTCTCCCCTGCACTGCACCCCTCGCTCTGTCACCCTTTGGACAGAGGGACGGCGATTATCCAAACAACACGGGCGGGGGAGTATTTTGGACGTTCGGATAATCGAAAGCTGGATGACACAGTTCAGCCGTGCACCAGGAGCTTGCCAATGCAGCTGGATCAGCCGAAATTCAGATAAGCAAGTGCCGGATCATTGAGGTGCCTCTGCACGTCAAACAAAACCTTTCACTGTACTCGGGCACAACAAATCAAGTCAACCTTGAGAGGGACCCTGAGAGGGGATGACGCCCAAAAGGGATCTCACAGCACTGGTTCCAGTTTGTCCTCCGGGGATGGAGGGGGGAGGAATTGGCTTAATCGGAAGAGTTTACAGGAAGGAAGCAAAACAGGAGTCAGACACAAAAATGGAGTTAGTACTTAATTTCCCACAGTTTTGGTAAGCGTGTTAGTAATTGGTGTTTAGTTCGTTTGGCCAAAGGATGGCAATGCACTCTCAAGTTAACCAGAGACCGCTCCAGCCATGCAAGGACCAGTCTCACACAAGCCTTTCTCAGGGCCAGACTTCAGTCAGTCAACAATTTAAATGACCATGCAAAGAGCCACATGCTTAAAACAATAAAAATTAAAGAGGAATACAGAGAAAGGAAACAAGAGCTCCATTTTTCAAGGTGTATTTTGACAAAGCAGCTCAGGGGAAGCGGCCATGTTTTCCTTGCGCTCCCCGCCCCCGAATCTCTGTAGGAGTAGCCTTTGTTCCACGTGTCGCGCGGTGTCTTATGTGAACCGTGGCAAAATAATTTGGCCTGTGCCCAGGTGAAAAGTTTTAGCGCTCCCCCCACCGCCGCCACCATGCAAAGAGAGAGCGTCCAAACTTGCAAACTGTAGAAAGCATCACACAGAGGGTGATAGAGCTAGGGTGAGGCCCAGTTAAACCAGAGTTTAACCTGGTTAAGCCAGAGACCCAGGTAATGCCCCGGGGTTCGAACCCCCGCCGTTAGCAGGCTGTGGATTTTGACTGCAATAAAAATCTGGGATTAGGAGTATGATAATGAGCATGAATCCATTGTCAGGAAAAACCCTAATGTCCCTTGAGGGAAGGAAACTACCATCCTTACCTACTCTGGGCCTACAGCGAGGTGGATCATCATAAAAATGCCTACAGTGTGGAAGCAAGCCATTTGGCCCATCGAGTCCACACCGACCCTCTGAAGAGCATCCCACCCTGTTGAGGCTGAGTCTCAGAATCCCCACAGGGTGGAAGCAGGCCATTCAAAAGAGCAACCCACCCCCTAATCCTGTCCCTGGAAGCCTGCATTCCCCATGGCCGATCCACTAGCCTGCACACTACAGGACAATTTCCTATGGCCGTTCCACCCTCACCTCCACAGCTTTGGATTGTGGGAGGGCACCCCACGCAGACACAGGGAGAATGTGTAAATGTCACACCGATTGTGGCCCAAGGGTGGGATCGGATCTGGGTCCCTAACATTGGGAGGTAGCAGTGCTAACCACTGTGCCACCCTTAACTGGTTGACTCTTAACTGCCCTCTGGACAAATAAAAATGGGCAATAAATGCTGGGCCAAGCCAGAGACATTATTGAATAGATAAAACATGTGTGTGAGAGAGAGTGTGTGTGTGAGAGAGAGAGTGTGTGTGTGTGGATATGTGTGTATGTGAATGTGTGTGTCTGTGCCTGTGTGTGTCTGTGCCTGTGTGTATGTGAATGTGTGTGTCTGTGCCTGTGTGTGTGTGTGTGTGTTGTTGAGCAACGTTCTCAAATTTCACATCTCCAGCAGTCCACCCCTTTACGTTCAAAATGATTGGTGCCTAAAAGGACATCGACCTTAGACAGCCACATCTGCTTTTCAGTGGGGAGAAGGTGCCTTTTATGTGGCTTCAGCTGTAATTAAATAAAACCCTGGAAGAAGTGAAGCAGACAGAGCTGGTGTGCCGTCTCCAGGGAGTCTCGGAGACAAAAATGAACTTTCCGAACTGTGCAGCTGACTGCTTTTCCCCAGAGAATGGACAGGAACAAACTCCATCCATCACTTGACGGGAATATTGACAATAGGCACGTCAGCCTCAGCCTGTCTCTATGGTCAGGCTGCACCAAGGAAGGTCCAGCACAGAGCTGTTGGAAGCAAATACAATCCCAGTAGGCCATTCAGCCCCTTTTTGGAGGCAGATGATGCTCCTCATGTCCTGCCGGGAGAGGCGCTACTCGAGTGGAGAAAGGGCTTTCTTCCCTCACAGGATGCCTACAGTGCGGAAGCAGGCCATTCGGCCCATCGAGTCCGCACCGACCCGCTGAACAGCTTCCCACCCAGACCCATGTCTCCACCCTATTCCCATAACCCTACATTTTCCATGTCCAACCTGCACACCTTTGAACACTACGGGGCAATTTCCCACTCTAAGATCTTTGAACTGTGGGATGAAACTGGAATGGATGCGGGGAGAACGTGCAAACTGCACACAGACAGTCGCCCAAGGGTGGGATCGAACCAGGGTCCCTGTGAGGCAGCACTGAGCCACCATGCCGCCCACAGTTTCACTGGACGGGCACACAACACTCCGTTAAGCGTTATGGCACAGAACGAGGCCATTGAACCCATCACTGCTGCGCCAACCCCCTCAAATGAGCCAGCACCAACCTTCCCACCTATTCTGCCACACCCTTGCAGCCCCCTTCCAGCCAAAATGCCCCCCGACACATTTCTGGGGTTCCACACTCCAACTAGGATCTTGGTAAAGTTAGAGAGACGGCTGGGTGGCATTTTAACCGCACTTTGGGCGAACGGAGAGATTGAGAAGGAGAGATTTTTGTGGTAACCTCACCCAGAAATCGAACCCACACTCTTGATGCCACCCTGCGTTACAGCCACTTGAGCTAACCACAACCACACCCTAAACTATGATCTTCCTCTCCCATCACCGTTGCTAGTCTTGCACATCATTACGGGGAGAGGGGGCGAAGGAAGGGAAGTCACCCATTGGCTTGTGAGGTTGGGGGGGGACCTCATCCTGGGTGAACAGCAATCTTGGTTTGTTCAGTACATCGCATCAGTTGTCTGACACTATGATCTTCTGCTATAAATTCTGCGTCCTATGATCTACCTCCCTGATGAAGGAGCGGCGTTCCGAAAGCTAGTGCTTCCAAACAAACCTGTTGGACTAGAACCTGGTGTTGTGTGATTTATAACTGGGTGAAGATGGCCAACAATCAGCAATCATTTGTTTAACGGGATCGTATATCCCGAAGAAAGGGCAAGTCTGATTACTGCAAATCCATTTATCTGTGTAAAGTGATCTATAAGGAACTCTCATTGGACGAAAACCGTTCACTGGAGATCAAGGGATGTTTAGTTCCAACAATAATGGAATGTGGGTCTGTTTTTTGTCCTTTAAACTGTGTTATTATTTAACAATGATTCATTGTTATAATTAATCCTGGTGGTTTTTCATTGAGGTGGTTAGCACTGCTGCCTCACAGCACCAGGGACCCGGGTTCGATCCCACCCTCGGGTGACTGTGTGTAGTTTGCACATTCTCCCTGTGACTGAGTTGCTTTCCTCCAGATGCTCTGGTTTCCTTCCACAATCCAAAGATGTGCAGGTTAGGGTGGATTAGCCATGCTAAATTGTCCCATAGTGCCCAGGGATGTGCAGGTTAGGGTGGATTGGCCATGCTAAATTGTCCCATAGTGCCCAGGGATGTGCAGGTTAGAGTGGATTGGCCGTGCTAAACTGTCCCATAGTGCCCAGGGATGTGCAGATTAGAGTGGATTGGCCGTGCAAAATTGTACCATATTGTCCAGGGATGTGCAGGTTAGGGTGGATTGGCCGTGCTAAATTGTCCCATAGTGCCCAGGGATGTGCAGGTTAGGGTGGTCTGGCCACAGGAAAAGCCAGACTACAGGAGGAGAGTAGGTTGCTCTTTGGAGGGTCAGTGCAGACCTGATGGGCCAAATGGCCTCACTCTGCGCCATAGGGATTGTGTGAAAACCAGAAATTGTGGGGAAAACTCATCGAAGTTTGCAGAGTGAAGGCCAAGTCAACATTTCAGATTGAACGACCTTTCCAACCATCCGTTGTTGACTGAACTCTCAGTCCCCTGACCCTGATACCTCGGAATGAGGCACGTGTTTTTCCCATTTTATTTTGCAACAACCCTACCCTGAGGCGGGGAGAGGAGAGGAAGGCGTGGGGGTGAGCGGTTGAAATTAGTGCTCCGAGACAGTCTCTGAACCTTATTTCGACGTCTGGAGTTTCCGCGGCTTTATCTGTGGTTCCTTCTGTGAAAACATTAGCTCTGTCATCTGTTGCAAAGAGCTTTTTAACAAGCCCTCAAGGGGGTCAGGAAAATTAATTTTGATTGAATATGTCTGGTTTGTAAACTGGCAACTTTGCCCCGGGGAGGAGGGAATGGAAAATCTATCAATTCCCTGACCTTCGACCCAACTTTGTGCCCTCCTGACGCCTTGGCGCTGTTTTCGGTCGGTGAGCCATGCCTTGTTGAGTGCGGCCCACACTGCGCACAGGAAGATCCCACAGCCAGTGGCCTGCTCCAGGACCTATCGGCTGAGGCCAGGATGCGTGCACAGCAGGAACCCACTATCGGCAATTGAGGTGGGGCGGGCGGAGGGGGGTGTAGTTTTGGGGGAAAGGGCTCCATCAACAGAGGCGAGGGGGTAGGCCGTTCTGATCATCACCTCGACTGCCCACCAGGTCAGGAGTAGGCCTTTCGGCCCATTGGCTCCCCTCTGCTGTGCGGCGGGACCCATCGAATCGCGCTCGGCTTTCTCCAACCACCAACTCCCCCAACAAATCCCATCCACCCCCAACTTCCTGATCACCCTCACCTCCCCTAAAATGCCGCTGAGGAACAAGATTGAACCGCTCAGACTGCCCTGCCACTCCATGAGATGGCGACGGATCTGATTTTGACCTCAACTCTTACATTCCCACGTATCCTGCCATCCCCCAACCCCCCCCTTCCCAATAACTTTCCATCCCCTCTGAAACCTTTCAATATACCCAAATCTATCGGTGAGGCCACTTTGAGAACACTGCGTTCAGTTCTGGTCACCCTGCTACAGAGGGAAGGATGTTGTGAAAACTAAAAGGGTTCAGAAAAGATTTACAAGGATGTTACCAGGGTTGGAGGATTTGAGCTACAGGGAGAGGCTGAACAGGTTTAGGGTGAGAGGGGAAAGATATAAAAGAGACTGAAGGGGCAACTTTTTCACCCAGAGGGTGGTGCGTGTACGGAATGAGCTGCCAGAGGAAGTGGGGGAGGCTGGTACAATTTAAAAGGTACCTCTTTGGGTACATTGTGGCTGATCTCATCTTGGTCTCAACCCCTCCCTCCTGCCCCCACACCCTGTAACCTATCACTGATTAAAATTCTCCTCCTGAAATTTATTCAGTGTCCGTCACCTGCACACTCTAGGGGGTTAGTGAATTCCACAGATTCCGCGCCCCCCCCCCCCCCCCCCCCCCCCCCCCCCCCCCCCACACGCACACCTCTCTGTGGGCGCGAAGGAGGAGATAGTCTATGTGCCCTGCATCTACAGGAACACTGCAGTTTGCAAACCGGACTACCTTGCCACCATCGACGTTGACCCCAAGTCGCCCACCTACTCCCAGGTATGTTCGCCCTGCAGATGCCAATTGAGGCCACTGGGGGAGCCAAGGGATGGGGAGGAGTGGGAAGGTCACCTGGACGTTAGATAGAGCCAGGGGCCACCCTGGGAGGGGAAGGTTCGGAAGGCGCTATGATGTTGCTCGTGGAAGGAGAAAACATTTCCATTTTGCGTAATGCTAAGGTTGACTCCTCTCTCTCTCTCTCTCGACCTGAGAACTAAAAGCGAAACATCCCTAAGAGGAGCGCCTCGCCCCGTAATCTGTAAAAGGAATGTGTAAAGTGGTATAACCTGCTTTTCAACAACTTCAGGTGGTCAAACAAAATAAATCCCTAACACTCGCCTTAAAATCAACAAGTAACAATTTATTTATCTAACTCAAACAATGAACAAATTAAATAAACCACTAACAAGCCGAATAAATCCCTTCTAACTATTAACTGTTCCCGAATGATTCTAATGGTGTGCTGTTCCAATAAATACAAGATTAAAAAAAGAATTGGGTCTCTCCAAATTACAGCCAGGTTGCATGTCTTCCGGAATGTTCTGTGCTTTCTCCGTCGATTCTTCTGTTAGGAATATTAACTAGCTGTGCCGTTAGTATTGTTTTTATTTAGATGGCGCTTTCTCTCAGGCGTAGATGAGGCTGAGAGAGCCGTAAATTCTCTCTGGAGAGTTGAGGACTTTTAGCTTTGCCAGAACGCAGTGTCCCATAGTGCCCAGGGATGTGCAGGTTAGGGTGGATTGGCCGTGCTAAATTGTCCCATAGTGCCCAGGGATGTGCAGGTTAGGATGGATTGGCCGTGCAAATTTGTCCCATAGTGCCCAGGGATGTACAGGTTAGGGTGGATTGGCCGTGCTAAATTGCCCCATGGTGTTCAGGCTCAGTGGATTAACAATGGTAAATGGAGGGCTATAAGGATAGGGATGTGTGCTGGGTCTGGGTGGAACGGTTTGGAGTGGGTCAGTGCAGACCACGTTGGGCGAATCGCCTCTTTTGTGCGCTGCAGCGATTCTCTGATTCAATGATTTTTAAGGGAAAGCGAGTCTCAGGGAATGGTGTGCACGAGACACCCATCGATTGGTGTAAATGCCCACCCTGGGATCACTCACCTCCCCCTTTAGCAACAGGAACTCTGCCGCTCTCACTGAGGTCTGGGCCTCCACGTGACTCCAGACCCCCACGGCCTTGTAAAGGGGCTGGAGCTGGAAAACCACTTTGCCGCCCTACAAACCTCCAGCTTTCACCCACGGAAAAGATTGCAACCAGAAAATGGTTTCCCGGGATTTGCAGGAAGTGGGATTTAATGCTTTTCTAACAATGTAGCCCCGTCAGTAATTACAGAGAGCGAGACCATGTTCAGCGGCATTGAGTTTTCCAGCTGCTTGTTTCTCTGTCGGTACCAACACTTGACCTTCACAGATTTTCTGTCACGGCTCCTTTTTGTCTTTTGAGCTCAAGTCATTTTCGTCTGATATTCTTTCAGCTTGACGTAATGGAGATCAAAAGGAAGGAAACCCCCAGACTTTGCCAAGCTAACTGACTCTGATGCTCTTGAATACTGACAGGGAGTCTGATCATAGAATTCCCGACTGTGTGGAGACAGGCCATTCGGCCCAACAAAACCACACAGACCTTCTGAAGAGTAACCCACCCCCCAGAACCATTCCCCTTACCCTAAATTTACCCCTGATGAATGCATCTAACCTACACATCCCTGGGCACTATGGGACAATTTTGCACGGCCAATCCACCCTAACCTGCACATTCCTGTACACTATGCAACAATTTAGCACAGCCAATCCACCATAACCTGCACATCCCTGGACACTATGGGACAATTTAGCACAACCAATCCACCATAACCTGCACATCCCTGGGCACTATGGGACAATTTAGCACGGCCAATCCACCCTAACCTGCACATTCCTGTACACTATGCAACAATTTAGCACAGCCAATCCACCCTAATCTGCACATCCCTGGGCACTATGGGACAATTTAGCATGGCCAATCCACCCTAACCTGCACGTCCTTGGGCACTATGGGGCAATTTAGCATGGCCAATCCACCCTAACCTGCACATCCCTGGGCACTATGGGGCAATTTAGCACGGCCAATTCACCCTAACCTGCACATCATTGGACTGTATGAAGGAACCGGAGTACCCAGAGGAAACCCCACGCAGACACGGGGAGAATGGCAAACTCCACACAGTCAGTTGCCGGAGGTTGGAATTGAACCTGGGTCCATGATGCTGTGAGGCAGCAGTGCTAGCCACTGAGCCACCGTGCCGCCCTGATACAGTGACTGAAGTCCAGCTTGTAAGGTGATGCTTGGAACCACTACTTCATTCTGCCTTGCATCTGGTGGCGATAGAGCCCCGGTGTGAACTCAAAGGGTAGCATGCTGGTGGGTGTTACTCCAGAATTTTCTTTCTTGCCCATCCCTAATTGCCCCCAGAGGGGATGGAGATCTTGGCACCCGTGCTTAATGCTGTTTAGCAGCCGTTCCATCACACCGAGGGAGCGGCCAATAGATTTCCAAGTCGGGATGGGGAGGGGCTCAGAGGGGAACTTGCAGGGGGGGTGGTGTTCCCATGTATCTGCTAACCTTGTCCTTCTAGATGGTGGTGGGTCTGGAATGTGCTGCCTGAGGAGCCTCAGTGAATCTCTGCAGTGCATCTTGTAGATGGTACACACTGCTACCCCTGTCCTTCTGGATGGAAGTGGTCGTGGGTTCTGGACGGTGCTCTCAGAGGTGCCTCGGTGAATTTCTGCAGTGCATCTTCTGGATGTGACCTTTGTCCTTCAAGGTGGTAGAGGCCGTGGGAATGTGTGGGGTATCGTGGTCTTGTGTATCTGCTACCCTCGAGTTTCTAGATAGAAGAGGGTGGGTTTGGGAGGTGCTGTCTCAGAAGCTTCAGTGAGTTAGAACGTAGAAAATAGAACAATACAACACAGAACAGGCCCTTCGGCCCTCGATGTTGCGTCGACCTGTGAACTATTCTCAGCTCGTCCCCCTACACTATCCCATCATCATCCATGTGTTTATCCAAGGATTGTTTAAATCTCCCTAATGTGGCTGAGTTGACTACATTAGCGGGTAGGGTATTCCATGCCCTTACCACTCTCTGCGTAAAGAACCTGCCTCTGACATCTGTCTTAAATCGATCACCCCTCAATTTGTAATTCTGCCCCCTTGTACATGCTGACGTCATCATCCTAGGAAAAAGACTCTCACTGTCTACCCTATCTAATCCTCTGATCATCTTGTATGTCTCTATTAAATCCCCCCTTAGCTGCCTTCTTTCCAATGAGAATAGACCCAAGTCTCTCAGCCTTTCCTCATAAGACCTTCCCTCCAGTCCAGGCAACATCCTGGTAAATCTCCTCTGCACGTTTTCCAGTGCTTCCACATCCTTCCTGTAATGGGGTGACCAGAACTGTACACAATATTCCAATTGTGGCCACACCAGCGTTTTATATAGTTGCAGCATGACATCCCGGCTCCGGAACTCAATCCCTCTACCAATAAAACCTAACACACCGTATGCCTTCTTAACAGCACTATTCACCTGGGTGGCAACTTTCAGGGATCTATGTACACGGACTCCAAAATCCCTCTGCATATCCACACTACCAAGAACTTTTCCCTTGACCCAGTACTCTGCCTTCCTGTTATTCTTCCCAAAGTGCATCCCCTCACATTTAGCTGCATTGAACTCCATTTGCCACCTCTCAGCCCAATTCTGCAGTTTATCCAAGTCCCCCTGCAACTTGTAACATTCTTCCAAACTGTCTACCACTCCACCAACTTCAGTGTCATCTGCAAACATACTAACCCATCCACCTATGCCTGTGTCCAACTCATTTATAAAAATGACAAACTGCAGTAGTCCCAAAACAGACCCTTGTGGAGGAGTTGCTGCAGTGCGTCTCGTAGATGGTACATACTGCTGCTACTGAGCATTGAGTGGTGGAGGGAGTGGGTGTTTGTGGTTGTGGTGCCAATCGAGCGGGGTCTGCTTTGTCTCTGGATGGTGTCGAGCTTCTTCAGTGTTGTTGGAGCTGCCCCCATCCAGGGGCAAGTGGGGAGTATTCCCTCACCCTCCTGACTTGTGCCTTATCGATGGTGGACAGGCTTTTGGGGTGAGTCAGGAAATGAGTTACTGGCTGCTGTATTCCTAGCCTCTGACCTGCTCTTGTATTCCCTGTGGTGAGTCCAGTTGAATTTCACATCAATGGTAACCCCCAGGATTATGATGGTGGGGAATTGAATGATAGTAATACCATCGAAGGTCCTATTACCAAGAGGTTGGGATTGCTGGGGGGCACATGTTCGACAGAAGGACATTTGTGTCAAGTTAAGCTGTGTTCAACTGTCCATTTGTGAGAAGCAGATGTCCCACACATCTTAATTGCTCAGACCTTTGAGTATTGGAGTTGGGACATCATGTTGGGGTTGTACAGGACATTGGTGAGGCCTTGTCTGGAGCACTGTGTCTAGTTCTGGCCACCCTGTTATTTACTTAAGCCGGAAAGGATTCAGAAGAGATTTACCAGGATTTTGCCAGGTGTGGAGGGTTTGGGTTATAAGGAGAGGCTGGATAGGCCGGGACTATTTTCACTGGTGTGCAGAAGGTTGAGGGGTGACCTTATAGAGGTTTATAAAATCATGAGGGGCATGGATTGGGTAAATAGCAAGTCTCTTTTCCCTAGGGTTGAGAGATCTCAAGACTGGGGGGGGGGCATATTTTTAAAGTGAGACCATGAGGATTTTATTCTGCCCTTTTACTCTTGTATTATTGCCCCGAGGGGCAATTTCTTTACACAGTGAGTGGGTTGGTGTGTGCAATGAACTGGTGCGGGTGCAGTTACAATGTTTAAGGGTAAGGATATAAATAGGAAAGGGTTTGGAGGGATATGAGCCAGGAGCAGGCAGCTGGGACTAGTTTAGTTTGGGATTATGGGTCGGCACGGACTGGTAGGGCTGAAGGGTGCGTTTCCGCGCTGTATGACTCTGTAAAGGGTGAGGGACTGCAGGGCTCTGAGATGCAGAGGGATCTGGGCGTCAGAGTGCAGGAATCGGAAAAGGTCAGTATCCAGGTACGACAACAGGAAAGGCAGGAGAAGCTTCTGTTTTATTGTGAGGGGAGCTGAACGCAAGGCTTCAGTTACACAGGAGCGGAGCATCCCGGTGCCAATTATCAGACATTCCGTCAGCATTTTGCCAAGGTAGGCTCAGAGGCGGATCTCCCCAGATGAGGAATCAATGTGGTGGGGCACGGTCATGGGATAAAAGGCAGGCCGTATGTGATGGAACTAGGGCGGGGGGGGGGGGGGGGAGACTCTTTCACTTGGAGGCTTTGGGTATCTAGGATTCTCTAACCCTGAGGAGGATGGGATACCCCAAGGTTCGACTCAAGCAGGGCTAGGAC
>NC_057754.1:6260342-6262738 GCF_004010195.1 Chiloscyllium plagiosum
CGCTTGACCCTCCTTTTAGCCACTCCCCATCCGAACTTGGGAATATATCGGCCGTTCCTTGGGTCAGAGTCCTGGAACTGCCTCCCCCAGGGCATTGTGGGCCTAACCCACAGCACACGGACTGCAGCGGTTCAAGATGGCCGCTCACCCCCCACCTTCTCACCGGGGGGACAATTAGGGAGGGGAGCAATGGATATAGGGTGTAGCCTGCAGCACCCATATCACCCTGAAAGTATGAGGGAGAGATTCCTCTGCCTCTGACTGGATTACTGAGGGTGTTTCAGTGTCAGGAGTGTCTAGAGTCAAGTGTTGCGAGTCCACCTCCTCAGATAGCCATGCTGAACAAACACACTTCAATGTCCTGGAGATAGAGATGTTTGGAGACTTCAGTTCTCCATCACTGTCTCTCTAAGATGACAGTTGAAAGCTTCTTTCACAGGCCCTCACTGTGGTTTCAGTAATTTAATCTCAGTCAATGCCCACAGGGGTTAGTGAAAGCTGACACTGTTGAGCTGATCTCTCTCTCTCTCTCTCTCTCTCTGTGTTCATCAGTTTAAAGATTACCCAGAAAAAAAAACAATTATGTTTGATAGAATGGAGCCTGGTTCCTTCTGAGCTGATGTTTGTCTGTAAAAATCGACAAGCTGATTTAAATAACGTTGTAAGACCCTCCAAGGCCTTAGTGTTGATGGCTTTGCTTAGATTGTTAACACACTAGCATGCTGGTATTACAAGGTCTCTCTTTCTCTCTCTCTCTCTCTCTGTCTATCTGTCTGGAGCACTCTGTGTAAGTAGTGAGCAACTGGCCCCTGGCTAGGTCAGACTGTTGAGAGCTTTCAGAGGCACCCAGTCTGGGCGCTTCAACCACACACACGCAGACACACACACACATACCCACAGACACACACTCAGACACACACTCAGACACACACAGAGTCGAGTCATAGAGCTGTACAGCACAGAAACAGACCCATTGGTCCAACGCATCCAAGCTGACCAGATATCCGAAATTAATCGAGTCCCGTTTCCCAGCTTTTGGCCCATAAACCTTTCCTATTCATGTCCCTATCCAGGTGCCTTTTAAATGTTGTCATTGTACCAGCCTCCACCACTTCCTCTGGCAGCTCATTCCATATACACACACCACTCTCTGCGTGAAAAAGCTGGGTCCCTTTTAAATCTTTCCCCTTTCACCTTAAACCTATGCCCTTTAGTTCTGGACTCCCCCACCCTGGGGAAAAAGGCCTTGTCTATTCACCTTCTCCCCCCTTCTGAATTCCTGTCGCCCTGTGACTTCAAGGAAGGCCCTGGGCTAGGCCTGCTGTCGCTGAGAGTACCCACTGCAGGGGCAGCAGAAGGTAAATAGTACGTTGGCCTCCACAGTGAGAGGTTTGGAGTACAGGAGCGGGGATAGTCTTGCTGCCATTGTACAGGGTGAGACCAACCCCTGCTATATTGTGTGCAGTTTGGGGGTCTCCCTATGTGAGGAAGGATGTTCGGGTGTTGGAGGGAGTGCAGGGAAGGGTTCCCAGACTGATTCCAGGGATAGTGGGACTGGAGGCTGAGGCAAGACCTTCCAGAGATTTAGAAATCCATTCCCACCCGACGCTCAGTAGCAGCAGTGTGTACCATCTACAAGACGCACTCAGCAACTCCCCGAGGCTCCTCAGACAGCACCTTCCAAACCCATGCCCTCTTCCATCTGGAACACCACCCCCCCCCCCTGCAAGTTCCCACCGCTCCCCATCCCGACTTGGGAATATATCGGCCGTTCCTTGGGTCAGAATCTTCCCCCAGTGCATTGTGGGTCTAACCCACAGCACACGGACTGCAGCGGTTCAAGATGGCAGCTCACCCCCCCACCTTCTCAAGAGGACAGGGGACGATAAATGTTTGGCCCAGCCAGCGACACCCACATCCCACAAAAAAATGAACAGATAATTTTTAAAAAAGCAGGAGAGGCATGGATAGGGTGAATAGTCAAGGTCTTTTCCCTGGCGTGGAGGAGGGCACATATTAAAGGTGAGAGAGGAAAGATTTAAAAGAGACCCAACGTTTTCACACAGAGGGTGGTACGTGTATGGAATGAGCTGCCAGAGGAAGTGGTGGAGGCTGGTACAATGACAACATTTAAAAGGCATCTGGGTGGGGACAGGAATAGGAAGGGTTTAGAGGGAAATGGGCCAAGTGCTGGGGAATGGGGCTAGATTAGGTTAGGATATCTGGTCAGTAGGGACAAGTTGGACCGAATGGCATGTTTCTGTGCTGTACATCTCTATGATTCCATAAGGCAGACTGGATCAGTTGGGACTGTACTCACTGGGGGGGGGAGGGAGGGAGGGGGTTTGAGAAGAATGAGGAGGGGGATCTCAGAGAAACTGAGGAAATTCCAACAG
>NC_057754.1:6262805-6263949 GCF_004010195.1 Chiloscyllium plagiosum
TTACGGGGTGGGGGCTGTTTCAGACTGAGATGGGGAGAAATGTCTTCCCCCAGAGAGTGTGGGGGGGGGGGGGCGGATCCTGTGGGATTCTCTGTCACAGAGAGGGGGTTTGGGGCCGAAACATCGAATGTTTTCAGGAAGGAGTTGGATCTAGGGCTGGAGGAATCAAAGAGTAGGGGGAGAGAGAGAGAGAGAGCGGGAACAGGGGACTGAGTGGGATGACGAGCTACCTGGAATCGGCCAGGGAATCAAAGCTAATGGGGACCGGTGCAGTGAAGTGGACGTGAGGAATATTGGATGAGCCATGATCCTAATGATTGGCGGAGCAGGTGCGAGGGGCCGAATGGCCTACTCCAGCTCCGATCGCCTCTGCTTGTACATTTCTTCTGTGCTCTCCATCTGCTGTGATCCTGTGTCGCAACTCTGACGTATCGGACCTTGTCAAAGTCCTTTTGCCCGGCCCAGGTACGCGACATCTCCCGCTTCCCCTCCATCCACTGGGATTGCCACTTGACCAAAAAGCTCTCGCGGATTAATTTTGCGCAAATTCCCTTTCATGAGACCACGGTGACGCTGTCTGTTCACATCTCAGTTTTCCGAGCATCCCGCTGTGACTTCCTCTGAAGCAGAGCTGGCGGTGTAGTGATAATGCCACTGGCTTATCAGTCCAGATGCCGCAGAGCAGTGTTCTGCAGATACGGATTCAAATCCCACTGCGAAACGTGAGGTTAGGTGGGAAGAGCAGAGGCACGGACTGTTTTCTAAACGGGGAAAGGCTTCGGAATTCTGAAACACAAAGGGACTGGGGAGTCCGGGTTCAGGATTCCCTTCAGGTTAACACGCAGGCTCAGTCAGGAAGGCAAATGCGACGTTAGTGTTCATTTCCGAGAGGGCTAGAGCAGGGATGTGCTGCTGAGATTGTATAAGGCTCTGGACAGACCACATTGGGAATATCGTAAGCAGTTTCGGGCCCCGTACCTAAGGAAGGAGGTTGCTGGCCCTTGGAGGTGGGCGTGAGGGGTCCAGAGGAGATTTACAAGAACGATCCCGGGGATGAGGGGCTTGTGGGTATGAGGAGCGGGTGAGGACTCTGGGTCTGTACTCGATGGTATTTAGAAGGATTGGGTGGGGGGGGGGGGGGGGG
>NC_057754.1:6265003-6285313 GCF_004010195.1 Chiloscyllium plagiosum
ATGCCTATTTACCCTATCCATGCCCCCTCATAATTTTGTAAACCTCTATAAGGTCCCCCCTCAGCCTCCGACGCTCCAGGGAAAACAGCCCCAGCCTGTTCAGCCTCTCCCTGTAGCTCAAACCCTCCAACCCTGGCGACATCCTTGTAAATCTTCTCTAAACCCTTTCACAACATCCTTCCGATAGGAAGGAGATCTTCGTTAAGTATTTGATGGGTGAGTAACTGACAATTTAATCCCCTTTGTCGCTTGTACCCTCAAAGTGAGGCAGGAGAGCTCGGGGCATGCATTGTGTGGTGTGTGCTGAAAATGTGGTGCTGGAAAAGCGCAGCAGGTCAGGCAGCATCCAAGGAGCAGGAGAATCGACGTGTCGGGCATGAGCCCTTCTTCAGGAAGCCCTTCTTGTGTGGAGTGCGGCAAGTCAGGAACACACCCTGTGTCCTGAACAAAAATAAAACTCTTGCTCAGACTTCGGGTTTTTGGAACTCCTTGAGTCATGAGGTAGATGACTATGCGCACAGCGTGGTTTGGCAGTGTTCACGCCTCAGACTGGGAGCGCGGAGTGAATCGCTGTCCTCCAAGCAAGCTAAGGGAACCGGGCAGGGGGAGCCAGGGTCCCCTTAAATGGTCCATTCGGGATAGAAGTGAGATTGAGCGTTCTTTCGAATGGGGCAGCCACAGGGCTGTCCAGGGAAGGATATTGTAAGGGGGTAACCTCGACCCTAGCTTTTCCTTATGTTAAAGACAAATGTAAAGTCTGTCCCAGACGCGACGCGATTGAGATATTAAGCAAAACACGATTTAATTAAACACTGTAGTTAAAACACAACCGAAGAAAGAGGAATTTAGAATAACAACTCTGTTGAAAACTTAACAGAATGATACATCCAGGCTCTGGAGAGGAAGTATAGAAGACAAACAAATTTGCCGAAAGAAGGCGTTTTAGCAATAGTGATCATAATATGGTAGAATTTTACAATGAGATTGAAGTTGGATCTCAATATCAACAGTCCGAAATCTGAACTAAGTAAATTATTAAGATAAACTGGCTACAGGTGGAATCAGAAAATCCATTAAAATGTTTAGCTATTGTGGTTTTAAAGAAAAAGCTATTGCATGTTCTCCAACAAATATGCATTTGTCTAAGACACAAAAGGGAAAGCTGAGCTAAAGATTGCTTTTGATCAATATAAGAAGCTTGCAAGGTTGAGATAGTTGGCTGAGCTCTTGGGTTATCATGCAAGTGTTTCATTACCACGCTGGGTAACAACATCAGTGTGGCCTCTGTGAAATCCTGTTTGTCTGTCCCACTTGGTTTTCATGTGGTCCAGTCTGTTGGGGCGAGCGTCACTTCTGGGTCTATCTCTATGTGTTTGCCGATGGCCTTTCTGGTTGAAAACCAGGCTTCCAAGAACTCTCTTGCGTTGTCTTTGATTGGCTTGTCAGGGAGTAGCTTCTAAAGTTACCAGATGTGGTAAGCCTGAGGATTGGGAGCCACTTAAAATCCAACAAAAGACAATCAAGTGTTATGGACCACATCGGCACAGTGGTTAGCACTGCTGCCTCACAGCGCCAGGGACCCAGGTTCAATTCCCACCTCGGGCAACTGTCTGTGTGGAGTTTGCACAGTCCCCCCATGTCTGTGTGGGTTTCCTCCGGGTGCTCCGGTTTCCTCCCACAGTCCAAAGATGTGCAGGTCAGGTGAATTGACCATGCTAAATTGTCCCACAGTGCCCAGGAATATGCAGGTTAGGGTGGATTGGTCGTGCTAAATTGTCCCACAGTGCCCAGGGATGTGCAGGTTAGGGTGGATTGGCCGTGCTAAATTGTCCCGTAGTGCCCAGGGATGTGCAGGTTAGGGTGGACTGGCCGTGCTAAATTGTCCCATAGTGTTCAGGGATGTGCAGGTTAGGGTGGATTGGCCATGCTAAATTATCCCATAGTGTCCAGGGATGTGCAGGTTAGGGTGGATTGGTCGTGCTAAATTGTCCCACAGTGCCCAGGGATGTGCAGGTTAGGGTGGATTGGCCGTGCTAAATTGTCCCATAGTGCCCAGGGATGTGCAGGTTAGGATGGATTGGCCGTGCTAAATTGCCCGTAGTGTTAGGTGCATTAGTCAGGGGTAAACATAGCGGAATGGGTCTGGGTGGGTTGCTCTTCAGAGGGTTGGTGTGGACTTGTTGGGCTGAAGGGCCTGTTTCCACACTAGGGAATCTAATCTAATCATGTCAGAGCCCCTCAAAATTTTTTAAGGGTGTAACCTAGACCCGACCTTTTTCTTATGTTAAAGACAAATGTAAAGTCTGTTCCAGATGCAACACGACTGAGATATTAAGCAAAACACAATTTATTTAAACACTGTAGTTAAAACACAGCCAAAGAAAGAGGTATTTAGAATAATAATTCCATTGAAAACTTAACAGAATGATAGATATAGTAACTATAACTGATAAACTGGTCTAATATAGTAACATCCTGTAAATACACCCATGGCAAAAATAAAAGGAAAATTCAGACCCATGCAGTTGTCCAATCCAGGAGGAAATAAAAGAATATATCGAGAGAAGATTCCGAGAGTGACAGCCAGGAGACTTTCACTGAAGCTTCCAACCCCGTTGAGATCCCTGAGGCAACTCAGAAATCCGCACCTGTGAGAGATAGTCAAACTCATTCAGGCTGCATTGAAAAAGAAACCCAAGGTCTCCCAAGCTGTTTTCTCAAGAGATCATCAGTAGCTCGGTCAGCACTACAAACCTGTCTTCGAAACAAAACCAGGACAAAATAACCTCTTCAGGTGATGGCTTTGCTAAAGCAAAGGGAACAAAGAGAGATATGGATACAAGCTCGTGAGAACCACAAAGGCAGATTGTAAAAGCTTATTTAACAGAGGGGGCGGCAGTGGTTAGCGCTGCTGCCTCACGGTGCCAGGGACCCAGGTTCAATCCCACCCTCGGGCGAATGTCTGGGTGGAGTTTGTGCGTTCTCCATGCGTCTGCGTGGGTTTCCTCCCACAGTCCAAAGATGTGTAGGCCAGGGTAGATCGACCGTGACAAAATTGCCCCACAGAGGTGTGCAGGTTAGGTGCATTAGTCAGGGGTAAATGGAAGGTAATAGGGTAATGGGTCTGGGTGGGTTACTCTTCAGAGGGTCGGTGTGGACCTGTTGGGCCGAAGGGCCTGTTTCCACACTGTGGGGATTCGGTGATTCGAAACAAGAAGACAGCTCTCTGCCCCCTTCTGAAGGGATGATGAGGAACAGTAGGCCCAGCCAGCAGTACGCACATGTGGGGTTTCTTGTATACAGCAGTGAGCTACAGTGTGAACCCCAGCTGAGTTCCTTGAGTCGGTGCTTATTGCAATTCATGGCAAAGTTAGGCTGATGCGATACGTGGAGCGCATTATCGCGTTTAGTGTTGAACACACTGCCCTGGGTCTGGGATGCGCAGCCTGGTCGCGTACAGACAGTCCTCTACCAATGGAAAGCAGCCGAAGGGACATACAGCACAAAACAGACCAACTCGTCCATGTCGGCCAGATATCCCAACCTAATCTCGTCCCATTTGCCAGCACTTGGCCCATATCCCTCTAATATCCCAACCTAATCTAGTCCCCTTTCCCAGCGCTTGGCCCATATCCCTCTAAACGCACAGCAGGTCAGGCAGCATCCGAGGAGCAGGAGCCCTTCATCAGGAAAAGGCTGCTACCCGAAACGTCGATTTTCCTGCTCCTCGGATGATGCCAGACCTGCTGTACTTTTCCAACACCACTCTAATCTTGACTCTGATCTCCAGCATTCGTAATCCTCACTTGGCCCATATCCCTCCAAACCCTTCCTATTCACATCTCCATCCAGATGCCTTTTAAATGTTGTCATTGTACCAGCCTCCACCACTTCCTCTGGCAGCTTATTCCATGCACGCACCACCCTCTGTGTGAAAAAGTTGCCTCTTAAGTCCTTTTTATCTCTTTCCCCTCTCACCTTGAACCTGTGCCTGAACTTAAAGTCATAGAGTCATAGAGATGTACAGCACGGAAACAGACCCTTCGGCCCAACCCCTCCATACTGACCATAGAGTCATAGAGATGTACAGCACGGAAACAGACCCTTCGGCCCAACCCGTCCATACTGACCATAGAGTCATAGAGATGTACAGCACGGTAACAGACACTATGGTCAAAGCCGTCCATGCCGACCAGATATCCCAACCCAATCTAGTCCCACTTGCCAGTGCCCGGCCCATATCCCTCCAAACCCTTCCTATTCATGTCCCCATCCAGATGCCTTTTAAATGTTGTCATTGTACCAGCCTCCACCACTTCCTCTGGCAGCTCATTCCACACACGTACCACCCTCTGTGTGAAAAAGTTGCGCCTTGAGTCTCTTTTATATCTTTCCCCTCTCACTCTAAACCTGTGCCCCTCTAGTTCTGGACTCCCCCACCCCAGGGAAAAGACCGTGTCTATTTACCTTATCCATGCCCCCTCATTATTTTATAAACCTCTATAAGGTCACCCCTCAGCCTCTGACGCTCCAGGGAAAACAGCCCCAGCCTGTTCAGCCTCTCCCTGTAGCTCAAACCCTCCGACCCTGGCAACATCCTTGTAAATCTTTTCTGAAACCTTTCAAGTTTCACAACATCCTTCAGAGATCTTATCGTCAGCCAGCCCCTGGGTTGTACGCAGGTAAATATAAAGTAGATATTCCTATGTACGGGGCCATGCTCTCACACTGCCCTGTCCAATAGGCACCACTGGATGGGATCACGTTCATACAGAAACGTTTGTAAGTCCATAAGCCCATAAGACACAGGAGCGGAAGTGAGGCCATTCAGCCCATCGAGCCCATTCTGCCATTCAATCATGGCTGATGGGCGTTGCAATGCCAGTCAGACATCTGTAAGTCAGGGGAGTGCCCTTCCTCCCCGCTCCCTGTACACTCTTTGGTCCCCTTTTGCAAGGAAGGGTATGTTTACAACAGAGGCACGTCAGGGCTACTTCAGGTTGGCAGAGTTGACCGGGGTTGGGCGTCAAGACCCATTGGTGGATAGGACGACGATGGCATCATGGGCCTTTACCAACCACCCTCTTTCGGCTTCAAAACAATCCGGGCACTCGAAGCAAAATCCGGCGAAAACTACGTCCAAGTGGCCACTGTCGTTAAAATCTCACTTGGGTCCCCACTTTCAGGGGGATTGTTTGGAATGGTGATCAGTGAGCACGCACAGGGCCTGACGGCCCGAATGGCCTCCACCTGTGCCAAAAACACTGTCTGGCAGGTTTAGCATAACCTCTCAACCTATGTGCTGTCTTCTGAAAGCCCTTGGGTTTAATTAACTGCTTTCCAAAGCTCAGCTGTCAGCTTGAAAGAATACAACTATAGGTCTTGGCATCCTCTTTCAGAACCGCTTCCCCTTCCACCTGCTTCCTTCCCCTGTCCAATCTGACGATTCTTTCAAGCCATTCTCTTACGGTGGCTCAGTGGTCAGCACTGCTGCCTCGCAGCACCAGGAATCCAGGTTCGATCCCACCCTCGGGCGACTGTCTGTGTGGAGTTTGCACATTCTCCCCGTGTCTGCGTGGGGTTTACTCCGGGTACTCCGGTTTCCTCCCACAGTCCAAAGATGTGCAGGTTAGGGTGGATTGGCCGTGCTAAATTATCCCATAGTTTCCAGGGATGTGCAGGTTAGGGTGGATTGGCCGTGCTAAATTGTCCCATAGTGCCCAGGGATGTGCAGGTTAGGGTGGATTGGCTATGCTAAATTGTCCCATAGAGACTAGGCTATGCAGGTTAGGGTGGATTGGCCGTGGGAACTGCAGGGACCGGGTGGGAAGCTCTTCGGAGTGTCGGTGTGGACTTGATGGGCCGAATGGGTTGTGAATA
This sequence comes from Chiloscyllium plagiosum, assembly GCF_004010195.1. Lineage (NCBI taxonomy): Eukaryota > Metazoa > Chordata > Chondrichthyes > Orectolobiformes > Hemiscylliidae > Chiloscyllium > Chiloscyllium plagiosum. Next base: position 6,270,884 of record NC_057754.1, read on the forward strand.
ATTCAAGGAGCGATGTATTAATTGACTTGTGCATTCACACTCGCTGTTACTTGTGTTAAATCCCTCACGCACCGCCCCATCCTGAGTTCCATGATCCCCTTGTCGGGACTCTATGACAATCTTGTGCAGCTGGGGCAGCGTGAGGCCGGTTATGAACTGAGCGCTGGAATTAAGTGACTAACCGTGACCCTGAGTCCATTGTCGATGGCTGGAAAATCCCCAGCTGGTTCACTGACGTCCGTTACCGAAGGGATCTGCTGTCTTTACCCGGTCTGGGCCTACCCGTGACTCCGGACCCTCAGCAACATGGTCGACTCTCAACTGTCGCTCCGGGCAATGAGAGATGGGGAAATGAACTTGGGACCAGGCCTCATCTTGGGAATGAGTGGACCAAAACGTCCCTTTCTCTTCCAACCTGATGCTGTGGTCTATCTTGAGTCTTCATGGCTAAAATCTGCTTTCTTTCTCTCGCTAACCTGAAAGCCAAGATGATTTTTCACTGCTCTGGTACATTTGTACGGTAATGCCTGTTTTCAGGGGGAGGCGAACAGCGCTGTTCATTGGTGAGGACAATAGATCGTTAAACAGGGAGAGAAAACGTATTGCGAAAACAATATTTCTTTCGGGCATGTGTTGGGGCCAGGGAAGATTAAGAATTTAAGATTTGGGTTGTGAATAATTCAAGGAGCGATGTATTAAATAATACAATTGACTTGTGCACTGGCACTCGCTTTTGCTTGTGTTCAATCCCTCACGCACCGCCCCATCCTGAGTTCCATGACCCCTCCAGACTTGCCACTCTCCAGATTATCTCTGCCCCTCCAAATCCTGCTACCCCCCCCGATTCTAATCCTTCTACTTCCACGATCACCACTGGGCCTTTTGTTCCCTGATTCCCGAAAGCAATGGAATTCTCTCTATTTCTTCCCTGCCTTTTTAAGATGTTCCTTACACAGACGTCCGCTCCAGAGTCAGAAGCAACAAGTGCTGGAGATCACAGCAGGTCAGGCAGCACACGTGGAAAGAGAGGGCAAGCTAACATCTTGAGCTGAAGGGAAGTGTGGAGGGGCGCAGCCCTTACGGTGTAGTTTGGGTGGGAGGGGGTGGTGTGGGTGTTGGATGCTGACAGAAAAGATGTTCAGGTGAAGTCAGCGGAATGTGACTCAGTGTCAAATCCTACTTCTGTGAAGTATCTTGAGTTTAGGAGTTGGGACATCATGTTGGGGTTGTACAGGACATTGGTGAGGCCTCGTCTGGATTACTGTGCCCAGTTCTGGTGGCCCTGTTACAGGAAGGATGTTATTAAACTGGAGACGGTTCAGAAGAGATTTACCAGGAAGGTTTGAGTTATAGAGAAAGGCAGGGACATTTTTCACTGGAGTTTCGGACGTTGAGAGGTGACCTTATAGAACCATGAGGGGTATCGATTAAGACAAATGGCAGGTGTCTTTTCCCGAGGGTGGGGAGATTTCAAGACAAGGAGGCATATTTTTAAGGTGAGAGGAGACATGACGGGGGTGACTTTTACACAGACAGTGGTTGGTGTGTGGAATGAAATTCCCGAGGAGGTGGTGGACGTGAGTACTTTTACAATGTTTGAAAGACGTTGAGATAAATACATGAATAGGAAAGGGTTTGGAGGGATACGGGCCAGGAGCCGGCAGGTGGGACTAGTTTGGGATTATGATCGGCACGGACGGGTTGGGCTGAAGGGTCTGTTCCTGCGCTGTATGACTCTATGACTCCGTGTTACTCTGTCGAAGCTGCAATATTACTGCCAGCTGGTGACTAATGCAGAGGGAAGCCACTGTTTAATAGGAACAGCACAGTCATCCTGAGGTCATTCGGTGGCAAGAAACATTGGCACCACAACAGGTGCCAGCCATGACCATTTCCAACAAAGCAGAATCCAACCATCATCCACTGGCATTACCATCGCTGGATTCCCTCACGGTCAGCATCCTGGAGGGGTGTTTAACCATTGACCAGAAACTCAACTGGACCAGCCAGGGATAAATGATAGGGTGCCAACTTAGAGGGGTGGCCGAGATGAGGAGAAATGCCTTCTCTCAGTTGCGACTCCTTGTCACAGAGAGCTGTAAGGTAGAGGAGAGGGGGAAGGGTAGAGTCCTTGTCTATAGTTAAGGCTGAGACAGAGAGATTCTTGCTCAGTCAGGACAAGGGCAGGAAAATGGATGTGAGGAATGCAGGGTGAGCCATTGAATGGCAGAGCATTCTCGAGGGGCCGAATGGCCTACTCGTGTTTCTATTTCTTAAGGTCTTCTGGTCACCTGCATCGGCTGAGTTAACAAGAGGGATAGGTCATCCTAGGAGAAGCTGAAACTTTATTGCTGGAACAGCTCAGCAGGTCAGACAGCATCTAGGGAAAAGGAGATTCGACGTTTCGGGCACATGCCCTTCCTCAGGAATCCTAGGAGAAGGGAAACTTATTTTATAGACATCTCCAGATTGAGTTGACCTTTTTATAGTGGGGTCATAGAGTTCTGGATGTAGGTTTGCTCGCTGAGCTGGAAGGTTCATTTTCAGACGTTTCGTCACCATACTAGATAACATCATCAGTGAGCCTCTGGATGAAGTACTGATGTTAGTGACCCGCGTTCTATTTATGTATTTAGGTTTCCTTGGGTTGGTGATGTCATTTCTCATGGTGACGTCATTTGCCGGGATGATGTCACTTCCTGTTCTTTTTCTCAGAGGGTAGTAAATGGGGTCCAAGTCGATGTGTTTGTTGATAGAGTTCCGGTTGGAATGCCACGTTCCTAGGAGTTCTCGTGCGTGTCTCTGTTTGGCTTGTCCTAGGATGGATGTGTGGTCCCAGGGTCATAGAGTCCTACAGCTCAGAGACAGCCTCTTTGGGCCAACCTAGCCCATGCTGATCAAAATGTCCGTCTACGCTAACCCCATTCCCCTGCACTTGTCCCGTATCCATCTAATCCTTTCCTATCCATGTATTTGTCCAAATGTTGTTAATGTACCCGCCTCAACCACTTCCTCTGGCAGTTCATTCCATCTGCGCACCACCCTCTGGGTAAAAATGTTGCCCCTCAGGTTCCCTTTCATTCTTTCCCCCTCTCACCTTAAACTGATGCCCTCTAGTCCTCGATTCCCCGACCCTGGGGAAATGACTGAGTGCATTCACCTTATCCATGCCTCTCACGATGTGGGCAGGACTCAAGGGTCTGTGTTAGGGGGGGGTTGGACAAGCGAGGACTTTTTACTACAGAGTGTAGGAGACTGAGGGGGGGGGGGATCTTACAGGTAGATCTTACAGGTAGAAATTTGAATTGAATTTTGAATTGAATTTATTGTCTCGTGTACCGAGGCACAGTGAAAAGCTTTGTCTTACGAGCAATCCAGATCACAGAGTTAAGCAGCATCGATAGTAAATAATAGGGAAACAGCGGCAACAACAAAAACACAGGGACAGGCGAATGTTTGTGAGGCCATTCAGTATTCTAACAGCAGGAGGGTAGAAACTGTTTGGAAACCGGCTGGTGCATGTGTTCTGGCTTCTGTACCTTCTCCCCGATGGCAGAGGGATGGTAGAGGTAGACATTTCTCCTCATCTCGGGCACCCTCTAAGTTGGCACCCTGTCATGTATCTCTGGCTGGTCCAGTTGAGATTCCCAGGTAACCTCCCCAGGATGTTGACAATGAGGGAATCCAGCGACGGCAATGCCAGAGAATGCCAGGGCATGGTTTTTGGTGTCTGCTTTGTTGGAAACGACCATGCCGTTGGCAACCTGTTGTGGTGCCAAAGTTACTTGCCACCGAACGACCCAAAGTGGGGGTGGGCGAACGAGATTAGTCTCGCACCTCTGTCGGCAGCTGAACTGAGATGGTTTCGGATGACGTCTGTTTGTGGCCAGACAGACTGATGTAATCCTTCAGCAGCTCTGTTAGTTTTTATGAAAGGCCGGGTAAACAGAGCTCCTTCATTGTTACGGGTCAGTACCCACCTCCCCCTCACCGTAGGACAGCGACTTATTCCCCCGAGTATTCGAGATGGGAGCCTTTGTCTTTTTCCACATGTTTACTTTGAAGCTGTTGGGTTTATCTGAAGCCATTCAGGCAGTTGGCAAATACACGTGTATTAGTATTCAGGATATTCATCACCATCAAAAACTACACTTTACAGCCGGATTGTGTGCCTAAAGGAAACTGATTTCCGAATGCGTTAGACTAATCCTGTGAAAGCAAATTGCCAAGATAGCATCGCTCCAAATTGCCAGTTAGCTCACGGCCACAATCCCAAACTGACGCTGATGACTTTATACAATGGCCTTCCTTCCCAAGAGAGCAATATTACTTCATAGATTCCCTACAGTGTGGAAGCAGGCCATTCGGCCCAACAAGTCCACACCGACCCCTCCGAACAATTTCCCAACCAGACCCATTCCCCGATATTTCCCCCTGACCAATCCACCCTAACCTGCACATCCCTGGGCACTATGGGACAATTTAGCACGGCCAATCCACCCTAACATGTACATCCCTGGACACTATGGGACAATTTAGCACGGCCAATCCACCCTAACCTGCACATCCCTGGGCACTATGGGACAATTTAGCACGGCCAATCCACCCTAACCTGCACATCCCTGGACACTACCCGATATTTCCCCCTGACCAATCCACCCTAACCTGCACATCCCTGGGCACTATGGGACAATTTAGCACGGCCAATCCACCCTAACCTGCACATCCCTGGACACTATGGGACAATTTAGCATGGCCAATCCACTCTAACCTGCACATCCCTCAGCACTATTAGATTACTTACAGTGTGGAAACAGGCCCTTCGGCCCAACAAGTCCACACCGACCCGCCGAAGCGGGTCCCTTTGGACTGTGGGAGGAAACCGCAGCACCCGGAGGAAACCCACGCGGACACAGGGAGAATGTGCAAACTCCACACAGACAGTCGCCTGAGGCTGGAATTGAACCCGGGTCTCTGGCGCTGTGAGGCAGCAGTGCTAACCACTGTGCCACCGTGACAATTTAGCATGGCTAAAATATTGGTGAGGGGGAGTAGGTCTGGGTGGGTTACTCTTCGGAGTGTTGGTGTGGTCTTGTTGGACCGTGGGGCTTCAATGTCTTCAACTCAGTGTCTGCCTTCGTAAGTTCCTGCGTGACTCCAGGTTGCTGTTGGCCATTCCACTATCTGTTGTCATGACCGTTGTTCCATCTGCCCTCCCTGATGTCCAGCTAATGTTCCGAAATATCCATCCACAAGACCCAGGTGTCAATGGATGCGTCTCAGTCTTGTTGGTCCATCCCCAATTACCCTTGAGGAGGGAGACGGAGCACTGCCTTTATTAACTGCAGCAGCCCATAGGGTATAGGGACGCACCAATCAGGAGCCCTCCTCAAGCCAACCCCGCCTGTCAATTCCAACGTGGCTGACCTTCCTGTCACCTTCAGTTCAAAACCTTCCACCATTCCACGTTAACCTTTCACCTCTCACTCAAGAAGAAACCGTCATCCTTACAAAGTGGCAAGGGCTTCACATTCCCCGAATCTTTTGGGAGAAGAATTCCCTAGGCTGGTGGCTCACGACACCCACAATGCCCCAAAGGAGGGAATTCCAGGATTCTGAACCCAGCAACAGTGAAGGAACGGCCGATATATTCCCAAGTTGGGATGGGGTGAGGTGGGAGCTTGCAGGGGGAGTGGTGTTCCCCTGTCTCTGCTGCCCCTTGTCCTTCTGGATGGAACAGGCCGTGGGTTTGGAAGATGCTGTCTGAGGAGCCTCGGGGAGTTGCTGCAGTGCGTCTTGTAGATGGTACACACTGCTGCTACTGAGCGTCGGGGGGGTGGAGGGAGGGGGTGTGGTGCCAATCAAGTGGGGGCTGCTTTGTCCCTGGACGGTGTTGAGCTTCTCGAGTGTTGTTGGAGCTGCCCCTCATCCAGGGACAAGTGGGGAGTATTCCCTCACCCTCCTGACTTGTACCTTGTCAATGGTGGATAGGCTTTTGGGGGGAGTCAGGAGGGGAGTTACTCGCTGCAGGATTCCCAGCCTCTGACCCGCTCTCGTAAACCACTGTTTAGGTGGCGAATCCAATTGAGTTTCTTGTCAATAGTAACTCCCAGCATACTGATCATGAAGAAATTTAGTGATGGGAACGCCATTGAATGTCAAGGGGGTGATGGTTAGAATCAGTGATGGTAACACCACTGAATGTCAAGGGGGTGATGATTAGATTCAGTGACGGTAACACCATTCAATGTCAAGGGAGTGACGGTAACACCATTGAATGTCAAGGGAGTGACGGTAACACCATTGAATGTCAAGGGGGAGATGGTTAGATTCAGTGACGGTAACACCATTGAATGTCAAGGGGGTGATGGTTAGATTCAGTGATGGGAACACCATTGAATGTCAAGGGGGTGGTGTTTAGACTGTCTCTTAATGGAGCTGGTCATAGTCTGCCATTGTGTGGGCACAAATATTACTTGCCATGCGACATAAATTGTTGTACCCTTTCGAGAGTTGGCATTCTTGTGTTTCATTTCCTGAAGAAGGGGCTCAGGCCCGAAACGTCGATCCTCCTGCTCCCCGGATGCTGCCTGACCTGCTGCGCTTTTCCAGCAACACATTTTTCAGCTCTTGTGTTTCAGCCCTGATCAGTTGAAATTTTTTAACTTCATGGCACCTCTTCAGAATGGGGTTTATGTTCTGTCCTGCCAAGCCATTATTTGATAAGACAGGAAATGGAATGAACCAGCGCGAAAGTTGGTCTCAGAGTATATTTAGAATTGAAGAGGAGAAAGGAATTGATCCGTGCTTGCAGCGAGGGCAACAATTTACAAGTCGGCAAAACTAATCGTAGGGTTGAAATAGAACTTCAGCATGCTTTTGTTCAGAATGGGTCAAATAGAGGGGCCAAATGACCTCCTTCTGCTTCCATTTCAAACATTGAGTACACAAAAAAAAAGGGATACACTGTCACAGATTTTCATCCTCCATTCATCAGGACAGTATGGCAAGAATGCCCTATCTCAAAGGCAACAGCCGCGTGAGAAGATGGCTCTGATTGGTTGGCATGTGGGGCTCTGACCTTGAGAGGCATTGCCATGGCGACCGCACCGGGAACCCGCCAGTGCCAAGTGTTGGTTCGAGCAGCTGGGTAGGTTCAAACGTCGGGGTCTGTCCTCTGCAGACGCAACGGCGTTTGACTCAACGCTCAGCAAGAGACAACCTTTCCCCACTCAGTGCCCACATGACCAGTCAGAGCCAACTTGCTCGGGTTAAATTTAACCCTCAATAAAACAAAAGGAACAGATTATCGGCTTGCTCGCTGAGCTGGTGAGTTCGTTTTCCGACGCTTCGTCACCACGCTAGGTAACATCAGTGAGCCTCCGGTGAAGCACTGGTGTTGTCTCCCGCTTTCTATTGATGGGTCTTGGTCTGTTGTGGTGGGTAGTGTGTCACTCCCAGTTCTGTTTCTGAAAGGTTGATAAATGGGATCCGGATCTATGTGGAGTTCCGGTTTGAATGCCAGGACTCTCGGAATTCCTGCGCATGTCTCAGTTTGGCCTCTCCCAGGATGGATGCATTGTCCCAATCGTTCTGTGTGTGTGGATACCAGTGATAGTTGGTCATGTCTTTTGATGACTAATCGGTGCTCATGTATCCTGGTGGCTAGCTTCCTGCCCTTATGTCCAATGTCATATTTGTTGCACTCCCTGCAGGGTATTTTGTATATTAAATTTGTTCTGCTGGTGGTGGGTATGGGGTCCTTTAGCTTCACCCGTCGTTGTTTTAATGTGGTCGTTGATTTGTGGGCTACCATAATGTCTTGGGGCCGGAGTTGTCTGGTGGTCATTTCTTGAGATGTATGGTAGGGTGACTAGTCCCTGGGAAAGTTGTCTTCCTTGAGTACTGCACTTATCAGGTAACTGTTATTCCTGAATACATTAGATTAGATTAGATTCCCTACAGTGTGGAAACAGGCCCTTCAGCCCAACAAGTCCACACCGACCCTCCGAAGAGCAACCCACCCAGACCCATTCCCCTACATTCACCCCTGACTAATGCACCTAACACTATGGGACAATTTAGCACGGCCAATTCACCCTCACCTACACATCTTTGGACTGTGGGAGGAAACTGGAGTACCTGGAGGGAATCCCACACAGACACGGGGGGGGGGGTGGAATTGAACCCGGGTCCCTGCCGCTGTGAGGCAGCAGTGCTAGCCACTGAGCCACCGTGCCGCTCCTGAATTGTGTGGTTGTTTCCCTATACCAAGGGCTGCTGGGAATCTGAAGCTGGAGAAACTCAGAAGGTTTTGGAGTTTTGATGACAGGTCACAGAACCTGATATGTTAACTCTGTTTCTCGCTCCACAGACGCTGCCAGACCTGCTGAGTTTCTCCAGCAAATTTCTGTTTTTGTTTTGAATTCATGTGTTATAAATTGGTGTTCCCATTGAGACTTGGCATTCTTGCGATTCGGTCCTGATGAGGGCAACTTAACAGTCTTTAACGACATTTGTTTTCAAATGGAAAGAGTGGTTAAAGGAAGCACTGGGGTGAGGTCATGTGTTTCTGTCATAGTCACAGAGTCATACAGCACTGACCCTTCGGCCCAACCAGTCCATGCCGTACATAATCCCCAAACTAAACTAGTCCCACCTGCCTGCTCCTGGCCCATGTCCCTCCAAACCCTTTCCTATTCATGTCCTTATCCAAATGTCTTTTAAATGTTGTAACTGTCCCCGCATCCACCACTTCCTCAGGAAGTCCATTCCACACACGGACCACCCTCTGTGTAAAAATGTTGCTCCCACCATGTCTTTTTTAAACCTCTATTCTCTCATCTTAAAAAAACATGCTCCCTAGCCTTGAATGCCATGACCTTAGGGAAAAAGAAAATCTACCATTAACCCTATCTATATCCCTCTTGATTTTATAAACCTTTATAAGGTCGCCTCTCAATCTCCCATGCACCACTCAAAAAGTCCCAGTCTTTCTGTGTAACTCAGACCCACCATGCCCGGTAACATTCTGGTAAATCTCTTCTGACCCCTCTCCAGTTTAGTAATATCCTTCCTGTAACAGGGCGACCAGAACTGGACACAGTGCTCCAGACGAGGCCTCACCAATGTCCTGTACAACCCCACCATGACATCCCACCTCCTACACTCAAAGCTCTGAGTAATGAAGGCAAGCGTGCTAAACATCTCCTTAACCCCCCTGTGATGCAAACTTCACAAAGAATTATGTACCTGTACCCCTGTGTCTCTCTGTTCTACGCCACTACCCAGGGCCCTAGCATTAATTGTACACGCCATATGCTTCTTTCTTGAACCGAAATGCCATACCTCGCATTTATCCAGGTTGAACTCTATCTGCCATTTTTCAGCCCATTGACCCATTTGATCAAAATCCCTTTGTAAACATGGAAAACCATCTTCACTGTCTACAGTGCCACCAAATTTGGTGTCGTTTGCAAACTCACAAACCATGCCTTCAAAATTCCCATCCGCATCATTTATACAAATAGTCATAGAGATGTACAGCACGGAAACAGACCCTTCGACCCAACCATTCCTTGCCGACCAGATATCCCAACCCAATCTAGTCCCAATTACCAGCACCCGGCCCATATCCCTCCAAACCCTTCCTATTCATATCCCCATTCAGATGCCTTTTAAATGTTGTCATTGTACCAGCCTCCACCACATCCTCTGGCAGCTCATTCCACACACGTACCACCCTCTGTGTGAAAAAGTTGCCCCTTAGGTCCCTTTCCCCTATCACCCTAAACCTATGCCCCTCTAGTTCTGGACTCCCCCATCCCCGGGAAGAGACCTTGTCTATTTATCCTATCCATGCCCCTCATGATTTTATAAACCTCTATAAGGTCACCCCTCAGCCTCCGACGCTCCAGGGAAAACAGCCCCAGCCTGTTCAGCCTCTCCCTGTAGCTCAAACCCTCCAACCCTGGCAACATCCTTGTAGCACATCCCTGGGCACTATGGGACAATTTAGCACGGCCAATCCACCCTAACCTGCACATCCCTGGGCACTATGGGACAATTTAGCACGGCCAATCCACCCTAACCTGCACATCCCTGGGCACTATGGGACAATTTAGCACGGCCAATCCACCCTAACCTGCACATCCCTGGGCACTATGGGACAATTTAGCACGGCCAATCCACCCTAACCTGCACATCCCTGGGCACTATGGGACAATTTAGCACGGCCAATCCACCCTAACCTGCACATCCCTGGGCACTATGGGACAATTTAGCACGGCCAATCCACCCTAACCTGCACATCCCTGGGCACTATGGGACAATTTAGCACGGCCAATCCACCCTAACCTGCACATCCCTGGGCACTATGGGACAATTTAGCACGGCCAATCCACCCTAACCTGCACATCCCTGGGCACTATGGGACAATTTAGCACGGCCAATCCACCCTAACCTGCACATCCCTGGGCACTATGGGACAATTTAGCACGGCCAATCCACCCTAACCTGCACATCCCTGGGCACTATGGGACAATTTAGCACGGCCAATCCACCCTAACCTGCACATCCCTGGGCACTATGGGACAATTTAGCACGGCCAATCCACCCTAACCTGTACATCCCTGGGCACTATGGGACAATTTAGCACGGCCAATCCACCCTAACCTGCACATCCCTGGGCACTATGGGACAATTTAGCATGACCAATTCACCCTAACGTGGATTGGCCGTGCTAAATTGCCCCATAGTGCCCAGGGATGTGCAGGTTAGGGTGGATTGGCCGTGCTAAATTGCCAATGGTGTTAAGTGAAGGGGAATGGGTCTGGGTGGGTTGCGCTTTGGCAGGTCGGTGTGGACTTGTTGGGCCAAAGGGCCTCTTTCCACACTGTAAGTAATCTAATCTAATCTTCAAATATTGAAAGTGGTTTACCTTATCCACCCAGTCCTTTCCTGTTAATATCTTTAACGCTGATCAGGCCTCCTCGGAGTGTGTGTGAAATCCATCACCTTGACCATCTGCGTCCCATCTTCAGCAGACTAAAAACGTCCCAAGGTGCCTTCCTGGCGGGCTGTCAAATATAATTTGACAGCGAGCCACTTACTGGGATATGAGGACAGCTCGATTCAAGGTGATGTTTTATTTTCCCCAGGAGCCTCTCCTGACTAATATTTGACCTCTCAAGCAGAAACATCAAGTAACAATCTCTCTTAACAGCCGGTTCTAAACTGTCCCATAGTGCCCAGGAATGTGCAGGTTATGGTGGATTGGCCGTGCTAAATTGTCCCATAGTGCCCAGGGATGTGCAGGTTAGGGTGGATTTCAGTACCCTAAACTGAGGAGACTCTAAATCTCCTGGTTATATATATATTTTTTCTTTACTTCTCATTGCCCCCACACTACTGCCTAACTGCAGTAGCGCTTGTATTTTCCCCAGCCCCCATGATGTGTGTGTGTGCAGGTGTGAGACACAGTGAGAGGCAACAGGTGAACAAACCTTTATTCAGTGTCCACCACCAGGAAGAAAGGACAGAGATCTCTTCTTTCTGCTTCTTAACTGAGGTCGTAATCACAAAATCAAATCTTGCTGCACTTAGCAACCAACTGACAAGAGCAGGACTTATACAGTTAAAATTCAGGCCTTGGGTAACGTTGTAGAACAGAGAGAGCTAAGGGTTCAGTTACATAATCCTTTGAAGCTTGTCTCAGAGGTTGGTTAAGAAGGTGTTTAGCACGCTTGTCATAATTGCTGAGACCTTTGAGTGTAGTAGTTGGGACGCCATGTTGGGGTTGTACAGGACATTGGTGAGGCCCCGTCTGGATTACTGTGCCCAGTTCTGGTCGCCCTGTTACAGGGAGGAAGTTATTAACCTGAGAGGGTTCAGAAGCGATGTTACTGGGAATGGAGGGTTTGGGTTATAAGGAGAGGCTGGATTGACAAAGACATGGTGGGGGGGGGGCAACTGTTTAACACAGAGAGTGGCTCGCTAGCGCCGTGAGGCAGCAGCGCTGATCACTGAGCCAACCCGGCTCCCAGATCAGGTGAGATTTCCTTCACTGAAGGAGCCAGATGGGTTCACTGCCCCACTCCCCGATATCATGGCCATCAGTCGATTCTTGATTCCCAATTTTTCCAAATCGAATTCAAGTTCCACAGAACGTTAGCGGATCGACGGTGATAATACCACCATCGTCTCCCCACCCCCCCTCAGTGTCACGCCTTCCACCCCTGCGCTTGGTTCTGCCTCTCAGCCACCGAGGGCGGGGTTGGGGGGGGGGAAAGCGCTTGCCGTTAGACCTGCCTCAAGGCCTCTGGGTTGATGGTAACCCCTTCCACTGCACAGCGCAACAGCGCTACCTCACACTTTGTAAGCCTCTGAAAAGAGAGGAAAGCAGGCTTGGCAGAGGCCACAGAATAAGCCTGGACCACGTGGAGAGGTGAGATAGAGAGAGAGAGAGAGAGAGAGGGAGAGGTAGAGAGAGGGGTCATGGTAACCTCAGCTTCTGAGTCGCAGCAGGCTTATGAAGTTAAAAAAGCCAGTTTTTGTTTTGACAACGCACCGAGCAAAGCTGCCGGCAGTTAATGTTAGTGCACCCCCTGCGGTTCTCAATGATCTGTTTCACGAAACATCAGATGCTAAAGTGCGTGGAACAGATTTTGCTAATAACCCAGCCGAGGTGATAAATCTGTGACACACACACACACACACACACACACCCAGCGCGCGCACACACACATACACACACACACCACACACACACACACACACACACACACACACACCCAGCGCGCGCACACACACAGTGGCTCTTCAGTTTCTGTGCTGCCTAAGCTCTCAGGGTAGCTGTTGGAAGCCATCATTTACCCACTGTCACAGAGACACGTCTCAGATAAGGCCTCGTCATTCATGCCTTCCTGAAGTGTTTGAGAACAGTTTGCTGCTGTTCGTGACTGTTCACTTCACCACTCCCATCTCGCTTTCCCCCCCACCCCGATCTAACCCGATCTCAAATCCTGTTGACAAATGGAGTCCACAAACTGTTCTCCTTCAATTCCGAATCCCATGACATCTCTACACGCCTGGAATGTATGTTCTGTCATCCCCTTGCCATGGGAGGTTACATTCCAAGCTCTGGAATTCCCTCTCTTAAGACTGCCTGCTATGACGGGAGCTTAGGCCAAACGTATCCCTCAAGTATCCTCATGATGGCTTACCCACCCTAACCTGCACATCCCTGGGCACTATGGGACAATTTAGCACGGCCAATCCACCCTAACCTACATATCTTTGTTGCTGTAGGGGAGGTGGTGTTGTACAATCTCCACACAGACAATCACCCAAGGGTGGCACCGTGAGGCAGCAGTGCTAACCACTGAGCCACTGTGACGTTCCACAGCAGGGGGTCTCTATGTTTGTTGACAATAACAACCACTAATGTCACCCTTGAGTCACAATTTGCTGAGATCCCTTCCTCATAACATACATGACCATCCTTTGTAAGTACCAAACCAAACAGGTGAGCAATTCTCTCTTGCTGCACCCAGATGTCAATCTGCTTGACTATGGTGGACAGGTGGGAGTCAGGAGATGAGTTACTCGCTGCAGTATTCCCTAGCCTCTGACTTGGTCTTGCAGCCACTGTGTTTGTATGGCTGGTCCAGTTGAGTTTCTGGCCATCCAGGGGCAAGTGTGGAGTATTCCCTCACACACCTGACCTGTGCATTGTGGACAGGCTTTGGGAGGGGAAGTCAGGAGGTGAGTTACTCATTTCAGTATTCCCAGCCTCTGGCCCACTCTTGTGGACAATGTGTTTATGTGGTGAGTCCTGGTCAGTTTTGGGTCAATGGCAACCCCCAGGATGCTGATAATGGGGGATTCAGTGATGGTAACATCATTGAATGTCAAGGGGGTGATGGTTAGATTCAGTGATGGTAACACCATTGAATATCAAGGCAGCAATGGTTAGATTCAGAGATAGCAACAACATTGAATGTCAAGGGGGTGATGGTTAGATTCAGTGATGGTAACACCATTGAATGTCAAGAGGATGGTGGTCAGATTCAGTGATGGTAACACCATTAAATGTCAAGGGGATGATGGTTAGGTTCAGTGATGCTAACACCATTAAATGTCAAGGGGGTGATGGTTAGATTCAGTGACGGTAACACCATTGAATGTCAAGAGGATGGTGGTCAGGTTCAGTGATGGTAACACCAATAAATATCAAGGGGGTGATGGTTAGATTCAGTGACGGTAACACCATTGAATATCAAGGGGGTGGTGGTTAGATTCAGTGATGGTAACACCATTGAAAGTCAAGGGGGTGATGGTTAGATTCAGTGATGGTAACACCATTAAATGTCAAGGGGGTGATGGTCAGATTCAGTGATGGTAACACCATTGAATGTCAAGGGGCAGAGG
>NC_057754.1:6285373-6290253 GCF_004010195.1 Chiloscyllium plagiosum
TGATGGTTAGATTCAGTGATGGTAACACCATTGAATATCAAGGGGGTGGTGGTTAGATTCAGTGATGGTAACATCATTGAATGTCAAGGGGATGATGGTTAGATTCAGTGATGGTAACACCATTAAATGTCAAGGGGATGATGGTTAGATTCAGTGATGCTAACACCATTAAATGTCAAGGGGGTGATGGTCAGATTCAGTGATAGTAACACCATTGAACGTCAAGGGGGTGATGGTTAGATTCAGTGATGGTAACACCATTGAATATCAAGGGGATGATGGTTAGATTCAGTGATGCTAACACCATTAAATGTCAAGGAGGTGATGGTCAGATTCAGTGATGGTAACACCATTGAACGTCAAGGGGGTGATGGTTAGATTCAGTGATGCTAACACCATTGAATGTCAAGGGGGTGATGGTTAGATTCAGTGATGGTAACACCATTGAATGTCAAGGGGGTGATGGTTAGATTCAGTGATGCTAACACCATTAAATATCAAGGGGGTGATGGTCAGATTCAGTGATGGTAACACCATTAAATGTCAAGGGGGTGATGGTCAGATTCAGTGATGGTAACACCGTTGAACGTCAAGGGGGTGATGGTTAGATTCAGTGACGGTAACACCATTGAATATCAAGGGGGTGGTGGTTAGATTCAGTGATGTCCACCATTGAATGTCAAGGGGCAGAGGTTAGATTGCCCCAGTCTGTTATTGGAGATGGTCATTGCCTGGCATTTGTCTGGCGCCGGTATTACCTCCCACGTATGCGCCCAAGCCTGGTTGGCATCCAGATCCTGCTGCATTTGGACACAGACTGCTTCAGTGTGTGAGGTGCTGAACATTGTGCAATCATTGCCGATTCGCATCATCAAATGCATAATGTACTTATTTAACGTTCCTCAGCGTGGTTATCTGCGCACACCTGCTCCAAAACTGGTGAGGGGGAACGAAAATAATCCACCACTCTCAACGCCTTCCTTTGTTGGACCGGCCTCAGAGCCGGGGACTGAGCACGTCTCTCAGAAGCTGAGGGAGGTGGTAGTCAGGAAGGGGGTGCAGCGTTCGAGCAACCAGCAGCCGAGATCGTTCTCTGTCCTGAGGAAGGAAGGACGATTCCTGCCCAAACGTTGCGAACTGATTGATGCGTCCCTTCTCGCTCTGTGTGCACCAGCTGCGGGGCTCCCTGAGGGGCGGATCGGTTAATC
Organism: Chiloscyllium plagiosum; assembly: GCF_004010195.1. Lineage (NCBI taxonomy): Eukaryota > Metazoa > Chordata > Chondrichthyes > Orectolobiformes > Hemiscylliidae > Chiloscyllium > Chiloscyllium plagiosum. The sequence goes on from NC_057754.1 coordinate 6,286,582, forward strand.
ACACGAATCCAATCTCGATGAAAGTCATTCTCCGCTGCACCAGCTGTGCACTTGTTCGCCAGCCAGCACTCACCCCGTGCAGGTCGGGCTTGGGGAGTGGGGGGGGGAGAGGGGGGTGACGCTGATCCACCTCCAGATCTCTGACTCCAGCCTACGGTCTGTCAGCTGGGTGTGCGTCAATCAGCCAAGACCCTTGTCTGCAGGCCCTACCAGGTCGTGCTGTTCCTTTAACACGCTCTGTCACCACAGTTTTGGTCATTCTGTATGGGGCCTCACACTCACATTCACATCCGTGGGCCCCACTTGTATCCTCTTCCCCACGTCCCACTTACATCCTAACCCCAGGCGCCACTCAGGCCTTCCTCCCCAGGCCCCACATGTATTCTCCTCCCCAGGCCCCATATATATCCTAATCCCCAGGCCCCACATACATCCTAATGCTCAGGGCCCACATATATCCTAATGCCCAGGCCCCACATATATCCTAATGCCCAGGCCCCACTTGTAACCTCCTCCCCAGGCCCCACATATATCCTAGTTCCCAGTCCCGACATATATCCTAATTCTCAGGCCCCATATATATACTAATTCCCAGGCCCCACATATATCCTAATGCCCAGGCCCCACTTGTAACCTCCTCCCCAGGCCCCACATATATCCTAATCCCCAGGCCCCACATATATCCTAATTCCCAGGCTCCACATATATCCTAATTCCCAGACCCCACATATATGCCCAGGCCCCACTTTTATCCTAATCCCCAGGCCCCACATATATCCTAATCCCCAGGCCCCACTTTTATCCTAATCCCCAGGCCCCACATATATCCTAATTCCCAGGCCCCACATATATCCTAATGCCCAGGCCCCACATATATCCTAATTCTCAGGTCCCATTTTTATCCTAATCCTCAGGCTTCACGTATATCCTAATCCCCAGACCCCACATATATCCTAATCCCCAGACCCCACATATATCCTAATTCTCAGGCCGCACATATATCCTAATGTTCAGGCCCCATTTATAACCTAATCCCCAGGCCCCACACTATCCTAATTCCCAGTCCCCACTTGTAATCTCCTCCCCAGGCCCCACATATATCCTAATTCTCAGGCCCCACATATATCCTAATGCCCAGGCTCCACATATATCCTAATTCCCAGGCCCCACATATATCCTAGTTCCCAGTCCCCACATATATCCTAATTCTCAGGCCCCATATATATACTAATTCCCAGGCCCCACATATATTCTAATTCTCAGGCCCCATATATATACTAATTCCCAGGCCCCACATACATCCTAATTCTCAGGCCCCACATATATCCTAATTCCTAGACCCCACATATATCCTAATCCCCAGACCCCACATATATCCTAATTCCCAGTCCCCACTTGTAACCTCCTCCCCAGGCCCCACATACATTCTAATTCCCAGGCCCCACATATATCCTAATTCCCAGTCCCCATATATCCTAATTCCCAGTCCCCATATATCCTAATCCCCAGTCCCCACTTGTAATCTCCTCCCCAGGCCCAGGCTCCTCTGACAGCACCTTCCAAATGATTGACCTCTTCCATGTCAGCGGTACCATCTACAAGACCCCCTGCAGAGATTTTACAAAGGCGCCGTCTGGGACAAAGCAGCCCCCGCTCGATTGGCCCCACACCCCCTCCCTCCACCCCCCGACGCTCAGTAGCAGCAGTGTGTACCATCTACAAGACACACTGCAGCAACTCCCCGAGGCTCCTCAGATAGCACCTTCCAAACCCACCACCATCTAGAAGGTCAAGGGGCAGCAGATACATGGGAACATGAAAAGGTTCCCCATGGTAGGCTCATTCATAAAGTCAGGAAGTATGGGATACAGGGAGATTTGGCTCTCTGGATTCAGAATTGGTTGGCTGACAAAAGGCAGAGAGTGGTTGTAGATGGAATGTATTCTGCCTGGAGGTCAGTGGTGAGTGGGGTCCCGCAGGGCTCTGTTTGTGGACCTCTGCTCTTTGTAGTTTTTACACATGCCTTGGATGAGGAGGTTGAGGGGTGGGTTAGTAAATTTGCAGATGTCACAAAGGTTGGAGGTGTCGTCGATAGTATCGAGGGCTACTGCAGGCTGCAGCGCGACATAGACAGGTTGCAGAGCTGGGCTGAGGAATGGCAGATGGAGCTCAACCTGCATAAATGTGAAGTAATGCATTTTGGAAGGTCGAACTTGAATATAGGATTAGAACAGGATTCTTGGCAGTGTGGAGGAACAGAGGGATCTGGGTGTTCAACAACATAGATCTTTCAAAGTTGCCACCCAAGTCGATAGGGTTGTTAAGAAGGCATATGGTGTTTTGGCTTTCATTAACAGGGGGATCGAGTTTAAGAGCCGCGAGGTTTTGCTGCAGCTCTACAAGTCGCTGGTGAGACCACACTTGGAATATTGTGTCCAGTTCTGGTCACCCTACTATAGGAAAGATACAGAGGCTTTGGAGAGGGTGCAAAGCAGGTTTACCAGGATGCTGCCTGGACTGGAGGGCTTGCCTTATGAAGAAAGGTTGAATAAGCTTGGACTTATCTCTCTGGAGAGGAGGAGGAAGAGAGGTGACCTGATCGAGGTGTACAAAATAATGAGAGGAATAGATAGAGTCAATAGCCAGAGACTTTTCCCCAGGGCAGGATTGACTGGTCATAATTTGAAGATATTAGGAGGAAGGTATAAGGAGACGTCAGGGGTAGGTTCTTTACCCAGAGAGTTGTGAATGGATGGAATGTGTTGCCAGCGGTGGTGGTGGAAGCAGAGTCATTGGGGACATTTAAGCGACTGCTGGACATGCACATGGAGAGCAGTGAGTTGAGGGGTGCGTAGGTTAGGTTGTTATATTTTACATTAGGATTAATCCTCGGCGCAGCATCGTGGGCAGAAGGGCCTGAACTGTGCTGTACTTTTCCATGTTCTAACATCACCCCCCTGCAAGTTCCCACCACTCCCCATCACGACTTGGGAATATATCGGCCGTTCCTTGGGTCGGAATCCTGGAACTCCCTCCCCCAGTGCATTGTGGGTCTAACCCACAGCACACACGGACTGCAGCGGTTCAAGATGGCGGCTCACCCCCACCTTCTCAAGGGGGCAATTAGGGACGGGGCAATAAATACTGGACCCAGCCAGAGACACCACGTCTTGTGAAGCGTGATTTAGATATAAAGTATTTCTGCTCATGGCGAGACTGGAACTAAGTGCCATTGAAATAAGATAGGCACTGAATATCAAACAATGAGCTCAGGATAAAGTGAGACCGCCCAGAGAGGGGGCAGAATGTGGAGCCAGGGGTGGGAGCGATGATCGGTGTTGAAGGGTTCAAAGGAAAGCTGGATAAACGCACAAGGGAGAAAGGTCTCAAAGGCTAAGGTGGTGGTCGGATGGGGGAGAGAGAGGTAGAGAGGGTGGGGGAAGACACACGTAGAGCACAAAGCCCAGCAGGGAGCGGATGGACCAAATAGCCTGGGGTTCTATTAATGTTTCAGCAATCCCTTCTGTCAGGGGTGTTCAAGACCCCGCACCCTCTCACACACACACACGGGCACACACAACACACGGGCACACACAAACACGGGCACACACACTCACACACATACACACACATACACACACACACTCACGCACATACGCACACACACTCAGC
>NC_057754.1:6296509-6298009 GCF_004010195.1 Chiloscyllium plagiosum
GAAGGGAGAAGGGGGGAGAGAGAGAGAGGGGGAGAGAGAGGAGGGGGAGAGAGTGAGAGAGAGAGAGAGAGAGAGAATCAGTTGTGACCATATTGAATGGCCCATGATTCCTACCAGGTGGATTGCCTCCATTTTCTAGGCCCCTGTCTCAAGGTCCTAGAAGGCCTACCTAGCTAGGCTGACTCAAGCAAGGTGTGACTCTGGTGAGCACATCGCTCTCGAAGTCTAAACTCTGATTTGTTAACCCTGCCATTCCTGAGAATCCCGTGTGAGGGCGGGAAGGCCAGGGCAAGATGGCCTCCCTAAGAAGCTTCTAGAATTCGCCTCTGTGGTCATCCCAGACGCCTGGTGGTTTAACTCCCCTCCTGAACAGCAACCCCTCCCCCAATCCCAGTGCGTGTCCACCATCAGGAGGGTGAGGAAACACTCCCCACTTGCCACTGGATGGTGGGGGGGGGGGGGCAGCAGCTCCAACAACACTCGAGAAGCTCAACACCATCCAGGGACAAAGCAGCCCCCCCCTCGATTGGCACCACACCCCCTCCCTCCATCCCCCGACGCTCAGTAGCAGCAGTGTGTACCATCTACAAGACGCACTGCAGCAACTCCCCGAGGCTCCTCAGGCAGCACCTTCCAAACCCACCACCATCTTAGAAGGACAAGGGGCAGCAGATACACGGGAACACCACCCACCTACAAGTTCCCACTGCCCCCCCGTCCCAACTTGGGAATATATCGGCCGTTCCTTGGGTCAGAATAATGGAAATCGCTCCCCCAGGGCATTGTGGGTCTAACTCAGAGCACAGGGACTGCAGCGGTTCAAGATGGCCGCTCACCCCCCACCTTCTCAAGGGGGGGTCAACTAGGGGACAGGGTAACGATAAATACTGAGCCCAACCAGAGATGCCAACCTCCTACAAATGACTTAATAAAAGAACATTGACAAGATACAAGGATGTTAGCCTGAAAACCCCTTTCCTCTGAGAGAGTGAGCACACGTTTTTGGCCAATCCGTTGCTTTCTTTGCCGGAGAAGAATTACTTTTTGAGAGAGTTTCCCCCTTGTGTTGAGGGGTGGGCTTAACAAGAGCGAATAACAATGATTTACCCTTACTTTCTGAAACGCCAGACCTCCTGGATGAGAGGAAGGGGCATTGCCACAGCTCTGCAGGAGCCACTAAATGATGCTGCGCTTTCAGTTTTTCATCAGTGCCGAATAAGTCTTATCTTTATTTGGAAGGAATATTTCTGTTCTTTATTCTTAAATAAGCCGTTCGATAGGTCCAAACTATAGATCTTCCGCACAGAGAAAGGCCCTTCGTCCAATCCAGTCTGTGCCAGTCATATAGCACCTATCCCATAGTGCCCAGGGATGTGGAGGTTAGGGTGGATTGGTCGTGTTAAACTGTCCCATAGTGTCCAGGGATGTGCAGGTTAGGGTGGATTGGCCGTGCTAAATTGTCCCATAGTGCCCAGGGATGTGTAGGTCAGGGTGGATTGG
>NC_057754.1:6298509-6301708 GCF_004010195.1 Chiloscyllium plagiosum
GGTCGGCAGGGAGTCTCTCATTCAAAACGTGCAGGGGCGAACGGGGTCTGGTTGAGGACTGGATGGGCTGAATGGCCCGTGTCCAGGGATTCCGTGACTCTACACGAAAGGACAATGGCAGTGGACCCACCGCCGACCCTCAGGCCAACGTCAAGGCAGAGCCGCACAGATTCTTGGTCAGCGAAAGGGGTGAAGGGTCACGGCAGGGGTCAAAGGGGAGGCGTTCCAGAATGGGGAGTGATCAGACCAGCAGCGATCCCATTGGATGGTGGAGGAGGCTCGAGGTGCTGGGGGGGGGGGGCGAAGGGAATTGCTCTTATTTCGTATGAGGTCAAACACGCAAGGCACAAGGTGGGCAATTGAGGTCGGGTGGCAGGCCATGCTAGATCACACAATGGAGAAACGAATGAGCTCCTCATTATCTTCCCTGAGGGTAGGAGGCTGAGGGGTGACCTTACTGAAGAGTATAAAATCCCCCATAATGGGCATGGATAGGGTGAATAGCCAAGGTCAATTTTCCCCAGGGTAGGGGAGTTCAGAACTAGAGGGCATAGGTTTAGGGTGAGAGGGGAAAAATTTACAAGGGACCTCAGGGGTAACCTTTTCACCCAGAGGCTGGTACGTGTATGGAATGAGCTGCCCAAGGAAGTGGTGGAGGCTGGTACAATTGCAACATTTAAGAGGCATCTGGATGGGTATATCAATAGGAAGAGTTTGGAGGGATATGGGCCGGGTGCTGGCAGGTGGGACTAGATTGGGTTGGGATATCTGGTCGGCATGGACGGGTTGGACCGAAGGGTCTGTTTCCGTGCTGTACATCTCTATGACTCTCTGACTCTAAGTTCAGGCACAGGTTCAGGGTGAGAGGGGAAAGAGATAAAAGGGACCTGAGGGGCAACTTTACCACGCAGAGGGTGGTCCGGGTATGGACTGAGCTGGTAGAGGCGGGTACAATTTAAAAGGCATCTGTTTTCTGACCAAGTTTCTGGTGAGTGAAATTACCATTTACCACCCCCCTGAGAAAACGAAGAGGAAACGACATCACCATGGGAAATGATGTCACCACAGGAAATGGCATCGCCAACTCTAGGTATATGAATAGGAAGGGTTTAGAGGGATGTGGGCGAAGTGCTGGCAAAAGGGACTTGATTAGGTTACGATATCTGGTCAGCACGGATGTGTTGGGCCGAAGGGCCTGCTTCCTGACCCTGTGGCAATTCTACCGAGGGACCAAGTGAGTACAAGATCCCTAATCTGGTCCAATCAGGGAGCCCTGGCTGACACATAACTATCTTGTGGGCAGGGGACTTAGAATCTCCTTCGGTCAGGGGAAGCAATGAATAAACAGGAGACTTCGAAGGGAAAGATAAGATTCACAGAGTCTCCTCACTCGAGGGACAGGCTGTGAGCTGGCTGGTGCATGTGTAAATAAAGAGCGATGGGATAGCCCCCCCCCCCTCCTCTGTGCAGTTATTTCAGACTCTGTTCTGAGTTTCATGGTAAAACCCACAGAGTTTACCAAAGACAGCAAGAGTTTGAATTTGCGTTTGTAACTCCCAGTGGGATTGTCGCCGAGGGGAGAAAGTGCGGCGTTCCTAAGTTCTGAAGGATCTACAAAAGCAGGGTTTCCAGTTGACGGCAACGAGATAACGTCTACATTTTAGCACAGGGGGGAAAGTACAAAGGGCCACATGAGACGGCTGATTGGAGATTCGAAGGATGAAAGGAAGGGGGATTGACTCTGACACTCGCAAGAAACTTGGTCAGAAAACAGATTAGACGGATAGAGATCTGAATTAAGACAATGGTTAGCATCATAAGACATAGGAGCGGAAATTAGGCTATTTGGCCCATCCAGTCTGCTCCACCATTCTATCATGGCTGATACGTTTCTCATAGCTTTAAATTGAGGGGTGATAGATATAGGACAGATGTCAGAGGTAGTTTCTTTACTCAGAGAGGAGGAGGGGTGTGGAATGCCCTGCCTGTATCAGTAGTAGACTCGCCAACTTTAAGGGCATTTAAATGGGCATTGGATAAACATATGGATAAGAATGGAATAGTGTAGGTTAGATGGGCTTCAGATTGGTTCCACAGGGTCGGCACAACATCGAGGGCCGAAGGGCCTGTACTGCGCTGGAATGTGCTAGATTCAACCCCATTCTCCTGCTCTCTCCCCGTAACCCTTCACCCCCTTGACACTCAAGAACCTATCTATCTCTGTTATAAATATACTCAGTGACCTGGCCCCCACAGCCCTCTGTAGCAGTGAATTCCAAGATTCCCCACTCTCTGGCTGAAGAAGTTTCTCCTTATCTCTGTTCCAAAGGGTCTTCCCTTTACTTTAAGGCTGTCTCTCCTACCAATGGGAACATCTTCCCAACATCCACTCTGACCAGGCCGTCGTAAAATATAAACAGGGGATTTCGAATCGAGGGAAAAGAGAAGATTAATAGATTCTCCTCACTCCAGGGAGGGGCTCTGAGCTGGCTGGTGTATGTATAAATCAAGGGTGATGGGGTTTGCCCCTTCTCAGGCATTTCAGACTCTGTCCGGTGTTTCTCAGTAAAACCCAGTGAATTTACCAAAAGCAGAAACTCTGCGTTTAAAGATAGATAGAAGGTTCCTTGGTTAGTGAGGGGATCAATGGTTACGAGGAGAAGGCAGGTGAGAGGGGGGAGTGAGAAACATATCAACCACAATTGAATGGAGGAGCGGACTCGATGGGCCGAATAGTCGATTTCTCCTCCTATACCTTACCGTGTTATGGTCAATACTAGCCCCAAACCACCATTCCTTTCAACCTGTGGGGGGATACCAGACTGCTCTACCCCATTCCACTCCAATACATTTGGAGCGTTCCCAGTGTCACTTAAAGGGACGAATTACAGAGACAATGCTCAGGGTATCTCTGCCCTGCATGGCGGGGAGGGGATATGTTGGGGAGTGAGAGAACAGGGTGGGGGGGGGGTCAGTTCGCAGTTCCTGCTGGGGGAGGGAAGGCTATGACCATTAAACGCGTCGGTTGGAAAATGAATAACTCAGCACGGTGGCTCAATGGTTAGCACTGCTGCCTCACAGCGCCGGGGACCCAGGTTCGATCCCACCCTCGGGCGATGTGCAGGTTAGGATGGATTAGCCGTGCTAAATTGTCCCATAGTGCCCAGGGATGTGCAGGTTAGGGTGGATTGGCCGTGCT
>NC_057754.1:6302664-6305539 GCF_004010195.1 Chiloscyllium plagiosum
GTTAGGGTGGATTGGCCGTGCTACATTGTCCCATAGTGCCCAGGGATGTGCAAGTTAGGGTGGATTGGCCGTGCTACATTGTCCCATAGTGCCCAGGGATGTGCAAGTTAGGGTGGATTGGCCGTGCTACATTGTCCCATAGTGCCCAGGGATGTGCAAGTTAGGGTGGATTGGCCGTGCTACATTGTCCCATAGTGCCCAGGGATGTGCAAGTTAGGGTGGATTGGCCGTGCTACATTGTCCCATAGTGCCCAGGGATGTGCAGGTTAGGGTGGATTGGCCGTGCTAAATTGTCCCATAGTGCCCAGGGATGTGCAGGTTAGGGTGGATTGGCCGTGCTAAATTGTCCCATAGTGCCCAGGGATGTGCAGGTTAGGGTGGATTGGCCGTGCTAAATTGTCCCATAGTGCCCAGGGATGTGCAGGTTAGGGTGGATTGGCCATGCTAAATTGTCCCATAGTGCCCAGGGATGTGCAGGTTAGGGTGGATTGGCCGTGCTAAATTGTCCCATAGTGCCCAGGGATGTGCAGGTTAGGGTGGATTGGCCGTGCTAAATTGTCCCATAGTGTTCAGGGTAAATGTAGGGGAATGGGGCTGTGTGAGTTACTCTTCAGAGGGTCAGTGTGGACATGTTGGGCCGAAGGGCCTGTTTCCACACTGTAAGTAATCTAAACAAGAGAACACCAGCAATTCCCATTGGAGAGGGAAATCTTCCGATTGTGCTGATATGGTGTTATTAACCACCGCGTACTCAATTGAAGTCATTTAAATGAAATTGTGTTTCAAATGCCTGATGAATGTATTTTTTTTTCCACACCATTAATCACTAAATCTTTGAGAGAGAACGGCGCTGGTGGAGAGAGAGAGAGAGAGGCGTACGGATCTTTGAGCCTGCGATGTTTCCCCGACTCGCGTCTGGATAGCATCAAGTCCTGGTCTCCCACCATTCCCCATCTCTGAGGTGTTCTGCTTCCCCACCCCCAACGTGGCCCACGATCTCATTTCTCGAACCCCCAGTCGATTCCCTTCCCCTCTACCCCTCCACAGGGGTCTGCCACTCCCACCTCAAGACGAGCCAATGGGGGCCATGCCAGGAGTAAGAGAGTTAGTCACTGCCATCCACCCACCCATTTTGCAAGTTTCCCTTTTCCCATCAACTTTTCCTTCATTCATGCATGGGATGACAATGACCCAGCCTTTATTGCCCCATCCCTAATTGCCCCAGAGGGGCAGTTGAGAGGCAACCGCATCGCTGTGGGGTCTGGAGTCACGTGTAGGACCAGACCGGGTAAGGATGGCACATTCCATCCCTAAAGGACATTAGTGAACTGGATGGGTTTGTCCCGATAATTAGCAATGGATTCATAGCTGTCATTAGACTCATAATTCTCGAAGTTTATTGAATTCAAATTCCACCACCTGGCATGCGGGATTCGAACACAGCTCCCTGGAACACTATCTAAATAACGTCCAGCGATAATACCACCAGTCCATCAACTCCCCAATCGACTCCATCCTGATTTAAGGCCATGAGATAGAGGAGCAGAATGAGGCCATTCCACCCATTGAATCTGATCCACCATTCAATCATGGTTGACATGTTTCTCAACTCCATTCTCCCGCCTTCTCCCCATAACCTTTGACCCCCCCCCCTCACCAATCAAGATCCTATCCATCTCTGTCTTAATTCCTCCCCATCTCAGTCCCTTCCCTCTGAGGCTGTGCCCTCGGGTCCATGTCCCTCCTAAACATCTTCCCCACGCATTTGGCCAAGGGCTGTCATGGGCTTCCTCTGACTGAGAGCAGAAGCCCCCTCCCCACCCACCCTCCCCACCTCGACTGTTTCAGACTCCCCCATGTTATGACCACGGTGACCCCTCCTCCTGAGGATCAGAGGGTTGGCGGGGGTGAAGCGTAGATTGAGGTGACAAATCCGCGAGACACGCGACACAGAATGTCGAACACGCAGAGCCCCACATCCAGATGGAGGCGGTTTGGGTTCACGCCTAGCCTTTATTGCCCCAACCCTAATTGCCTCAGAGGGGCAGTTGAGGGTCAACCGCATTCGCTGTGGAGTCAGGCCCAGACCGGGTAAGGACGGCAGTTTCCTTCCTTAAAGGGACATGAGTGAACCAGATGGACTTTCCAACAACAACAGACAACGCTTACCCAGACTTCGGACTGGAAGCTTCCTCTGATTGAATCAGGTTAGCTCAGCTAGCTGGACGGCCGTGTGTGCCACCCAGGCTGAAGCGTGGCTTTGATTCCCGCGCCAGGGACGGGGGTACTCTGTCATAAACCCTGCCCTCTCCCCTCGCCTGAGGGGTTCTGACCCTCAGGTTACACTCACCCCACCAGATATCCCAACCTAATCCACTCCCATTTGCCAGCACCCAGCCCATATCCCTCCAAACCCTTCCTATTTCTGTCCCCATCCAGATGCCTTTTAAATGTTGTCATTGTACCAGCCTCCACCACTTCCTCTGGCAGCTCATTCCATACACGTACCACCCTCTGTGTGAAAAAGTTGCCCCTTAGGTCTCTTTTATATCTTTCCCCTCTCACCCTAAACCTATGCCCTTGTGTTCTCTGTCTTGACTGAGGTAGCTGCCGTCTTGACCCACATTTGGACTCTGTCCTTTGTTTACATGAGGAATCTGTCTAGGAACAGGTAATGGAGAGACAGAGAGAGAGACAGAGAGAGAGGCTGAGAGAGAGGCAGAGAGAGAGATAGAGAGAGAGAGAGAGACAGAGAGAGAGAGAGAAAGAGAGGCAGAGAGAGAGAGACAGAGAGAGAGACAGAGAGAGAGGCAGAGAGAGAGGCAGAGAGAGAGGCAGAGAGAGAGATAGAGAGAGAGAGAGAGACAGAGAGAGA
>NC_057754.1:6306870-6307394 GCF_004010195.1 Chiloscyllium plagiosum
CATTTAAAAGGCATCTGGATGGGGACATGAATAGGAAGGGTTTGGAGGGATATGGGCCGGGTGCTGGCAGGTGGGACTAGATTGGGTTGGGATATCTGGTTGGCATGGTCTGTTTCCGTGCTGTACATCTCTATGACTATGACTTTAAGAGAGATTGAGTGAGCTAGGGCTTTTCACATGGAGACAAGAAGGAAGAGAGGTGATCTGATTGAGGTGTACAGGGTAACTAGAGGCCTAGATAGAGTAGAGAGCCAGAGACCTTTCCCCAGGGTGGAAATGTCTATCATGAGGGGGTGTAGTTTTAAGGTGATTGGAGGAAGGGATGGGGGAGATGTTAGAGGTAGGTCCTTTACTCAGAGAGTGGTGGGTGTGTGTGGCCACAGTGAGAGTAGAGTCAGAAACATTAGGGACATTAAAGCGACTCTTGGATAGGGACATGGATGATGAAGGGTATATAGGTTCGTTTGACCTTAGAGTAGGATAAAAGGTCGGTACAACATCGAGGGCCGAAGGGCCTGTTCTGT
>NC_057754.1:6310202-6312650 GCF_004010195.1 Chiloscyllium plagiosum
TGTGTGTGAGATTATCTATGTGTCACAGATTATGTGCATGTGAGAGAATGAGAGTGTGTGTATGTCTGTGAAATTATTTATGACTGTGTGTCTGAGATTATGTGTGATTGTATGTGTATGTGTGATTGTGTGTTTATGTATGTGTAAGCATGGGGCTGAGGGTGAATGCGTCTTTGTGTATACATGCGTGTCTGAGTGTGCGATTGTGTATCACAGCGTGCATCGGGGAGGGTGGAGGGAGTGGGTGTTTGTGGGTGCGGTGCCATTGGGGCGGGGGCTGCTTTGTCCCTGGATGGTGTCGTTTCTCGAGTGTGGTTAGAGCTGGCCCCCATCCAGAGGCAAGTGGGGAGTATTCCCTCATCCTCCTGACTCGTGCCTTACCGATGGTGGGACAGGCTCTGGGGGGAGTCAGGAGGGGAGTTACTCGCTGCACTTTTCCTACTCTTGCAGCCGCAGTATTTGCATCACCGATCCAGTTCTGTTTCTGGTAACAGTGGTAACCTCCCAGGGTGTTGACTGTAGGGGATCCAGTGATGGTAATGCCAAGGGGAGATGGTTAGCATCTCTTGGTGATGGTCACAGCCTGGCGTTTGTGTGGCGTGAATATTACTTGCCAGCTGTCAGCCCAAGCCTGGATATTGTCCAGATTGTTTGCTTCAGTATCTGAGGAGCGGTAAATGGTGCTGAACAGTGTGCAATCATTGGGGAACATCCCCCACTTCTGTCCTTGTGATGGGGGGGGGGGGAAGGTCATTGATGAAGCAGCTAAAGATGGTTGGGCCTGGGACACTACCCTGAGGAACTCCTGCAGAGATGTCCTGGAGCTGAATTGACTGATCGCCAATCCATCATTTAACTTTAAGCATGAGGGTTGGGGCAAACAGTATAGCTATACACGACTGGGATCTGGGCTAACGCAAGGGAGAAAGCTCTGAAAGGTACATCAGTTTGACCAGAGGATCGGGACTGTAAGAGTTGATTCTGGAACTGAGTGGGTCATCTTATGAGGAACGATTGGGACTGAGAATTTATAAGGGGCGGGGGGTGTGGGGTGTGTCTTGCAGCAACACTTAAAATGATGAAGGGGAGAAGGTAAGCAACGGGGCTGTTTCCACTGAAACTAGAACGAGGGGGCACCGCCTCAAAATGAAGGGGGGTGGGGGGGTGGGGCGCAAATTTCGGACTGAGCTGAGGAGGAATTTCTTCATCCAAAGGGTTGGGAATCCGTGGAATTCCCTGCCCGGTTGATGCGGACCTCTCGAAAGCCTCTAAAGGCAGATTACTGAACAGTGAAGGGGTTCGGGTGAACAGAGCTGGGTCCACACGAAGGTCAGCCCCGATCTGACTGAGTGGCGGGGCGAGACGGACGGGCCAAATGGCCTGTTCCTGCTGTCAAGGGTCTCACTTGGAGCGCAGGGCCGGGCGCTAAACGCTGGGCCAGCCAGCGACGGCCGGACCCCAGGAGCAGAGCCCGGTTCCCGGTCGGATGCGACTCAGCGATCCGTACACTTCCCGGTTATCCACGTCCATGGAATATTAGGTCTCACTTGGAGCGCAGGGCCGGGCGCTAAACGCTGGGCCAGCCAGCGACGGTCGGACCCCAGGAGCAGAGCCCGGTTCCCGGTCGGATGCGACTCAGCGATCCGTACACTTCCCGGTTATCCACGTCCATGGAATATTCAGGTATCGACAGCAGTGAGCACCCCACCACTGAATTATGGGTTTCCCTGATGCTCCCCTCAAGGACTGCCAAAGGGAGAGATTATAAGGAGCTTAACATATCTTCAAGCTGCCACAGGTGAAAACAAATATAATTTAAAAGGAATTTTGTCTCCTTCGAGCCAGTCAATTATTATTGATACCTCGCCGGTGCTGTCTGGTGGACCTTGTTGGAACTAATAATCTTTTTATAATGAAATATTGACTCAGGTATTGATCCCCATCGAAAGGAACCCTGGGAAAGGGTTGCCGTGCCGATCCAGAGGAGGGGAAGGCGTTGATGGACGGACCGATGGCATGGCCGTCCCCGTGAAGGTGACCCTGGCCGCTCAGACAGGTCTGCGTTCAACCGACACGATCCCCCCCCACCCCAAAATCCGAGGGGACGTCTTTCCGTTGGCGCGGCCTCTGACCGGGGGTCAAGGGTCAAAGGGGGAGTGCAGTTCGAAAGGAGTCAGGTGGGGCGAGGGCAGGTGGGGGTATTTTTGAGGTCGGTTTATGAATACAACCTCCACCCAACCCGCCAGCTAGGAGCTTTCCTTTCGGCGAGGGGAGGGGGCCGGTGTGTATACAGGGGCCCTCGGAACACCAGGACCTCAGACATCACTCTGTGCTCGAGGGAGTGCCCTGATGGGGAGGGGAGGGAACACTGAGGAGGTGGGGGAGAGGACGGGGAATGTTGGGGGGGTGGGGTGGTGGAGAGAGGAATGGGAGGGGAGAGGGAGGTGG
>NC_057754.1:6314506-6323509 GCF_004010195.1 Chiloscyllium plagiosum
GAGGGGGACAGAGCAGAGGGTGAAGTGGAAGAGGAGGGAGGGACGGAGAGAGAGGAGGGGGGAGGGAGAGAGAAGTCGAACGGATGAGAGAGGGGAAGAAAGGAGGAGAGGAGGAGAAGAGAGCTCGGAGTGTGAAAACTGGGTGAGGGACAGAGAGGTGTGTTTGACATTCTGCTCGTACTGTGCCCATTGGCCAGCCTGAACCTGCTGAGGAATGATTGGACGCAAGGCAGTTAGGGCCAAGGTGGGGGTAGGGGAGGTTTACGAGTCGCGTGCAACCAAGCCCAGTACCCCCTCCTCCCTAAACGTCCCTCACCGTCTGGGACACGAGGGCTACCAGTAACCGAGGCGGAGAGGGACAGTGCTCCAAGCGTCCTCCATTTGGGTGGAATGTATATAGCTCAATGGAAGGCACACCATCCATTATAGAGAGCCTGAGATAGTACTCGCTCAGGCACTCCATCACAGAGGCAGATAGTTTACATTCTCCTCAGAAGCAGCAAGGAACGGTTTTTAAGGGGGAGGAAGATAGATTTTTGTTGGGCCCCGGGGTGAGCTCAGGTTGTCGGGGGTTAGTGGGAATGTGAAATTTGCAACTCAAATGTCAAAGGGGATCCTACTGGATGGGAGAGCAGGCTCAAGAGGCCGAATGGCCTAGTCATGCTCCTTTCTTATATTTCATAAGACAGGCACTAACCATCACCCCCTTGGCATTCAATGGTGTTACCATCACTGAATCTAACCATCACCCCCTTGACATTCAATGGTGTTACCATCACTGAATCTAACTATCACCCCCTTGACATTCAATGGGGTTACCATCACTGAATCTAACCATCTCCCCCTTGATATTCAATGGTGTTACCATCACTGAATCTAACCGTTGCCCCCTTGACATTTAATGGCGTTACCATCACTGAATCCTCAACATTCTGGGGGTTACCATTGACCAGAAACTCAACTGGACTCACCACAAAAACACAGTGGTTCACAAGAGTAGGTCAGAGGAATCCTGCAGCGAGTAACTCACCTCCTGACTCCCCAAAGCTTGTCATAAGGCACAAGTCAGGAGTAAAAACACAGGAACAGGAGTAGGCTATTCTGCCCCTCGAACCTCTTCTGCCCTTCAAATGAGATCATGGCTGATCTGTGACGTAACCCTGTCTACCTGCCCTTGGTCCATATCCCTTCACACATTTGCTCATCACAAATATCTCTCTCTCTCTCTCTCTCAGAGTTAAAATTAACAACGGATCCAGCAATCACTTCTGTTCATGGAGAGGCATTCCAAACCTCTTCCAGCCTTTGTCCTTCCCAACATCTCTCTTGGAAGCTCTGGCCCTAATTCTTAGGCCATGACCCTCAGTGGAAATAATTTATGTTTATCTATCCTGTCTTTCCACATTAATATTCTGAGGACCTCGATTCGGTCATCCAGTAACCTTCTACATTCTAGGGAATACGGGCCCAATTTAGAGTCATCAAGATGTACGGCACAGAAACAGACCCTTCGGTCCAACCCGTCCATGCCGACCAGATATCCCAACCCAATCTAGTCCCATTTGCCAGCACTTGGCCCATATCCCTCTCAATTCTTCCTATTCATTTAAATGCTGTCATTGTACCAGCCTCCACCACTTCCTCTGGCAGCTCATTCCATATCCGCACCACCCTCTGCGTGAAAAAGTTGCCCCTTAGGTCCCTTTTAAATCCTTCCCCTCTCACCCTAAACCTATGCCCCTCTAGTTCTGGACTCCCCCACCCCAGGGAAAAGACCTTGTCCATTTACCCTATCCACGCCCGTCATGATTTTATAAACCTCTATAAGGTCACCCCTCAGCCTCCGACGCTCCAGGGAAAACAGCCCCAGCCTGTTCAGCCTCTCCCTGTCGCTCAAACTCTCCAACCCCGGCAACATCCTTGTAAATATTTTCCGCACCCTTTCAAGTTTCACAACACCCTTCCTGTAGCAGGGAGACCAGAACTGAACGCAAAAGTGGTCCCTAACCAATGTCCTGTACAGCCGCAACATGACCTCCCAACTCCTGTACTCAATACTCTGACCAATAAAGGAAAGCATACCAAACACCTCCTTCACTATCCTATCGACCTACAACTCCACTTTCAAGGAACAATGTACCTCTATCCCAAGGTCTCTTTGTTCAGCAACACTTCCCAGGACCTTACCATTAAGTGTGTTAGTCCTGCCCCGCCCTTTCCAAAATGCAGCACCTCACATTTATCTAAATTAAACTCCAGCTGCCACGCCTTGGCCCACTGGCCCATCTGACCAAGATCCCGTTGTACTCTGAGGTAACCTTCTTCACTGTCCACTACACCTCCAATTTTGGTGTCATCTGCAAACTGACTAACCCATAACTCCTAGGTCCACATCCAAACCATTTATGTAAATGATGAAAATTGGTCTAATCTCTCCTCATAACCTAACTGCCGAAATCCGGGAATCATTCTGACGAACCTAATTTGAACTCCTTGAAGGTTCAAAGCCTCCTCCCTAAGGTTTTGGTGGTTAGATCTGCTCACAATGTTCCGTGTGGGGTCTAACTAGGGTTTTGCGTTACTGCAGTAACATGTCAGTATCCCTACACTCCAGCCCTGCAGTGTTCCATTAGCCGTCGGGATTATTTTCTGGACAGGTTCCTGGCATTTCATAGAGCTACACACCTGATTCCCCAAATCTTGTTGGACGTCCATCGTATTTAACGTTGTGCCTTTTAAAAATATCCTGATCTATCCTTTCTCAGTCTGAAATGGATAGCCTCACGCAAGCAGATATTAAGTCGCATCTGCTACAGCTTTGGCCAATCTATCAATATCCTGTTGTAATTTTATGCTGTCGTCAACACTGTCCATAATGCCGCCCAACTCTGCGTTGTCAGCAAGTTCGGATCTTGGACGTTTTACGCTTTGCAAGTCGCTAATGGATATTGTGAATAAATTGAGGCCCCAACGCAGAGACCCGTGGGACAGCACTAGTCACGTCCTGCCTGCTTTGAGCACTGACCCTTTATTCCAACCCTCCGAACCCTGCCATTCAACCCATTTCCTCGGAGATTTTCCCTCAATTCCGTGGGTTTCCACCTTACTTAACAGTCTCTGAAGGACATCAGAAATAGGAGCGGGAGTAGGCCATTCGGCCCATCGAGACTGTCTGGCATTCTATAAGATCATGGCTGATCTTTTTTTTGTGGACTCAGCTCCACTTACCCACCCTCTCACCGTATCCCATATTCCTTCCCTGTTCAAAAATCCATCTATTCAACGAGGTCACCTCAACTGGGCGGGGAACTCCACGGATTCCCAACCCTTTGGATGAAGACGTTCCTCCTCAGCTCAGTCTGAAATCTGCTCCCCCTCATTTGGAGGGCTGTGCCCCCTCGTTCTAGTTTCAGTGGAAACAACCCCCCTCCTTCCATCTTATCTCTTCCCTTTATAATTTTATATGTTTCCATAAGATACCCTCTTCTGAATTCCAATGAATATAATCCCCAGTCTACTCCATCTCTCCTCATAAAGCAACTTTCTCAACTCCAGAGTCAACCTTGTGAATTCCCCTCTGCACTCCCTCCAGGACCAGCACATCCTCTCTCCAGTAGAGACGGAGACCAAAACAGTGTGGGACTTTATCCAGAGCCTTCTGGAAGTCAATACAAACCACATCCATCGACTTAGCTCTGCCTTTGTCACCTCTTCAAGGAAAATTGCTATGAGGTTTGTCAGGCATGACCTCCCCTTCCCGAATCCATTCTGATCCTTCCCTGGTCAACTGAGATTGTTCGAGGTCATCTCTCCGACCCTCAGTAATAGACTCCACCCAATTTGCCCGACCCACATATATTAGTCTAACTAGTTTGGAATCATCTGTCTCTCACCCTTCTTAAAGCATGGAGAGTCAGATCTGTGGTGACGTCATTTCCCGTGGTGATGTCATTTCCGGTTCGTTTCCTCAGGGGGTGGTTGATAGGGTCTACACCATCTACCATCCCCTGAGAAAAGGAACCGGAAATGACGTCATCCAAGGAAGTGACATCACCAACCCAAAGAAACCCAAACATATTAATAGAAAGCAGGAATTATCAGCAGTGCTTCGCCCGGAGGCCCACTGAAGATGTTACCTAGCAGGGTGACGAAACGTCTGGAAAGAACCTTCCAGCCCAGTGAGCAAACCTACATCTGAAATGTTTTGGTGACAGCATCAACAATGGGCTCCTCTACGTCTTTTAACACCCTTGGGATGGAAATCGTCAGGTCCTGGGGATTCGTCACTCTTCGGTTGCAATAATTTCCCCGTTATCGATGATTTCCTTCAGCTCATTTTAGTCAGAACCCTGCCCCCCGATCCTCTGTCAATGCCTTTGCGACTCGCGGAAAGCTATCAGCCTTTTCTGCCAAGAAAGCTGAAGGAAAATGATTGGCTGGCCAATTCCCTGGGGTCACTGACGATATCCGGCCTCTCAGCCTTTAATAGTACTCTTACAGACATAGTGTCATAGAGTCACACAGCACGGAAACAGACCCTTCAGCCCAACCAGTCCGTGCCAACCCATATTCCCAAACTAACCTAGTCCCAGCTGCCTGCTCCTGGCCCATATCCCTCCAAACCCTTTCCTGTTCATGTCCTTATCCAAATGTCTTTTAAACACTAACTGCAAACATTTGATTACACATCCAAATAGCTTCAACTCCACCTGCATCCATCTCTTCCTCTGGAAGTTTATTCCACACACGAATCACTCTCTGTGTCAATAATGTGCCCCCCCCCATGTACGTTTTTAATATTTCTCCTATCACCTTAAAGGTATGCCCCCTCAACTTCCAATGAGAATAGTCCCGGCCTATCCAGCATCTCCTTATAACGCAAAACCTCCATTCCCGGCAACATCCTGGTAAATATCTTCTGAACCCTGTCCAGTTTAATAATATCCTTCCTATAACTGAGCGACCAGAACTGGACACAGTGATCCAGACGGGGCCTCACCAGTGTCCTGTACAACCTCGACATGACGTCTCAACTCCTGCACTCAGAGGTCTGAGCAAACGTGCTAACCACCTTCTTAACCCCCCTGCCATGCACACTTCAAAGAATGATGTACCTGAACCACTCGGTCTCTCTGTTCTACAACGTTCCCCAAGACCTGGCTTTTAATGGTACAACTCCTGTCCCTGTTTCTAAGCAACACCTTGCATTTATCCAGACCAACCTCCATCTCCCACTGCTCAGCCCATTGACCCAATCAATCAAGATCTCTTTGTAATTATAGATAACCTTCTTCCCTGCCCTCCAGTCTTGGTGTCATCAGCAAATGTACTGACCATACCTCCTATATGCTCACCCAAATCGTTTGTACAAATGACAAACAAACATGGCCCCCTGTGGAACACCACTGGTCACAGGCCTCTGCTCTGAAAACGAAACCTTACTTGACCCTTTCTTGCATCCAAGACACATTGTAATAGGAATCTATCCTGGATGCATTCTAGATATTGACAACCTTTTCTGGTAAGCGGTTGTCTGTCTATCCCAGTCTATGTCAACATTAAAACTCCCCCCATTAAATACTACTCTGCGGTTTCGACATAAGGTCAGCATCTATATGATCTCAGTCCACACAGTTATAGAGACGGACAGCACGGACGCAGACCCTTCGGTCCAACTCGTCCATGCTGACCAGATGTCCTAAACTAACCCAGTCCCATTTGACCCATATCCCTCCAAACCCTTCCTATTCATGTCCCCATCCAAATGCCTTTTAAATGTTGTCATTGTACCAGCCTCCACCACTTCCTCTGGCAGCTCATTCCACACACGCACCACCCTCTGTGTGAAAAAGTTGCCCCTTAGATCCCTTTTAAATCCTTCCCCTCTCACCCTAAAACTATGCCCTCTAGTTCCGGACTCCCCCACCTCAGGGTCTATTCACCCTATCCGTGCCCCTCATGATTTTATAAACCTCTATAAGGTCATCCCTCAGCCTCCGACGCTCCAAGGAAAACAGCCCCAGCCTGTTCAGCCTCTCCCTGTCGCTCAAACCCTCCAACCCTGGCAACATCCTTGTAAATCTTTTCTGAACCCTTTCAAGTTTCACAACTGGGCGGCACAGTGGCACAGCAGTTAGCACTGCTGCCTCAGAGCGCCGGAGACCCGGGTTCAATTCCCGCCTCAGGCAACTGACTGTATGGAGTTTGCACGTTCTCCCCGTGTCTGCGTGGGTTTCCTCCGGGTGCTCCGGTTTCCTCCCACAGTCCAAAAATGTGCAGGTTAGGGTGAATTGGCCATGCTAAATTGCCTGTAGTGTTAGGTGCAGGGGTAAATGTAGGGGAATGGGTCTGGGTGGGTGCGCTTCGGTGGGTCGGTGTGGACGTGTTGGGCCGAAGGGCCTGTTTCCACACTGTAAGTAATCTAATCTAATCTAATCTAAACAACCTTCCTGTAGCAGCCTGCTACCTGCTGGTCTACATATGATACCTATTACACTTTTAGTTCCTTTACAGTTCCTCAGGCCCACCCCTGTGGTACAGGAACGGGAAGGGTTTGGAGGGATGTGGGCCAAGAGCTGGCAAATGGGACTAGATTAGGTTAGGTCACCTGGTCGGCACGGACGGGTTGGGCCGAAGGGTCTGTTTCCGTGCTGTACGACTCGGTAAGGTCGCGTTCCTCTTACTGGATCCCCACGGAATTTCTAATCAGGAGTGCTGCTCCACCTTCCCTGCTGTTCCTGCTAAGCTTGTTATGTTTCATTCCCAGTTCTGACCAGCCTTCAGCCATCTCTCTGCAGTGTCTACTGCATCAACGTCTATCATCTGAATCTCTGCCAGTGGCTCATTTCATTTTCTCCTGATGTTCCGTGCATTCGTATCAACAGCTCCACCACGAACTCGCTCTCCCCTGACTTTTGGTATGGTATTTTCTTTTACTGTTTCTCCCTCCTGTCTTAATCAACGCACTTTTGTCAGTCCCACCTTCATCAGTAAACAGGTCCTGCTTGTTCATCTTATTAATCTCCTACTGCTCGGGTTCCCCCGCACCCTCCCCCACCCTGCCACAATGCTGGGTGGCACGGGTGGCACAGTGGTTAGCACTGCTGCCTCACAGCGCCAGAGACCCGGGTTCAATTCCCGCCTCAGGTGACTGACTGTGTGGAGTTTGCACATTCTCCCCGTGTCTGCGTGGGTTTCCTCCCACAGTCCAAAAATGTGCAGGTCAGGTGAATTGGCCATGCTAAATTGCCCGTAGTGTTAGGTGAAGGGGTAAATGTAGGGGACTGGGTCTGGGTGGGTTGCTCTTCGGAGGGTCGGGTGTGGACCTGTTGGGCCGAAGGGCCTGTTTCCACACTGTAAGTAATCTAATCTAATTCATTAAACCCTCCAGAGTGCCACTGGCAAACCTCCCCGCCAGGAAATCGGTGCCCATTCAGTTTTGGCATGACCCATCCTTCTTTTGTAGGCCCGCCCCGCCCCGGAAGACATCCCAGGTGGTCCAGACGTGAACAGTCAATGTCTTTTCCACCCAGGTAGAGGGAGTTCAAACCTAGAGGATATAGAGTCATAGAGTCCTCCAGCACAGAGACTGGCCATTCGGCCCAAACTGGTCCATGCCGACCAAAATGGCCGTCCACTCTAACCCCATTTCCCTGCACTGGGCCCACATCCTTCTAATCCTTTTCTAACCAAAGTTAAAAATTGCACAACACCGGGTTATAGTACACCAAGGTTATTTGGAAGCCTAGCTTTCAGAGCGCCTCTCCTTCATAGTTCCTATCCATGGATTTGTCCCAATGCCTTTTAAATGTTGTTAATGTACCCGCCCCAACCACTTCCTCTGGCAGCTCATTCCATCTGTGTACCCCCCTCTGGGTAAAAATGTTACCCCTCAGGTTCCCTTTTATTCTTTCCCCTCTCACCTTAAACTGATGCCCTCTAGTCCTCGATTCCCCGACCCTGGGGAAAAGACTGAGTGCATTCACCCTGTCCATGCCCCTCAATGATCTTATACACCTCTATAAGGTCCCCCCCCTCAGTCTCCTACGCTCTAAAGGAAACAGCCCTCGCTTGTCCAATCTCTCCCTATAACTCTGACCCTTGAGTCCTGCCAACATCCTTGTAAATTCCTTCCGCACTCTTTCCAGTTTAATAACATCCTTCCTATCGCACGGGGACCAAAACCGAGCATAATACTCCAAGTGCGGCCTCACTAACATCCTGTAGGTTTAGGGTGAGAGGGGAAAGATATAAAAGGGACCTGAGGGGCAACGTTTTCACACAGAGGGTGGTGCATGTGTGGAATGAGCTGCCAGAGGAAGTGGTGGAGGCTGGTACAATGACAACATTTAAAAGGCATCTGGATGGGGACATGAATAGGAAGGGTTTGGAGGGATGTGGGCCAAGTGCTGGCAAATGGGACTGGATTAATTCAGGATATCATGGACGTGTTGGACTGGAGGGTTGTGTTTCCATGTTGTACATAGAACATAGAACATTCCAGCGCAGTACAGGCCCTTCGGCCCTCGATGTTGTGCCGACCTGTGGAACCAATCTGAAGCCCATCTAACCTACACCATTCCACTCTCATCCATATGTTTACCCAATAACCATTTAAATGCCCTTAAAGTTGGCGAGTCTGCTACTGATACAGGCAGGGCATTCCACACCCCTCCTACCCTCTGAGTAAAGAAACTACCTCTGACATCTGTCCTATATCTATCACGCCTCAGATTAAAGCTATGTCCCCTCGTGCTAGCTATCACCATCCAAGGAAAAAGGCTCTCACTGTCCACCCTATCTAACCCCCTGATTATCTGATATGTCTCAATTAAGTCACCTCTTAATCTTCTCAGCATGACCTTGTGGCTCTGAAGCTCAATCCCTCTACCAATAAAAGCTAACACACCACACGCCTTCTTAACAACCCTACCAATCTGGGTGGCAACTTTCAGGGATTGATGTACCAGGACACTGAGATCTCTCTGCTCACCTACACCACCA
>NC_057754.1:6326723-6330622 GCF_004010195.1 Chiloscyllium plagiosum
TGCTGCCTGGCTTGCTGTGTTCCCCCATCCTCCTGCCTGTCCCTCCTGATGCTGCCTGCCTTGCTGTGTTCCTCCAGCCTCCTGCTTGTCCCTCCTGATGCTGCCTGGCTTGCTGTGTTCCCCCATCCTCCTGCCTGTCCCTCCTGATGCTGCCTGCCTTGCTGTGTTCCTCCAGCCTCCTGCCTGTCCCGCCTGACGCTGCCTGGCTTGCTGTGTTCCCCCATCCTCCTGCCTGTCCCTCCTGATGCTGCCTGCCTTGCTGTGTTCCTCCAGCCTCCTGCCTGTCCCGCCTGACGCTGCCTGGCTTGCTGTGTTCCCCCATCCTCCTGCCTGTCCCTCCTGATGCTGCCTGCCTTGCTGTGTTCCTCCAGCCTCCTGCCTGTCCCGCCTGACGCTGCCTGGCTTGCTGTGTTCCCCCATCCTCCTGCCTGTCCCTCCTGATGCTGCCTGCCTTGCTGTGTTCCTCCAGCCTCCTGCCTGTCCCGCCTGACGCTGCCTGGCTTGCTGTGTTCCCCCATCCTCCTGCCTGTCCCTCCTGATGCTGCCTGCCTTGCTGTGTTCCTCCAGCCTCCTGCCTGTCCCGCCTGACGCTGCCTGGCTTGCTGTGTTCCCCCATCCTCCTGCCTGTCCCTCCTGATGCTGCCTGCCTTGCTGTGTTCCCCCAGCCTCCTGCCTGTCCCTCCTGATGCTGCCTGCCTTGCTGTGTTCCTCCAGCCTCCTGCCTGTCCCTCCTGACGCTGCCTGCCTTGCTGTGTTCCCCCAGCCTCCTGCCTGTCCACCTTGGATTCGACCATCTGTGGGTTTTCATTTGCTTTTGAGATGTTTTTAAAATTTTGTTCCTGATAACTAACAACAGTCATGATCAGTCTCTTGCAGATTCTTTCATTAAATTCAATTCCAGCATTGGCCATGGAGGGAATTTGAACTCGGGTTTCCGAACGTTATCCCAGGTCTCTGGGTTACCCACCCAGTGATGGGAGCCATCCGGGCCCCACTTGCTTGACAGCTTCATTAACATCATTGCCCTTTATTAACTGCTTTGTCCTGAATGGTGTCCCAAATTGACATTTATGAGTTGGCACCCAGTGTGCCCCCTTGATCTGGGCAAGTGCTCAGAGATGGCCAAGGGATGACCCGCTTCCTGAACTATACAATGGACCTCTAGCCAGAGAAGGGAGCTGACCATCCCGGGTACCCCACTCCGTCCCTGGGGCGGCACGGTGGCTTAGCGGTTAGCGCTGCTGACTCTGGGCGCCAGGGACCCGGGTTCAATCCCACCCTCGGGCGACTGTCTGTGCGGAGTTTGCACCTTCTCCCCATGTCTGTGTGGGGTTTCCTCCGGGTGCTCCGGTTTCCTCCCACAGTCCAAAGATGTGCAGGTTAGAGTGGATGGGCCGTGCTACGTTGCCCCATAGTGTCCAGGGATGTGCAGGTTAGGGTGGATTGGCCATGCTAAATTGTCCCATAGTGCTCAGGGATGTGCAGGTTAGGGTGGATTGGCCGTGATAAATTGTCCCACAGTGCCCAGGGATGTGCAGGTTAGGGTGGATTGGCCGTGCAGGTTAGGGTGAGTTAGCCGAGGGAAATGGGTGGATTGGGATGTTCTCAGGTGGGTCAGTGTGGACGCGATGGGCCGAACGGTCTGCTTCCACACTGTGGGGAGTCTCGGTTGGCCGGAAAGTCTGAAGTGTAGTGTAAATGGCTAGCCCCTTCACTGATACACCGTGTGACGAGATATGGCCAGAGGTGGCTTCCGATGGACTAGGGAAGGGGGAGCGAGTTGGGAGCGACCCTAACTCTCGGGTGATAGAGCAAGAAGATGCCTTCACCAGGCACCGAGAGCAGTGCTCGCTGTGTCACCCGCTGGTACCAGCTTCCAATATCACATCTCTTGTCTGATCAGTTAATGTATCACCATCAGAACTGGGGCCTCACACATAACCCTGACAAACTGGCTTAAAACTACAAAAAGGGTAGCAAGCTACCTATGGTGTATCTAACATTCGACAAACAACATCTCGCTGGGGAGGGACAGAGAGGGAGAAGGGGAGGGGAAAGGAAAAGAGAGAGAGGAAAGGGAAACGAGGGAGAGACGTGGAGAGAGAGATGCTGACTGGGGGAAGGTGGGAGAGAGGGAGAGAGGAAGAGGAAGGGAGAGAGAGAGGTGGAGAGAGAGAGAGGGAGTGGGAAAATGAAAGGGGGTGCCAGGTATTATGGCCAGGTGGGGCAATCAGACTGACAGGATCTGGAGCAGCAGCTGCCCCCATCACTGCCAGGTGGAACGGTGCCCTTTACCCCAAGAAACGGGCACAGGGGCATACGGCCTTGTCTGCCCTGATGGGACTTGGGGGTCTGGCTGCTCCGTCCGAGAGTTTTAATGAGCAGAGAGAGAGGGTTTTGTGCTGATTGTGATGTGAACCACAGCACAACCTCTTCCGATTGCAAAGCTATTGATTTTTGTTCCTCCTTTTCTTTTGTTAATGTAGATTGCTTGGTGCTAATGCAGTACCTCAACACAGGGCGAGAGGGAGAGGGAGAAGGAGAGGAAATGAGAGAAAGGAAAAGAGAGAGAGGGAGAGGGAGAGGGAGAGGGAAAGGGAGAGGGAGTGAGGGAGAGGGAGAAGGAGAGGAAATGAGAGAGAGTGGTGGAGAGAGGGAGAGGGAGAGGGAAAGAGCGAGGTGGAGAAGGAGATGGAGAAAGGGATAGAGAGAGGGACAGGAAGAAGGGCATGGTAGCAAGAGGGAAGAGGAAGAGGGAGAGGGAGAGGGAGAGGGTGAGCGCTGGCAAACTGATACTTCTGCTGTGAGCAATGGGCACTTAGAACCTCCCAGAGACGTCACCGCCTCCTGATGGAGTACCACTCACATTGACCATGATAAGGTAGGCATCCAGTGAATCCTTCCACCGGACTCATTCATCTGCCCCCACCCTATCACCGCCAATCCCCATCAGCCATCCCTGGAAATCGGTGGGCAGTGAGAATCTCCCCTAAATGGAGAAACGCCCACCGTGCACCGGATTTTCGGGAACCGGCTGGCCGCTAGGGTTGGAATCGACTCAAAGCTTGGAATGGGAAATGCCAACTCGCGCCAATCTGTGCCTGGGCAACGCGCTGGGATACTGAGGTGGGAGCTCGCTCCGGGCTCCGTCTCCCGGTCAGCGTCTGACATTTCCTTTCGGAATCACGGGTCGGTAGAGGAATAGCCGGGATTCAGATAGGGAATCACACACCCCATGCAACGGGCTGACGACGCCAATTAAGATGGGGGTACCCTTCCGATAAGATAGCGATTGTACGGTCCACCCTGCACCCTCAGTTAACCCCTGACCTGTGTCAAAAAAGTCTCAACTTTGGATAAGTTCGAGGACGCGCTGGTGTGTAGACCTCCAAAGACCTCTGAGAGGGTAAAAAAAAAAGACATCGCTGCCTGATCTCTTATCTTTAAATTGCACTTCAAGCTCCTGAACTGTATCGCACAACACAGGCAGATCATTATCATTTCAAAGGAATGAGCGACCTTGCGGCAAATGGAGGAATTTTCACCTGGCGGAGGGCAGTGCAATACTCCGAGAGGACATTGACAGGTTGGGGGAGTGGGCAGAGAGAGACGGCCGATGAGGTTCAGTGCAGAGGGGTGGAAGGTGAGTCCCTTTTGTAGGAAGAGCATTGGAAGGCAATATCGAACAGAGGGTACAATTCTAAAAGGGGGTGCAGGAGCAGAGGGAGCTGGGTGTTTATGTGCAGGACGGGTGGAGAGAGAGCAGTTGCTAAAGCAGGCAGCGCCCTCGGCTTTGTTCATAGGGACAGAGAGACCAAGAGCAGGGAGGGGGATGGGGAACATGGACAAGGCCCAGGTCAGACCTCAGCTGGAGTAACGTGTCCAGTTGTGGGAGGGAC
>NC_057754.1:6331473-6337624 GCF_004010195.1 Chiloscyllium plagiosum
AGCACGGCCAATCCACCCTAACCTGCACATCCCTGGGCACTATGGGACAATTTAGCACGGCCAATCCACCCTAACCTGCACATTCCTGGGCACTATGGGACAATATAGCACGGCCAATCCACCCTAACCTGCACATCTTTGGACTGTGGGAGGAAACCGGAGGAAACCCCACGCAGACACGGGAAGAATGTGCAAACTCCACACAGACAGTCGCCCAAGGGTGGGATCGAACCTGGATCGCTGGCGCTGGGAGGCTGCAGCGCTAACCACTGATCCACCGTGCCATCCCCATCCGCATTCAGTTTAGAGCCGGCTAATGAACGAAGGCGGACACCCTTTGAGAATCTCGTCCGAGCATAAATCAGGACAAGGAAACAGAAGGGGTCTACATCGGTGCCTCCAATCCCCTCAACACCCTCCCTAACCCGTGTCCCCTCCCCGTGACTACAGTCCGAGATTTGAATATCACCCAGAACAGAGAGGGAGGCGGGCCCGTGCAGGGCCGGGGTGGAGGGGGGGGGTTTGGCGCTGGGGGGGGGGGGTCAGGGGGCATGTGCCCGTGAATGCAAGGGGTAAGACTAGTGCACGTGAGAGAGTGCAGTTGGTGGGAACTCAGTCAGGGCTGTCCTGAAGGCTCTCATGACCCCAAATCCACGAGGAGCGATGACCCATTGGTGCTATCGCTGGATTATGAATTGAGAGGGGCCTGGGCGACGTGCTGAGGACCAGGGGTTCGAATCTCGCCACTGAAAATGGCGGAGTTTGAGTTTGATGAAAGTCTGGAATGTGTTAATCGTCAGGAAAACCCACCCGGTTCCTGAATTCTCCCTCACGTGGTCTGGGTTAACTTGTGACTCCAGGCCCACAGCAGTGGGGTTGCCATCCAACCCCCACCCCCCTGGGGCAATTAGGCGTGGGCAGTAAGTCCCTGCCCTAATCCTATGAGCGGACAAGATGGTGGGGTCCTCGCGGTCTCTCTCTTTCCCCTGCCCTGTCCATCTCAGCACCGCCATTTTGGAAAGCTCACCGTTGGGTTAGACCTGAACTGGTGACTTCACCCCATTGGGTGAGTTCGATGATTGTGGGGATTCTAATCTGAGGCTCCTTTTGCACAGAACACGCAAGAGTTATAACAGTCACATAGCGTGGAAACTGACCCTTCGGCCCAACCAATCCATGCCGATCATAATCCCAAACTAAACTTGTCCTACCTGCCTGCTCCTGGCCCATATCCCTCCAAACCCTTTCCCATCCATGTCCTTATCCAAATGCCTTTTAAATGTTGTCACTAATCCAGCCTCCACCACTTCCTCTGGCAGTTCATTCCACACATGAACCACCCTCTGTAAAAAACCTGCCCCCTCACCTCCTTTTTAAATCTTTCTCCTCTCATCTTGAAAACATGTGTGCCCCCTAGTTTTGAACTCCCCCTCGGGGAAAAATCTTTGTCATTCACCTTATGCACGCCCCTTGTGATTTTATAAAACTCTGTAAGGTCACCGTCTCAACCTGCTCTGCTCCAGTGAGCCAAGTCCCTGGCTATCCAGCCTGTTTATACGTCTCAAGCCCTCCGTTCCCGGCAACATCCCGGTAAATCTCTTCCGACCCCTCTCCAGTTTAATAATATCCTTCCTGTAACAGGGCGGCCAGAACTGGACACAGTGATCCAGACGAGGCCTCACCAATGTCCTGTACAACCCCAACGTGACGTCCCAACTCCCAGACTCTGAGCAATGAAGTCAAGCATGCTAAACACCTTCTTAACCACCCTGTGAGGCAAACTTTAAAGAAAGATGTACCTGAACCCTTGCCTGGTCTACTGGGCAAATGGAAGCATATTACACAGAACACCTAACAGCAGAAGAGGGCATTTGACTCTTCCTCCTGCATTCAAAGTTCCTCTCAGTTTTTATCCAACTCTTTTAGCTCAAGCCTTTGTTCCGTTCCTGTGGTTGTCCAGTTGAGTTCCTTCTGAAATAAGGCCATGGGAAACAAAGGCCATTCAGCCCCTCCAGCCTGACCCACTCTTCAGTACGATCAGGGATGGTTTGATTGTCACCTCAAGGCAATTTTCCTTCCTGTTCCCCTTCGGCCACGCTCCCATTCAGTCATCTACCCAGCCAGGCCCACTCGGAGATGTTTCAGTTCGATCGCCTCTCTCTCTCATCCAAAACCGCCGAAGGTCCGATCTGCTCAACCCAACCCAAACAACAGACAGTCCCGCCATCTCAAGAATCGACAGTGAGACCCTTCTCTCACCAGCTTCCATTGTCATCCTATCTCTTTCTTTTGCCAGAAGCCACAAACTGATACTGAGGTGCAACGTCAGGAGGACCCTGCACAGCCACAGCAAGGGCTCCCGACCCGTGCAGAGACATAGGAGGCCATTCGGCCCGTCCAAATGGCAGTGGTTGATCATCCGAGTCGGTCGCCCCTGTTTCCTGGTTTCTCCCATCAGCGCCAAGAACCACATCCAACCCCTTCGTGAAAGCGTTCAATGTTTCGGTTTTGACCGTCTTCAGTGGCAGAGAGTCCCACCCTCTCCCAGCGAAGGTGTTTCTCCTCATCCCAGTCCGAATTCCAGCAAAACAACATACCCAACTGGTTCACTGATGTCAGTTATGGAAGGAAACCACTGTCCTCACCAGGTCTGGTGTGACCCCAGGCCCGCGTCGGGTGACTCTTGACACTGGGTGTGTCGGGATGAGCGCTGGCTGAACAAGAAGGCGGCTGGGTGGTTAATGCTGCTGCCTCACAGCACTAGGGAGCCGGCTTTGATCCCATCCTCGGGCGACTGTCTGGGTGGAGTTTGCACATTCTCCCCGTGTCTGTGTGGGGTTTCCTCCGGGTGCTCCGGTTTCCTCACACAGTCTCAAGATGTGTACGTTAGGGTGGATTGGCCGTGCTAAATTGTTCCATAGTGCCCAGGGGTGTGCAGGTTAGGGTGGATTAGCCGTGCTAAATTGTCCCATAGTGCCCAGGGATGTGCAGGTTAGGGTGGATTAGCCGTGCTAAATTGTCCCATAGTGCCCAGGGATGTGCAGGTTAGGATGGATTGGCCGTGCTAAATTGCCCCATAGTGCCCAGGGATGTACAGGTTAGGGTGGATTGGCCGTGCTAAATTGTCCCATAGTGCCCAGGGATGTGCAGGTTAGGGTGGATTGGCCGTGCTAAATTGTCCCCATAGTGCCCAGGGATGTGCAGGTTAGGGTGGATTGGCCGTGCTAAATTGTCCCATAGTGCCCAGGGATATGTAAATTAGGTGCTTGAGTCAGTGGTAAATGTAGGTTGGGGAATGGGTCTGGGTGGGTTACTCTTTGTCATGTCTCCTGGCTCCCCATTGTCCATCCCATTTCTCACACCCTGAAGAGATGAACCAATTAAGCACAGTTCCCCTTTGAGGAAGAACTTTGTGGGGCCATAGCTGGAGTATTGTGTACAGTCTCGGTCCCCTCACTCGAGGAGGGATGTAGTGAGGCAGTTCAGAGAAGGGTCACTCGATTCGATTCCAGAGACAAGGGGAGTTGGTCTCATGGAGGGAGATGGAGCAGTTCAGGCCAATACTCTGTGGAGTTGGGAGGATCGAGAGGAGATCTAATGGAGCTCTGTACGACGCTGAAGGGGGGCGGGATTGACAAATAGAGAGGATGTTTCCTCATGTTGGGGGAGCAATCTAGAACGAGAGGTTATCGTTTCAGGATAAGGGGAAGGAGGCAGACGTAACCCAGAGATGGGGAGGAATGGCTTCTCTCTAAGTGGGAAGGGGGTGAATCTGTGGAATTCTCTCCCACCCCCACCCCCCCCCCCCACCCCCCCCCTCCCTCAGAGTGTGCAGAGGTTTGACGGACACTGAAAAATTTCCAGAAGGAGATTATAAGTCAGTTAAAGGGAGCAATGGCGAGGTAAGATGAGCCACGAGGTGAGATGAGCTGCCATCGTGTAGAATGGGACTGGAAGGGCTGAGTGGCCTGCTCCCATTCCTCGGTCCTGGCTCTGACTGACTGGAATTCGATTTTCTCAGTAACAGATTCAAACATTTTCCGCGCAGCCGGCATTTGAGGTCAATAATGTCCTGTTCTCTGTCTCCCTTGCTCCTCGAACAAAGAAAATTCATATTTATGATCAGCTGTCCTCCTCTGCCAGCAATACTTCCATCTTTCTGGTATCACCCCTGTAAATCTGTATTTTTTTTAAGCGCCCTTTCCATCTCTTTCTTATAAATCTGGCATGTGCAATCGAATGTGGGAGCTGAGACGTGAGGGATGGTGACACGGACTGGATGGCTGAGACAGGCAGAGTTCTCCAGGAGATGACAAATGACGATACTTGTCACGGAAATGCCAGAGATTTACGAGTGAAACTCAACTCCCTCCACAGACGCCAGCGGGGACAAGGGGCCGGGGACAGCACGCTATCATTCGGAATTAAGATGAAGGAACGCATGACGGTGGATCATAGATTCCCTACACAGTGTGGAAACAGGCCCTTTGGCCCAACAAGTCCATACCGACCCTCTGCAGAGTATCCCGCCCAGACCCATTCCCCTATTACTCTACATTTATCCCCTCACTAATGCGCCTCACCTGCACATCACTGTGCTCTATGGGACAATTTAGCATGGCCAATCCACCCTAACCTGCACATCCCTGGGCACTATGGGACAATTTAGCACGGCCAATCCACCCTAACCTGCACATCCCTGGACACTATGGGACAATTTAGCATGGCCAATCCACCCTAACCTGCACATCCCTGGGCACTATGGGACAATTCCCCACAGCCAACCCACCCTAACCTGCACATCCCTGGGCACTATGGGACAATTTAGCACGGCCAATCCACCATAACCTACACATCCCTGGGCACTACAGGACAATTTAGCATGGCCAATCCACCCTAACCTGCACATCCCTGGGCACTATGGGACAATTTAGCACGGCCAATCCACCCTAACCTGCACGTCTTTGGACTGTGGGAGGAAACCCACGCAGACACTGGGGGGAGAATGTGCAAACTCCACACAGACAGTCACCCGAGGGTGGGATTGAAGCCTGGATCCTGGTACTGTGAGGCCACGGTCTAGAACTAGGGGATATAGGTATAAGGTGAGAGGGGAAAGATTTAAAAGGAACTTGTGAGGCAACCTTTCACACAGAGGGTGGTACATGTATGGAATGAGCTGCCAGAGGAAATGGTGGAGGCTGGTACAATGACAACATTTAAAAGGCATCTGGATGGGGACATGGATAGGAAGGGCTTAGAGGGAAGGTAAATGGAACAAGATTAATTTAGGATATCTGGTCAGCATGGACGAGTTGGGCCGAAGGGCCTGTTTCCGTGCTGGATGACTACGGCGAGGAATTTACCGCTTTGATTCTGTCTGACCTGTGACAATGGGCAAACAACAGAGCACTAACCGCGGCCAACACTAAACCTTTCAGTCGGCGTTATGGTATGAGAGCTTTGTGATTAAGTGTCTTATGTTTCCAGTTTGATCCACAGCAGATTATAAATCTTACAAAGAAAGTGAGGCATTACTTGAAACGTTAAACCTCACCGGCTTGAGAGGACAATAACGTATTAATCGCGTTTCACATTGGTTGTCTTTGGCTTCTCAGCAGGGCCTTGTTGAATCAGGAATGCACAGAATACAAACCAGTCAAAACACAGCAACCCTTTCATAGGGGCCGTAAAACTGCGCCCCGCATCAGGAGGCCGTTCGGCCCATCGATTGCTCGGGGCTCCCTTGAAGAGTAGGCCTCAAGCCTGTCCCGCCAATCGATGAGATGATGGCCTGACCCCACTGACCAGCCTCTTGGCCCGTATTCCCTTCACCCCCCTTGCTCGATCTCGGATTTAAATCTAACATCCTGCCCGGCACCCACCGCTATTCAGGGGAAGAGGGTTCCCGAATTTCCACCTCCCCTTTGTGCTGGCTAACATCGCTCCTGAACAGTCCAGGCCCCGATTCCCGGGCTCTCCAACATAGGATGTGTGACTCCTTCCCGGTAATCTCTGGGATATACTCTCCTTTACATTGTTATCTGATTCCCGTTTGAAGGAACCCATTGGATGGCGCCTTTGGGGAACTTTCCCACCCACTCACTGCGAGAAATGGTTTCTCCTCGGGTTGCCACTGGCTCTTGCAACA
>NC_057754.1:6337641-6339874 GCF_004010195.1 Chiloscyllium plagiosum
CCCCCGCCCCCGCCTGGCTCCCAATCCTTCTGCCGGCATGAAGCCGTTCCTCCCTCTCCACTCTGTCCTGTCCCCTCCCTCTCTTCGGCCTTCCCTCCAAAGGATCCCTTCTCTGATCCAACCACATCCTCATCCTCGGAATCCTTCCTCGTCCATCTCCTCCGTGCCCTTCCTCAACCGTCACGTTCTTGCTGAAGGCTTCGGGGATGGTCGAGCACTGGGGACAATTCTCCCTTTGAGGCTGGTTCGGTGAGTCATGAAGGATTTCCCCGCCACTCCCACCCTGTCCACTTTTATGCCGGCTGCCATTACTGAGAAAGTCCTGATCTCATTTTCCCCGCCACCTCGAACCGGAAAATGGGAATTTGAAGAAAACTTCCAGTTTAGCGTCCAGCGGGAGCATAACAAACATTCACCAGACGCAGTCCTGGGAGGGTGGGGCTATCCCATGAAGAGAGGTTGAGGAGACTGGCCTTATGTTCTCCAGAGATAAGAGGAGAAGCTCACTGAAGCTTACCAATTTTCCTTAAAATATTCATTTTGTGGGATGTGGGTGTCTCTGGTTGGGCCCAGCATTTATCGCCCCCGTCTCTAGTTGCCCCCCTCTAGAAGATGGGGGTGAGCGGCCATCTTGAACCGCTGCAGTCTGTGTGTGCTGTGGGTTAGACCCACAATGCCCTGGGGGAGGGAGTTCCAGGATTCTGACCCAAGGAACGGCCGATATATTCCCAAGACGGGATGGGGAGCGGTGGGAACTTGCAGAGGGGGGGTGGTGTTCCCATGTATCTGCTGCCCCTTGTCCTTCTAGATAGTGGTGGGTTTGGAAAGTGCTGCCTGAGGAGCCTCGGGGAGTTGCTGCAGTGCGTCTTGTAGATGGTACGCACTGCTGCTACTGAGCGTCCGCCACCCCCCCCCCCCCCCACTTCCCTTCCGCACCCGCCATCGTAGTGTCTTTTGGACATTTTGCATTCAGCTGTTTCACGCCATTATATAAAATTCTGTCAACTGAGCATAAATGATTCATGTGTTGTTCAATCATGCAGAAAACGGCTGAGGGCCTCTGTGTTAATGTCGCTACACTGCACAATTACCATTCCCATTGTGCCTAATAGTTTTATACGAATGCAAAAATAGGTTTACATTCATTTCTAATATCTTTATCTATTGGTTCGCACTCACTCTTCGAAGCCCTGAAGGTCTGAAGTAACCCTGAGCCACTCTCTTTCGAGGATGTATATAGGTCAGGAGCGAGCGATTCTACAACTCTTCCCAGTACGGGTGAATTACACAGTAAATATCCCTACCACATAACTCCTTAGATATTCATTATCTGACCCCTGCTCGTTATCACTTCCCCACCCCCCGCCACAGCTCAGAGGGAGGCCGTTCGGCCCATCCTCTGATGCAGATTTTCTTCCATTCAGCAAAGGTCTTGAGGGGGTGGGGGGGTGCAGGCCAGAGATGGGGCTGGGCCACCAATCTGGCCAGGATTCTCAGGGAGCGGTGGAGCGGACACGAAGGGCCGAATGGCCTTCGCTTCAGGAGAGGCTATCCATTTCCCCGCAGGGAAACCCTGCGGGTACATCCGCCACGCCGTCACACCATGCCGTAGTATTGCCATGAGTGAGATGCTTTCCCCATGCTGTCCTTACGGCGCAGTGGCTGCCTCACTGTGCCAGGGACCCTGGTTTGAACCTACCCTCAGGCGACAGTACGTGTGGGGTTTCCTCCGGGTGCTCTGGTTTCCCCCCACAGTCCAAAGATGTGCAGGTTAGGGTGGATTGGCCATGCTAAATTGTCCCATAGTGCGCAGGGATGTGCAGGTTAGGGTGGGATTGGCCGTGCTAATTTGTCCCATAGTGTCCAGGGATGTGCAGGTTAGGGTGGATTGGCCGTGCTAAATTGTCCCATAGTGCCCAGGGATGTGCAGGTTAGGGTGGATTGGCCGTGCTAAATTGCCCCATAGTGCCCAGGGATGTACAGGTTAGGGTGGATTGGCCGTGCTAAATTGTCCCATAGTGCCCAGGGATGTGCAGGTTAGGGTGGATTGGCCGTGCTAAATTGTCCCATAGTGCCCAGGGATGTGCAGGTTAGGGTGGATTGGCCGTGCTAAATTGTCCCATAGTGCCCAGGGATGTGCAGGTTAGGGTGGATTGGCCGTGCTAAATTGTCCCATAGTGCCCAGGGATGTGCAGGTTAGGGTGGATTGGCCGTGCTAAATTACCCCATAGTG
>NC_057754.1:6340610-6343216 GCF_004010195.1 Chiloscyllium plagiosum
AATTACCCATAGTGTTCAGGGATGTGTAGGTTAGGGTGGATTGGTCATGCTAAATTGTCCCATAGTGCCCAGGGATGTGCTGGTTGGGGTGGATTGGCCATGCTAAATTGTCCCATAGTGTCCAGGGATGTGCAGGTTAGGGTGGATTGGCCGTGCTAAATTGTCCCATAGTGTCCAGGGGTGTGCAGGTTAGAGTGGAGTGGCTGTGCTAAGTTGCCCCATAGTGTAGGGATGTGTAAGTTAGGCGCATTAGTCAGAGGGGAATGTAAAGTCGGGGGTTGGGTCTGGGTGGGATGCTCTTCGGAGGGTGGATTCAATGAAGGAGCGTCGCTCCGAAAGCTAGTGCTTCCAATTAAACCTGTTAGACTATAACCCGGTGTTGTGTGATTTTTAAGTTTGTACACCCCAGTCCAACACCCGTATCTCCAAATTGTGAGTACCGTTGATTGGAAGAGTGACCTAAAATAAACAGCAAGAAACCTTTAATGAAAAAATTAAAATGCGTACAAATACAAAGTAGAAAGAGAGAGCGATGAAGGTTCATCTTCAGCTCGCAAAGGTAGTTCAGTGTAGGATTAAATGAAAAGATTTCTAACACTGTAAGAAAAGCAGGTTTGAGAGTGTTTTATCAAACCAGAGACGGAGGTATAAAACATTTGAACAGGAGAGAAATCCAGGCAGGAATATAAAAGACATCTGAAGAAATAGAGGCCAAAGGAATTACCAAGGAGAGTGAGGAAAGTACAGACATATCGACCGTGCTACCAAAAGAAATAGGAGCCACAACAGGCCATTTGGCCCATCGAGCCTGCTCCTGGTCATGGCTGATCGGATTTCAGCTCGAACAGCACATCCTTGCCCGTCCTCCCCAGTCCGTGACTCCCTCTCCAACCAAAGGTCTGCCCAATTCCATCTGGGATCGACTCATCCTCCTGGACTTGCATCGGGTAAAGAATTTCCCCGAATTGGAGTAACTCTTCGTGTGACAGATGTTCTCTTCAGCTCTGCCCAAAACTCCAACGAGCGTTCCGAGCAGCCTCTTGTTGTGAGAAATAGTCCCCTCTCTCTCAATCCAAGGCCACCCCGACAATGTGGATCCTCCCATTCCAAGTGTGTGTCCATCCAGAGAAACAATCATGGCCTACTCCTGGAGTCATATAGCACGCAAACAGACCCTTTGAGCCAACTCATCCGTGCTGTCCAAATATCCAAATTAATCCAGTCCCATTCAGAGTCCTAGAGTCATACAGCATGCAAACAGATCCTTCGTCCATGCCGACCAGATCTCCGAAATCAATCTCGTTCCATTTGCCAGCACTTGGCCCATATCCCTCCAAACCCTTCCTATTCATATACCCATCCAAATGCCTTTTAAACGTTGTCATTGCACCAGCCTCCACCACATCCTCTGGCAGCTCATTCCATACACGCACCACCCTCTGTGTGAAAAAGTTTGCCCCTTTGGTCCCTTTAACCTTAAACCTACGCCCTCTAGTTTCGGACTCACCCCACCCTTGCAAAAAGACCTCGTCGATTTATCCTATCCATGCCCCCTCATGATTTTGTAAACCTCTATAGGGTCACCCCTCAGCCTCCGACGCTCCAGGGAAAACAGCCCCAGCCTGTTCAGCCTCTCCCTGTAGCTCAAACCCTCCAACACCTTTGTCAATCTATTCTGCACCCTTTCAAGTTTAACAACACATTTCCTAAAGGAGGAAGGTCCCTCTGCCTATTTTATACATCCTTAAAACCCAGAGGGGTGATTCTGCTTCTGAATTGCACTAATCATTTAAATCACTCTAACAGCACAGAAACTGTGAACACCAATTAGTGCAAATCAAATGTTAGTTCTGAGCTCTCTGTCTCTGCACCTTCTCTGCTGCTGTAGCACTGTATTCTGTGCTCTGTTCTGCTACCCTGATGCACTCTGTATGGCATGACCTGTCTGTAGAAAACGTAAAACAACACTTTTCACTGTATCTCAGTACACATGACAACAATATATCAATCAATCAATCACATTCATAAAGGAACTTAACCAAACAGTACAGCGAGCTAAATAATCCCACATAAACACAATTGACTGTTGTATTATTGCCAATGACAGAACAAACCAGCGAGCCACTTAAAAGCAAATTATTGCATACGTCCCCAAATGCATGAGATTTACAGAAACTTCAACATCATTCAAGAATAGGTTGCCTGTGTGAACCCAGCACAATAAGCATTCACCCCTTCCACCCCCCGATACACACTGGCATTGCTGGATGCCATCTCCGAGATGCCGTCCAACAACACTCCCAACCAACCCGTGACCCACGCCAACCATAAGGATAAGACACACTCAAGATGCACTGCAGCATCGGTGGCAAGGTGGCTCAGTGGGTTAGCACTGCTGCCTCACAGCACCAGGGGCCTGGGGTCAATCCCACCCTCAGGTGACTGTCTGTGCGGAATTTGCACATTCTCTCCGTGTCTGCATGGGGTTTCCTCCCACAGTCCAAAATGTGCAAGTTAGGGTGGATAGGCT
The DNA here is from genome assembly GCF_004010195.1 of Chiloscyllium plagiosum. Taxonomy (NCBI): domain Eukaryota; kingdom Metazoa; phylum Chordata; class Chondrichthyes; order Orectolobiformes; family Hemiscylliidae; genus Chiloscyllium; species Chiloscyllium plagiosum. Next base: position 6,343,141 of record NC_057754.1, read on the forward strand.
GTGCTAAATTATCCCATAGTGCCCAGGGATGTGCAGGTTAGGGTGGATAGGCTGTGCTAAATTGTCCCATAGTGCC
>NC_057754.1:6343254-6345953 GCF_004010195.1 Chiloscyllium plagiosum
ATGTGCAGGTTAGGGTGGATTGGCCGTGCTAAATTGTCCGATAGTGCCCCGGGATGTGCAGGTTAGGGTGGATTGGCCGAGCTAAATTGTCCCATAGTGCCCAGGGATGTGTAGGTTAGGGTGGATTGGCCATGCTAAATTGTACCATAGTGCCCAGGGATGTGCAGGGTAGGTGGGTCATTCAGGGGAAATGCAGGGTTGCAGGGATAGGGGAGGTGGGTCTGGGTGGGATGCTCTTTGGAGGTTTGGACTCGATGGGCTGAACAGCCTGCCTCCACATTGTCGGGATTCTAACGCATCGAAGGTCCCAATGAACCACTGTACCAACTAGAAGGATAAGGGCATCAGTGGGTACCGTCTACAAGATGCACTACAGCAAACTCACCAAAAGACCCTCAGACAGCACCTTCCAAACCCATGACCACTACCATCTAGAGGGACAAGGGCAGCAGATACATGGGAACACCACCCTCCCCTCCGAGCCCCACCCCATCCCAACTAGGAAATATATGGGTCATTCCTTGGGTCAGAATCCTGGAACTCCCTCCCCCAGGGGCATTGTGGGTCTAACCCACAGCACACGGACTGCAGCGGTTCAAGATGGCCGCTCACCCCCATCTTCTAGAGGGGGGGGCAAATTAGGGAAGGGGGTGGGGGAGGGATATTGACCAATAATTGTTGAGCTTTAGCAGCAAATGATGAACTGAAACTGGAAATCTGAAACGAAACGCTAGAGAAACTCAGCAGGTCTGGCAGAGAGAGAAACAGAGTTAATGCTTCGTGTCGGGTTCGACCATTACTCCGAACTGCTCCGCTCGAAACGTAAACTCTGTTTCTCTCTCCACAGATGCTGCCAGACCTGCCGAGTTTCTCCAACCATTTGCAGCGTCGGTTAAGAGGAGAAGGAGTCGGCCATTTGGCCCGTCCATCCTGCCCCACCATTCAATAAGCTCATGGCTGACCTGTTTGTGGGCCCAGCACCACTTACCCGCCCGCTCACCTTAACCCCTTTACTGTTCAGGAATCTATTTCGCCTTAAAAACATTGAACGAGGTCGCTTCAACTGGGCAGGGAATTCCACAGATCCCCAACCCTTTGGATGAGGACGTTCCTCCTCAGCTCAGTCTGAAATCTGCGCCCCCTCATTTGAAGGCCGTGGCCCCTCGTTCTAGTTTTAGCAGAAACAGCCTCCCTCCTTCCATCTTATCTATTCCCTTCATAAGTTTATATGTTCCCATCAGATCGCGCCCGCCCCCCCTTATTCCTTAATAACCTAATGAGCATCGTCCCTCAGACACCAACCCCCTCAACTCCAGAGTCAACCTGGTGAACCTCCTCTGTGCACCCCCCCCTCCACCCTTCAGTTTTCTCAAGAAAGGAGATCAGAATTGTACGCTAGGTGTGGCCTCACCAGCACCTGATACAGCCGCAGCGTAGCCTTTCTGTTTTTAATTTCGGCAACAAAGCCACCGAGAATGCTGGGGATCAGCAAAGATGTAAAGCTGAGCACTTAACCTCCAAGAAATCTTGAGGTTTCACCACTGGACCTGTTCTTTTAATGCTAGATATCCTCAGGTGACCAGGCAGCATCTAGGAATGGGGACAAACAGGAGACACAAGGTTCGGCCACATTTGGAATACTGCGCACAGTTCTGGTCGCCACATTATTAAAAGGATGTGGACGCTTTGGGGAGGGTGCAGAGGGGGTTCACCAGGATGCTGCCTGATATGGAGGGCGCTAGCTATGAAGACAGGGTGAGTCGATTAGGATTATTTCCATTAGAAAGACGGAAAGGACCTGATTGAGGCCGACATAATAATGAAAGGTATAGACAGGGGGGAGAGCAAGAAGCCTTTTCCCCAGAGTGGGGGGATTCAATTACTAGGGGGTCACGAGTTCAAGGTGAGAGGGGCAAAAGTTTGAGGGAGATATGCGTGGGAAGTACTTTATGCAGAGGAGGGGTGCCTGGAACACGTTGCCAGTGGAGGTGGTAGAGATGGGCACGATAGCGTCATTTAAGATGTATGAGAAGGAGCAGAGGGGTACAGACCCTGAGAAAATAGGCGACAGGTTTAGATAAAGGATCTGGATCAACACAGGCTTGGAGGGCCGAAGGGTCTGATCCTGTGCGAAAACATTCTTTGAGGAACAGCATCTTCTTCTCTGCTGTTAACAGACCTTTGAACAGATCTCTCAAAATGTTAATTCTGATCTCTCTCTCTCTTTCTCTCTCTCTCTCTCTCTTGACACCTATGGTTGTTTCATTGTATTTTGCACTCTGTTCAGCTACCCTGATGTACATTCTATGGTATGATCTGCTCTTCTAGCATGCAAAACAACACTTTTCACTGTATCTTAGTACATGTGACAACAATAAATTAAACTCAAAACTCAAACATGGAACAATCAGCCAGTTCTAGCAGTTGATATGAACAAAGACACTAAGGGGTGCAGATGCATAGTTCCTTGAAAGTAGAGTCACGGGTATGCAGAATGATAAAGGTCTTTGGTGCGCTTGCCTTCATTGGTCAGTGCATTGAGTATAGGAGATGGGAGGTCATATTGCAGCTGTCCAAGACATTGGTGAAGGCACCTTTGGAATTGAGCATTCAATTCTGGCCTCCCTGCTATAGGAAAGATATTGTTAAACATGAAAGGGTTCAGAAAAGATTTACAAAGATATTGCCTGGATTGGAGA
>NC_057754.1:6350412-6367590 GCF_004010195.1 Chiloscyllium plagiosum
AGGACAGGGACAGCACGGGGTTAGATACAGAGTAAAGCTCCCTCTACACTGTCCCCCATCAAACACTCCCAGGACAGGGACAGCACGGGGTTAGATGTAGAGTAAAACTCCCTCTACACCGTCCCTATCAAACAGCAGTGATTGTAAGCAGGTCAGCCAAACGTTTTTAAAACCCTCCTTGCTGTCACAATCACCCGGGACTGAGTGTCGCCAGTGTTTTATGTTTAAGCTCTCGGTCTTGGCTCCCTGCAGTGTTGTGAATTCGAACACACTCTCAAAGCCAGTAATCCAGACACCACACATTCGAGATTTTATATCGACGTGCACATCCTGCTAATGACATTTCCATTTTTTTAAAAAAATCTCTTAATGGGAACAGCCTGGGCAAACACTTTGCACTGTAATTAGACCTTCGCCCTGATAGACATCCTTTCTTATTTCAAAACATGAGACAGTTATGTCTCAAACCCCTGGTTCTCAACGGCTAGAATTAGCATCTAAGCCGCAGTCACTTTGATAAGCAGAAAGTAAGCATTGACGGAGCGATAGGCTCTACAGAGGGCAAATGGTACACTGGCCTCCACAGCGCGAGGACTGGAGCACAGGAGTGGGGCTGTAACTGTACAGGGTGCGACCACCCCTGGGCTATCGTGGGCAGTTTGGGGGCTCCTCCTGATCTGAGGAAGGGCGTCCTGACAACGAAGGGGCTGCAGCGATGGGTTCCCAGCCTGATTGTTGGGTTTGTACCCGGGGATTTACCCCCCCCCCCAGCGAGAGGTGGCGAGGTTCGGCACAACCTGTGAACTAACTGTGCACCTTTGTGGAGTTGCTGTGTGACGGCCTGTGCAGAGAGTTTGCTTAATTCGCCCTGACTTTGCAACTGTTGTAGGAAGTCGCAGTTAGACAGGGTGGTGCACAAGGCATTTGGTATCCCCCCCCTTTATTTGGCCAGTGCATTGAGGACAGGAGTTGGGAGGTCACGTTGCTGCTGTTCAGCACATTGGATCGGCCACTTTTGGAATACTGCGTTCAGTCCCTGCTATAGGAAAGATGTTGCCAAAATCATTTACAAGGATGTTGGAGGGTTTGAGCTACAGGGAGAGGCTGAACAGGCTGGGGCTGTTTTCCCTGGAGCGTCGGAGGCTGAGGGGTGACCTTATAAGAGGTTTATAAAACCATGAGGGGGCATGGATAGGATAAATAGACAAGGTCTTTTCCCCCTGGGGTGGGGGAGTCCAGAATGGGAGGGCATAGGTTTAGGGTGAGAGGGGGCAAGATTTAAAAGGGACCTAAGGGGCAACTTTTTCACACAGAGGGTGGTGCGTGTGTGGAATGAGCTGCCAGAGGAAGTGGTGGAGGCTGGTACAATGACAACATTTAAAAGGCATCTGGATGGGGACATGATTAGGAAGGGTTTGGAGGGATATGGGCCAAGTGCTGGCAAATGGGACTGGATTAATTTAGGATATCTGGGTCAGCATGGACGAGTTGGACCGAAGGGTCGGTTTGTGTGCTGTGTGACCCAATAAGTCTTCAGCTACTTAACTCATATGAGACCCTTAAATATTAATGGAAGACATTTTGACTTCAATCATATCTGAAAGTGCGCTGTAGTGTCAGAACAGATGGATAGTCAAGAGTTATAAACACTCAGAGTCTCCTGATAGTTGAGATGTTTAACTAAGTGACATCGATAGAGTAAATAGGAAAAACACGTTACCCTCTTGGTAGGGGACTGGGGGAGGGGGGCATCGGTTGAAGGGAAGAGGCAGGAGATTTCGAAGGGGACGTGAGGGGAAACGTTTTCACCCAGAGGGTGGTGGGAGTCTGGAACGTGATGCCTGTGAGGGGTGGGAGAGGCAGAAACCCCCACCCCCCATCGCATTGAAGAAGGATTTAGACGGGCACTCGCAATGCCAAGGCGATGGGCCAAGTGCTGGAGAATGGGGTTAGAATAGGGAGGTGGGTTGGTTTTGACTGGAGGGATATGGGCCGGGTGCTGGCAGGTGGGACTAGATTGGGTTGGGATATCTGGTCGGCATGGACGGGTTGGACCGAAGGGTCTGTTTCCATGTTGTACATCTCTATGACACTATGACACTGATGTGGAGTCGACGGGCCGAAGGGCCTTATCACTGGACTGTTGCTCCAGAGAGCTGGGTAACCTTCCGGGGGGGGTGGGGGGGGGGACCCTGGTCCCAGGTCCCAATCTCACCACGGCAGGTGGTGGAATGTGAATTCACCAAGAAATGGGAATTAAGAGTCGAATAATGACCGTGAATCTATTGTCGGAAAAGCCCATCCGGCTGCACGGTGGCTCAGTGGTTAGCACCGCTGCCTCACAGCACCAGGGTCCCAGGTTCGACTCCAGCCTCAGGTGACTGTCTGTGTGGAGTTTGCACATTCTCCCCTTGTCTGCGTGTGGTTTCCTCTGGGTGCTCCCGTTTCCTCCCACAATTAGGGCGGATTGGCCGTGCTAAATTGCCCATAGCGTTAGGTGCATTAGTCAGAGGGAAATGGGTCTGGGTGGGTTACTCTTCGGAGGGTCGGTGCAGACTGGTTGGGCTGAAGGGCCCGTTTCCACACTGTAGGGAATCTAATCTAACCTAATGTCCTTCCAGGGAGGAAACTGCCATCCTGACCTGGCCTGGGTCTACACCTGACTCCAACTCCTCAGCAACCTAAGTGTCTACTAACTGCCCTCTGGGCAATTAGGGATGGGTAATAAATGCTGGGCCTACCCAGTAACACCTCTATAAATGCCAGACCTGCTGAGTTCTGCTCGTGATTTCTGTTTGGGTCTCAAATCTGCAGCATTTGCAGTTCTTTGTTTTAATTTAAAGTTTTATCCTTCTAACCTTTCCTTTCCTATTTCTCCTATGGCTGTCTCTCTCTCTCTCTATCTTTTTTTTAATGGACCTGATTTGGCACTGAGTTCATCATCAGCAACATGTATTTACAAAGCACCTCTTGCCCTGGTGGAATTATCCCAGGAACGCCATCAATCGTGACTCAATTGCCAAGTCAGACTCTGAAAGGAACAACAGAAATCGCTGGAGAAACCCAGCCCATCCAACAGCATTGGCGGAGAGAGACCGAGCTAATGTTTCCTAACACACTTGTTCAGAGCTGAAAGACCCAGGAAAATGGTGGCTTTATGCCGTGTGGACAGGGAAGGTGCTCAAAGGCAAAGGGGGTGCTAATGGCAGTAGTGGGAGTGATATGGTTGCAGAACAGGTGTTAATGGCTGGGTGGCAAGAAGAAAATAGGTCAAATCCGCGACGGGTAAACTCATACATGCCAGCCATTTGGGGAGGGGGTTGTGGCCTGAGGGGAGGGGTTTAATCGACAGGTAGTACAATCATAGGAACAGAGAAGGTAGGAGTAGGAGGAGGCCTTTCAGCCATTCGAACCTGCTCCACCATTTGTCATCATCATGGTTGATCATAGAAGCAAGAAACATGGAATCCCTAACATGTGGAAATAGGCCATTTGGCCCAACAGGTCCACACCGACCCTCCGAAGAGTAACCCACACAGATCCATTCCCCTACCCCATGGTCCTACATTTAGCGCTGACTAAAGCATGTAATCTGCACATCCCTGTGAACTATGGGACAATTTAGCACGGCCAATCCACCCTAATCTGCACATCCCTGGACACTATGGGACAATTTATTGGCCAATTCACCCTAACCTGCACAACCATGGGCACTATGGGACAAGTTAGCATGGCCAATCCACCCTAACCTGCACATCCCTGGGCACTATGGGACAATTTAGCATGGCCAATCCACCCTAACGTGCACATCCATGGGCACTATGGGACAATTTAGCACGGCCAATCCTGCCTAACCTGCACATCCCTGGGCACTATGGAACAATTTAGTACGGCCAATCCACCCTAACCCGCACATCCATGGGCACTATGGGACAATTTAGCATGGCCAATCCACCCTAATCTGCACATCCCTGAGCACGATGGGACAATTTAGCATGGTAATTCCACCCTAACCTGCATGTCCCAGAACACGACAGTGCAATTTAGCATGGCCAATCCAGCCTAACCTGCACGTCCCTGGGCACTATGGGACAATTTGGCACGGCCAATCCACCCTAACCTGCACATCCCTGAGCACTATGGAACAATTTAGCATGGCCAATCCACCCTAACCTGCACATCCATGGGCACTATGGGACAATTTAGCACGGCCAATCCACCCTAACCTGCACATCCCTGGGCACTATGGGACAGTTTCCCATGGCTTGCACATCTTTGGACTGTGGGAGGAAACCCCAGGCAGACACAGGGAAAACGTGCAAATTCCACACAGACGGTTGCCGAGGTTGGAATCGAACCCAGGCCCCAAGCCTTAGGTTCTGTGAGGCAGCAGCGCTAACCACTGAGCCACCGTGCCTCCCCAATCTGCGCTCACTCCCCTTTGGAGGAGGGGGAGTGGGAGAAAGGAAATCTCCCATCCGGGCCTACTTGTGACCCCAGACCCTCACAGAGAAGGTGGCTAACTCCGGTGCGAGAAACTCCACTAGGGTTGGGTGGGGTGTGCGCAACTAGGGGAAGGGGTGGTCATGAATGTCAGGCCTGGTCAGGGATGCTCAGGGCCTCTGGAGGAATGGAGATGAAAATTAGTCCGGCCTAACTTCTGAGGGTTAAACCCAGAGCCGATCTTTTCCAAACGACGGTGTGGGAGCCGAGCTTAACCTGACCCTGGTGAGAGCTGTTGCCGTGGAAACGTTAAGGAAAGCTGTCAGAAGCATTGATAGGGCGTCGCTGGCTGAGCCCATCATTTATTGCCCTTTTCTAATTGTCCAGAGGGCAGTTAAGGGTCAACTGGGTGAGGCATTTCAGCTGGCTGGTTGTAAAAGCCCTTTATGTCTCCTGAGTGGCAGCCCTCTTACAAAGAGAAACTCGAGGGAGGCTGCAGCACGAGTGGAACAGGATGAGGGCATCGCTAGGCCCAGCATTTATTCCTAATTGCCCAGAGGGCAGTTAAGAGTCACATGTAGGCCCAGACCAGATAAGGACGGCAAACGTCCTTTCCTAAATCCCAGCTGAGTGAACCAGATGGGATTTTCCGACAATTGGCAATGGATTTGGATTGGTAGCAGTCAGTCAGATCTTAATTTGGATTTTTATTGAATTTAAATTCCGCCATCTGCTATGGTGGGATTTGATCCCGATCACTGGGACATCCCCGAGGTCTCTGGGTTAACAGTCCAGTGACAATACCACTAGGCCATTTCCTCCCCAATGATTGGGGGCAACGTTCGGGGGGCCTACGTTCGAATCCGTACCGCACAGATGGTAGAATTTGAATTCAATAAAAATCAGGAAGGACCATGAGGCTAATGATGATCATGAATCGATTGTCAGGAAAAACCCATTTGGTTCCCTAATGTCCTTTAGGGGAGGAAACTGCTGTCCTTAGCCGGTCTGGGCCTACACGTGACTCCAGACCCCACAGTGGTGTGAAAGAGCTGGTCATTGACTTCAGGAAGCACGGTGGAGGGCACATTCTCCCTGGCAACAGAGATGCTCAACAGCATTTAGATCCCGGGAGGAAGGATCCCCACTGATCTGTCTAGGTCCACCCCCTGTCGAAGCGCTGGTCAAGAAAACACAACAACGCCTCTACTTCCTTGGGAGGCTAAGGAAATTCGACACGTCTGTATAGACCCTTACTAATTTTTACAGATGTACCATCTATTTCACGGCCTGTTACGGCAACTGCCCTGCCCAGGACCGTGTGACACTCCAGGGAGCTGTGAGCACAGCCCAGTCCCTCACACAAACCCAACCTTCCATCCACCGACTCCATCTACACTCCCCACTGCCTCGGGAAGGCAGCCGACATCATCAGAGACCCCTCCCACCCCGGTTATAATCTCTCCCACCCTCTTCCCTCAGGCAGGAGGGACAAAAGCTCAAACACACGGACCGACAGGTTCAAGAACAGCTGTTGGTTCAGTAGTTAGCGCAGCTGCCTCACCACACCAGGGACTCGGGTTCGATCCCACCCTCGGGCAACTGTCTGTGTGCAGTTTGTACATTGTTCCCTTGTGTCTGCATGGGGTTTCTTCTGGGTGCTCCGGTTTCCTCCCATAGTCCAAAGACATGCAGGTCAGGTGAACTGGTCGTGCTAAATTGTCCCATAGTGTCCAGGGATGTGCAGGTTAGGTGGACTGGCCTTGCTACATTGTCCCATAGTGTCCAGGGATGTGCAGGTTAGGGTGGATTGGCCGTGATTCAGTGATGGTAACACCATTGAATATCAAGGGGTTGATGGTTAGATTCAGTGATGGTAACACCATTGAATATCAAGGGGTTGATGGTTAGATTCAGTGATGGTAACACCATTGAATATCAAGGGGTTGATGGTTAGATTCAGTGATGGTAACACCATTGAATATCAAGGGGTTGATGGTTAGATTCAGTGATGGTAACACCATTGAATATCAAGGGGTTGATGGTTAGATTCAGTGATGGTAACACCATTGAATATCAAGGGGTTGATGGTTAGATTCAGTGATGGTAACACCATTGAATATCAAGGGGTTGATGGTTAGATTCAGTGATGGTAACACCATTGAATATCAAGGGGTTGATGGTTAGATTCAGTGATGGTAACACCATTGAATATCAAGGGGTTGATGGTTAGATTCAGTGATGGTAACACCATTGAATATCAAGGGGTTGATGGTTAGATTCAGTGATGGTAACACCATTGAATATCAAGGGGTTGATGGTTAGATTCAGTGATGGTAACACCATTGAATATCAAGGGGTTGATGGTTAGATTCAGTGATGGTAACACCATTGAATATCAAGGGGTTGATGGTTAGATTCAGTGATGGTAACACCATTGAATATCAAGGGGTTGATGGTTAGATTCAGTGATGGTAACACCATTGAATATCAAGGGGTTGATGGTTAGATTCAGTGATGGTAACACCATTGAATATCAAGGGGTTGATGGTTAGATTCAGTGATGGTAACACCATTGAATATCAAGGGGTTGATGGTTAGATTCAGTGATGGTAACACCATTGAATATCAAGGGGTTGATGGTTAGATTCAGTGATGGTAACACCATTGAATATCAAGGGGTTGATGGTTAGATTCAGTGATGGTAACACCATTGAATATCAAGGGGTTGATGGTTAGATTCAGTGATGGTAACACCATTGAATATCAAGGGGTTGATGGTTAGATTCAGTGATGGTAACACCATTGAATATCAAGGGGTTGATGGTTAGATTCAGTGATGGTAACACCATTGAATATCAAGGGGTTGATGGTTAGATTCAGTGATGGTAACACCATTGAATATCAAGGGGTTGATGGTTAGATTCAGTGATGGTAACACCATTGAATATCAAGGGGTTGATGGTTAGATTCAGTGATGGTAACACCATTGAATATCAAGGGGTTGATGGTTAGATTCAGTGATGGTAACACCATTGAATATCAAGGGGTTGATGGTTAGATTCAGTGATGGTAACACCATTGAATATCAAGGGGTTGATGGTTAGATTCAGTGATGGTAACACCATTGAATATCAAGGGGTTGATGGTTAGATTCAGTGATGGTAACACCATTGAATATCAAGGGGTTGATGGTTAGATTCAGTGATGGTAACACCATTGAATATCAAGGGGTTGATGGTTAGATTCAGTGATGGTAACACCATTGAATATCAAGGGGTTGATGGTTAGATTCAGTGATGGTAACACCATTGAATATCAAGGGGTTGATGGTTAGATTCAGTGATGGTAACACCATTGAATATCAAGGGGTTGATGGTTAGATTCAGTGATGGTAACACCATTGAATATCAAGGGGTTGATGGTTAGATTCAGTGATGGTAACACCATTGAATATCAAGGGGTTGATGGTTAGATTCAGTGATGGTAACACCATTGAATATCAAGGGGTTGATGGTTAGATTCAGTGATGGTAACACCATTGAATATCAAGGGGTTGATGGTTAGATTCAGTGATGGTAACACCATTGAATATCAAGGGGTTGATGGTTAGATTCAGTGATGGTAACACCATTGAATATCAAGGGGTTGATGGTTAGATTCAGTGATGGTAACACCATTGAATATCAAGGGGTTGATGGTTAGATTCAGTGATGGTAACACCATTGAATATCAAGGGGTTGATGGTTAGATTCAGTGATGGTAACACCATTGAATATCAAGGGGTTGATGGTTAGATTCAGTGATGGTAACACCATTGAATATCAAGGGGTTGATGGTTAGATTCAGTGATGGTAACACCATTGAATATCAAGGGGTTGATGGTTAGATTCAGTGATGGTAACACCATTGAATATCAAGGGGTTGATGGTTAGATTCAGTGATGGTAACACCATTGAATATCAAGGGGTTGATGGTTAGATTCAGTGATGGTAACACCATTGAATATCAAGGGGTTGATGGTTAGATTCAGTGATGGTAACACCATTGAATATCAAGGGGTTGATGGTTAGATTCAGTGATGGTAACACCATTGAATATCAAGGGGTTGATGGTTAGATTCAGTGATGGTAACACCATTGAATATCAAGGGGTTGATGGTTAGATTCAGTGATGGTAACACCATTGAATATCAAGGGGTTGATGGTTAGATTCAGTGATGGTAACACCATTGAATATCAAGGGGTTGATGGTTAGATTCAGTGATGGTAACACCATTGAATATCAAGGGGTTGATGGTTAGATTCAGTGATGGTAACACCATTGAATATCAAGGGGTTGATGGTTAGATTCAGTGATGGTAACACCATTGAATATCAAGGGGTTGATGGTTAGATTCAGTGATGGTAACACCATTGAATATCAAGGGGTTGATGGTTAGATTCAGTGATGGTAACACCATTGAATATCAAGGGGTTGATGGTTAGATTCAGTGATGGTAACACCATTGAATATCAAGGGGTTGATGGTTAGATTCAGTGATGGTAACACCATTGAATATCAAGGGGTTGATGGTTAGATTCAGTGATGGTAACACCATTGAATATCAAGGGGTTGATGGTTAGATTCAGTGATGGTAACACCATTGAATATCAAGGGGTTGATGGTTAGATTCAGTGATGGTAACACCATTGAATATCAAGGGGTTGATGGTTAGATTCAGTGATGGTAACACCATTGAATATCAAGGGGTTGATGGTTAGATTCAGTGATGGTAACACCATTGAATATCAAGGGGTTGATGGTTAGATTCAGTGATGGTAACACCATTGAATATCAAGGGGTTGATGGTTAGATTCAGTGATGGTAACACCATTGAATATCAAGGGGTTGATGGTTAGATTCAGTGATGGTAACACCATTGAATATCAAGGGGTTGATGGTTAGATTCAGTGATGGTAACACCATTGAATATCAAGGGGTTGATGGTTAGATTCAGTGATGGTAACACCATTGAATATCAAGGGGTTGATGGTTAGATTCAGTGATGGTAACACCATTGAATATCAAGGGGTTGATGGTTAGATTCAGTGATGGTAACACCATTGAATATCAAGGGGTTGATGGTTAGATTCAGTGATGGTAACACCATTGAATATCAAGGGGTTGATGGTTAGATTCAGTGATGGTAACACCATTGAATATCAAGGGGTTGATGGTTAGATTCAGTGATGGTAACACCATTGAATATCAAGGGGTTGATGGTTAGATTCAGTGATGGTAACACCATTGAATATCAAGGGGTTGATGGTTAGATTCAGTGATGGTAACACCATTGAATATCAAGGGGTTGATGGTTAGATTCAGTGATGGTAACACCATTGAATATCAAGGGGTTGATGGTTAGATTCAGTGATGGTAACACCATTGAATATCAAGGGGTTGATGGTTAGATTCAGTGATGGTAACACCATTGAATATCAAGGGGTTGATGGTTAGATTCAGTGATGGTAACACCATTGAATATCAAGGGGTTGATGGTTAGATTCAGTGATGGTAACACCATTGAATATCAAGGGGTTGATGGTTAGATTCAGTGATGGTAACACCATTGAATATCAAGGGGTTGATGGTTAGATTCAGTGATGGTAACACCATTGAATATCAAGGGGTTGATGGTTAGATTCAGTGATGGTAACACCATTGAATATCAAGGGGTTGATGGTTAGATTCAGTGATGGTAACACCATTGAATATCAAGGGGTTGATGGTTAGATTCAGTGATGGTAACACCATTGAATATCAAGGGGTTGATGGTTAGATTCAGTGATGGTAACACCATTGAATATCAAGGGGTTGATGGTTAGATTCAGTGATGGTAACACCATTGAATATCAAGGGGTTGATGGTTAGATTCAGTGATGGTAACACCATTGAATATCAAGGGGTTGATGGTTAGATTCAGTGATGGTAACACCATTGAATATCAAGGGGTTGATGGTTAGATTCAGTGATGGTAACACCATTGAATATCAAGGGGTTGATGGTTAGATTCAGTGATGGTAACACCATTGAATATCAAGGGGTTGATGGTTAGATTCAGTGATGGTAACACCATTGAATATCAAGGGGTTGATGGTTAGATTCAGTGATGGTAACACCATTGAATATCAAGGGGTTGATGGTTAGATTCAGTGATGGTAACACCATTGAATATCAAGGGGTTGATGGTTAGATTCAGTGATGGTAACACCATTGAATATCAAGGGGTTGATGGTTAGATTCAGTGATGGTAACACCATTGAATATCAAGGGGTTGATGGTTAGATTCAGTGATGGTAACACCATTGAATATCAAGGGGTTGATGGTTAGATTCAGTGATGGTAACACCATTGAATATCAAGGGGTTGATGGTTAGATTCAGTGATGGTAACACCATTGAATATCAAGGGGTTGATGGTTAGATTCAGTGATGGTAACACCATTGAATATCAAGGGGTTGATGGTTAGATTCAGTGATGGTAACACCATTGAATATCAAGGGGTTGATGGTTAGATTCAGTGATGGTAACACCATTGAATATCAAGGGGTTGATGGTTAGATTCAGTGATGGTAACACCATTGAATATCAAGGGGTTGATGGTTAGATTCAGTGATGGTAACACCATTGAATATCAAGGGGTTGATGGTTAGATTCAGTGATGGTAACACCATTGAATATCAAGGGGTTGATGGTTAGATTCAGTGATGGTAACACCATTGAATATCAAGGGGTTGATGGTTAGATTCAGTGATGGTAACACCATTGAATATCAAGGGGTTGATGGTTAGATTCAGTGATGGTAACACCATTGAATATCAAGGGGTTGATGGTTAGATTCAGTGATGGTAACACCATTGAATATCAAGGGGTTGATGGTTAGATTCAGTGATGGTAACACCATTGAATATCAAGGGGTTGATGGTTAGATTCAGTGATGGTAACACCATTGAATATCAAGGGGTTGATGGTTAGATTCAGTGATGGTAACACCATTGAATATCAAGGGGTTGATGGTTAGATTCAGTGATGGTAACACCATTGAATATCAAGGGGTTGATGGTTAGATTCAGTGATGGTAACACCATTGAATATCAAGGGGTTGATGGTTAGATTCAGTGATGGTAACACCATTGAATATCAAGGGGTTGATGGTTAGATTCAGTGATGGTAACACCATTGAATGTCAAGGGGGTGATTGTTAGATTCAGTGATGGTAACACCATTGAATGTCAAGGGGGTGATGGTTAGATTCAGTGATGGTAACACCATTGAATGTCAAGGAGATGGTGGTCAGATTCAGTGATGGGAACATCATTGAATGTCAAGGGGGTGATGGTTAGATTCAGTGATGGTAACACCATTGAAAGTCAAGGGGGTGATGGTTAGATTCAGTGATGGGAACACCATTGAAAGTCAAGGGGGTGATGGTTAGATTCAGTGATGGTAACACCATAGAATGCCAAGGGGGTGATGGTTAGATTCAGTGATGGTAACACCATTGAATATCAAGGAGGTGATGGTTAGATTCAGTGATGGTAACACCATTGAATGTCAAGGGGGTGATGGTTAGATTCAGTGATGGTAACACCATTGAATATCAAGGGGGTGATGGTTCGATTCAGTGATGGTAACGCCATTGAATATCAAGGAGGTGATGGTTAGATTCAGTGATGGTAACACCATTGAATGTCAAGGGGGAGACTGTTAGATTCAGTGATGGTAACACCATTGAATGTCAAGGGGGAGACGGTTAGGTAGTGTGGCCCGAACATTATTTACCATTTGTCAGTCTGAGCCTGGCTGTATGTGCAGGGGCGGATTGCATCAGTATCTGGGGAGTTTGCAATAGACAGGCTCAAAAGAGTCATCGTCTGTGCTGTAACTATCTCTTTAAGAGGTTCGGGGGGGGCGACAGTGGGTCTGAAATGAGTGGGGCTGCGTGCGTATGGTCCGTTTGCCTCCCCCAGGAGATTGCCGGGGTGGGGAAGACAGTCCGATCAGTGTGCAGCCTGAACCTTTCTAAGCTTTCTTATCTGCTCTCCCCTGACAGTCCCTGGGTAGCCCATGCTGTGTTTGATAAGGGCTGGCTCAGCACCCAGCCCTGGAAAGATTAGATCCGGCTGACAGGCTGCAGGAAGGATCAAAGGTGACCGACTGAATCCCGAGCCCACTGCACAGGCGAAAGGAGGAATGGCTGGTTTCTCATCCCCACTCCTCGCCCTTGCCTGCGGGCTGTCCATTAACCCTTGGGCAATTTTCAGTATCGTCAAACTTAATTCACTGTGACACATTGCGCAGGGCGCGAGATTTCCATCGCACCGGTGAGTGACTGTCACGGATGAATTGCGGAACATTTACAAAGAGAGGCCACTAAGCCCCTCTTCCCACCACTTCTCTCTCTCTCTACCTCCATATCATGTTGTTCTCTCCCTCATGCGTTTATCCACCTCCAAAGGAATTCCTGAAGACCACACCCGACTGATTCTTCCCCCCACCCAACCACGCTCCCTGTTTTCTCCTCAGTTCCTGGTCGGAATAGCTGGTTACCGCCCAATGGTTGCCAAGCTTATATCGTCGGGAACGTCGCTCGTAAACAAAGGTGGGGGGGGGAGGGGAGACTTAAAGGAGCGAGCCTGGTGCGGCCCTTGGCAAAGGGCTGAGGGTGGAGAGCGTGACAAGGAGGTTGTGGTTACATAGCGGGAAGTGTCTCTCCCTCAGAGCCAGACAGTTCCTGGTTCGAATCCCACTCCAGGATCTGTTGGCCGTGAGCTGGTGCGTTGGGATGTGACCACACCTCCCAACATGCATGGCCAATAGGAGCAGGAGTAGGCCATTCAGCCCCTCGAGCCCTGCTCCGCTATTCTGTAGGATAATGGCTAATCGTCCAATTGAATTCCCCTGTTCCCCGCTTTCTCCCCCACATTCCCTTTAGCCCTCAGAACTATATCCAACTCCGTACAGTCATAGAGATGTACAGCAAGGAAACAGACCCTTCAGTCCAACTCGTCCACGCTGATCAGATATCCCAACCTAATCTAGTCCCATTTGCCAGCACTTGGCCCATATCCTCCAAACCCTTCCTATTCATGTCCCCACCCAGATGCCTTTAAATGTTGTCACTGTACCAGCCTCCACCACTTCCTCTGGCAGCTCATTCCATACACGTACCACCCTCTGTGTGAAAAATTTGCCCCTTCGGTCCCTTTTAAATCTTTCCCCTCTCACCCTAAACCTATGCCCCTCTAGTTCTGGACTCCCCCACCCCTCACGATTTTATAAACCATACAATCATCTGACTCAGTCTCCAAGAACTAGATCCAACTCCTTCCTGAAAAACAATTCGATGTTTCGGTCCCAACCCCTCTCTGTGACAGAGAATCCCACAGACTCTCCCCCCCCCCAACTCTCTGGGGGAAGACGTTTCTCCCCATCTCAGTCCGGAACAACCCCACCTCGTAATCCTTAGACTGTGACCACCCCCATTCTTGGACACCCGGGTCGTCAGGAACATCCTTGACCCTGTTGGAATTTTATAGGTTTCTCTGCGATTCCGCCCCCACCCCTCCCTCACTCTAGAAAATCATGGTAAGAAATAGCAGGAAATGGGATTGCAAGCACCCCTTTCTGACCTCACATCTGTTCCCTGGGTTGGGATTCCACTTTTAAAATGAAACAAATACACTCACAGACCACCTTGGACCAGTCCTGGAGCTCTGGGCAAGTTAACAATTGCTTGAGGTGTTTTAAAAGACTAAACGCGTGGATCCCCAGTTAAACCAGACGTGGGGGTTACCCACTGACGATGGGCAAAGCTGTCAGGAGGGTGAAGATGTCTGTTTGAAGTGACTGGGTCACAGCTTCGGCTCAAGTCGATTTAAATCCGAGATGCTCCCTCGTCGCGATGGTTCAAGCCTGATCTTTCTCCCCGCTCCCCGCTCACTCTGCCCCTTTCCAGTTTGCTCAGCGCCATCACTGCATCTTGTAGTTATCCAGCACCCTCCCTACCCCATGCCCCATCGCTCCCTACCCCCCCCCACTTCTGAGTAATCCTCCCATACTTCCCCCGCGGGGGGGGGGAGGCTAAGGTTCTGGCAGAGAAAGGGGGGGGTTGGTGGATCATGAAGGAAGGACTCAGCAGGATGTTGAACTTGACATCGCTCCCCCAAGACAGACCAATGTGTGTGTGTGCGAGTGTTTGCATATGTGTGTGTGAGTGACTGTGTGTGTGTGTGTGTGTGTGTGACTGTGTGTGTGTGAGAGTGACTGTGGGTGTGTGTGTGTGAGTGACTGTATGTGTGTGTGTGTGAGTGACTGTGGGTGTGTGTGTGTGAGTGACTGTGTGTGTGCGCGTGTGTGTGAGTGACTGTGGGTGTGAGTGACTGTGGGTGTGTGTGTGTGGGTAGGGGGTAGGAGTGTATACATGAGTTTGGGTGAGCATGTTTGTGTTTATAAATGTGTGCGCGTATGTGACTGTGCGTGTGTGCATGTGAGTGTGTGTGCGTGCGTGTGACACAATTTATGTGTAAGAGTCATGATTTGGAGGGGCCGGTGTTGGACTGGGGTGTACAAAGTTAAAAGTCACACAACACCAGGTTATAGTCCAACAGGTTTAATTGGAAGCGCTAGCTTTCAGAGCGCTGCTCCTTCTTCAGGTGATTGTCCAAGGAATAGTGCTTCGAAAGCTAGTGTGCTTCCATTTAAACCTGTTGGACTATAACCTGGTGTTGTGTGATTTTTAATTTTGTGTAAGAGTGTGTGTGTTTGTGATTGTGAGTGTGCATGCGTGTACGTGTGTGTGGAGGCGTATGTGTGTGTTTGTGTGTGAGAGAGAGAGAGAGTATATGTATGTGAGAGAGAGAATATGTGTGTGTTAGAGAGAGAGAGTGTGTGTGTGTGTGTGAATGTGTGTGTCTGTGTCAGCGTGTGCGTGTGTGTGTGAGGACGTGTCTGTGTGAGATTGTATGTGTGCGTTGCCTGTGTGTGTGCACATGCGCATGTGTGAGAGAGAGCGCACACACCAGTGCGTTGTCTACAGTGATGTGAGTCTGTCCACAAGTGGATTCCAGTGAGCGTGCCTCAAGACTACAACGGACTACTGTTTTGACTTTAACATAAACCAGAGACTACTATTCAATCAGCATTGACACCTCAGCATCTCCCCATGAGGGGTAAAACATACCTACAACAATGTAACTAACAGCACAGTACAAACATGGAAATAAGTGAGCTGCAGTACTCACCTTCAATCGAGTGGTCTTCTGTTGGCAGAAGCAGAGGGAGGAAGCAGAGGGGAACATTGGTCAGAGATTGCATTGTACTCCAGTCACAAGGATTGAGCATCAGAAATTACAGTGTCGAGCCTTGCATCAGACAACAAAGAGCATACAATTGAATGGAACAAGGATGTACAGACCATACAATGCTGCAGAGAGATTCACAGAGTCATTCAGCACGAAAACAGACCCTTCGGCCCAACCAGTCCGTGCCAACCCTAATCCCAAACTAAACTAGTTCCCCCTGCCTGCTCCTGTCCATATCCCTCCAAACCCTTTCCTATTCATGTCCTTATCCAAATGTCTTTTAAATGTTGTAACTGTATTCGCATCCTCCATTTCCTCTGGAAGGTCATTCCACACACGAACCACCCTCTGTGTGAAACACTCTCCCTCGTGTCCTTTTTAAATCTTTCTCCTCTCACCTTAAAAATGTGCCCCCTTGTCTTGAACTCCGCCCACCCCAGGGAAAAGACAGCTGCCATTCACCTTACCCATGTCCCTCATGATTTTATAAACCTCTATAAGGTCACCCCTCAGCCCCCTACGCTCCAGTGACAAATATCCCGGCCCATCCAGCCTCTCGTTATAATCCAAACCCTCCATTCCCTGGCAACATCCTGGTAATACTCTTCTGAACCCTCTCCAGTTTTATAACATCCTTCCCACAACGGGAACATTGTCCAGAGGTAAAAACCATGCTCCGTCCTGGGATCTTGCTGTGTGGAAATCAGCACCAACGTCAGATGGACGTTGGTGACCAGAGGTGATTAGGAGCAATCAGCCAGTCCTGGATGGAGAGTTTATTGACTGGGTTAAGTCTCACAGCTCACTCACTCAGTCCCAGCATTTCCTCAATGCATTCTTATCAGTCCAGTGAGCAAAGGTCAACCGAACGGGCTAGCAACAGCCTCTTACAGTCATCGAGATGTACACGGAAACAGACCCTCGGTCCAACCCGTCCATGCCGATCATATATCCCAACCCAATCTAGTCCCACCTGCCAGCACCCGGCCCACATCCCTCCAAACCCTTCCTATTCATGTCCCCATCCAGATACCTTTTAAATGTTGTCATTGTACCAGCCTCCACCACTTCCTCTGGCAGCTCATTCCAAACATATACCACCCGCTGTATGAAAAAGTTAACCCTTAGATCTTTTAAATTTTTCCCCTCTCACCCTTAACCTATGCCCCCTAGTTCTGGACTCCCTCACCCCAGGAAAAAGATCTTGTCTATTTAACCTATTCATGCCCCTCATCATCCCTGTGCCTAAGAGGCTCATGCAGCATGTCTCAATGACCCTACCTTCGGTGGGCATGAAGTGCTTTGAAAGGCTGGTCATGGCATTAATCAACTCCAGCCTCCCCACTACTCTTGACCCACTCCAATTTGCCTATTGGACCAACAGATCCAC
>NC_057754.1:6369055-6374518 GCF_004010195.1 Chiloscyllium plagiosum
ACTTCCTCTGGCAGCTCATTCCATACACGTACCACCCTCTGTGTGAAAAAGTTGCCCCTCAGGTCCCTTTCCTCCACTCACCCTAAACCTATGCCCCTCTAGTTCTGGACTCCCCCACCCCAGGGAAAAGACCTTGCCTCTTCACCCTATCCATGCCCCCTCAAGATTTTATAAACCTCTATAAGGTCACCCCTCAGCCTCTGCCGCTCCAGAGAAAACAGCCCCAGCCTGTTCAGCCTCTCCCTGTAGCTCAAACCCTCCGACCCTGGCAATTTGGGGTGGCAGGGTGGCTCAGTGGTGAGCACTGCTGCCTCACAGCATCAGGGATCCGGGTTCGATTCCTGCCTCGGGTGACCATCTGTGTGCAGTTGGCACACTCTCCTTGTATCTGCGCGGGTTTCCTCCCACAGTCCAAAGATGTGCAGGTCAGGTGAATTGGCCGTGCTAAATTGTCCCATAGTGTTCAGGGGTAAATGTCGGGTCTGGGTGAGTTACATTTTGGAAGGTCAGTGTGAACTTGTTGGGCCTGTTTCCACACTGTAGGGAATCTAATCTAAAACAAAATCCTTGTAAATCTTCTCTGCACTGTTTCAATAGGAGCAGAAAATTAACAAATTGTTCAAGAGGCCTGCTTTCCTTTCCATCTGATTGAAATTGGTATTCATAAATGGTGCTATACAAATGCAATTATTTGGATTCTTTCTCAGCTCTGTTTCGTTTCGGACAGTCTCCAAGTGTCGTTACTGTGCCCCATGCCAGTCCATTCAGTTGAGGTTTGGCTGCTTGGGTCAATAAGGTGTGCAGAGGAAACAGCTGGCATTGAGTGAGCGAGCTGTGGGACTTAATCTAGTCAGTAATGTCTCCGTCCAGGAAAGGCTCAGGTGAGACACTCTAACCAAATGGTGTTACCATCACTGAATACCCCACTGTCAACAACCTGGGGGTTACCATTGACCAGAGACTCAACTGGACTCACCACATAAACACAGCAGCTACAAGAGCAGGTCAGAGACGAGGGATATTGCGGCGAGTAACTCCCCTCCTGACTCCCCCCAAAGCCTGTCCCACCATCTACCAGGCACAGGTCAGGAGGGTGAGGGAATGCTCCCCACTTGCCCCTGGACTGGGGCAGCTCCAACAACACTCGAGAAGCCCGACACCATCCAGGGACAAAGCAGCCCCCCGCTCGATTGGCACCACATCTACAAACATTCAAACCTTCCCCTACTGACGCTCAGTAGCAGCGATGTGTACCACCTACAAGCTGCACCGCAGAGATTCACCAAAGATCCTCAGAGAGCACCTTCCAAACCCATGAGCACTTCCATCTAGAAGGACAAGGGCAGCAGGGACTTGGGAACACCACACCTCTGCAAGCTCCCGCCCCCCTCCCCCTCTCCCCACCCTCACTTGGAAATATACCACTATTCCTTCACAGTCGTTGGGTCAAAATCCTGGAATTCCCTCCCTACTGACACTGTGGGGAGCAAGTGGACTGGAGCAATTCAAGATGGCAGCTCACCCCCCACCCTCTCAAGGGAAATAGGGAGGGGCTATCAATGCTGACCCAGCCAACGACGCCCAAGTTCCACAAACGAATAAAATAAATTGCTATATCTTTGAAACGGGTACAGTTAAAACATTTAAACGACATTTGGATAGTTACACGAGTTGGAGGGATATAGGCCAAACGCAGGGGACCAGTTTAGTTTGGGAAATCAGGTCAGCACAGACGAGATGGACCGAAGGGTCTGTTTCTGTGCATCCCAGGTACAGAGAGATTATTAGCAACCAGCTAACGAGGAACTGGGAGGAATTTTGATCGGGTCAAGTCGAAATCTTGTTTCTCAAGAAAATGCATTGGTATCAAGGTTAGTGACAGCCCAGCCCAGAGAAGGACGAGGAACACCTTTTCTGTTGGTCGAAACGACAAACCAGGTTGAGGTCGGAACTTAGCTACAACACTTCACGTCGCAAAATGTCGCGTGAGTCATCAAAATCCGATGCTGAGGTGATAGAGTAACCCAGACATTGGGTCACAGAAGGAAAGCATGGGATCTCAGACTAGGAGTGAGACCATTCGGCCCCTCCAGCCCGCTCCGCCATTCTGTCGCACCACGGCTGATCCCAACCAGTCCCGTTCTCCTCTCAATGCCCCTTGCCGAAATCTAAAAGTATTTCCCATCTCTTCCTTGGATATATCCAGCGACCCCGGTCTCCACAGGCTGATCGCTTCCCCGTCTCAGTTCCCGAAACGGTCTGTCAGTTCCCGAAACGGTCTGCCCGATGGTCTGTCAGTTCAGAGGCCATCGGTAACTCGAGACACGTCTGATCCGATGAAGCTCCCCAGCTGGGTCTCCTAGTCCCACCAAGTTCAACCAAGCCTCCTACCGAACAACACAGTTCCTCATTCCAAATACCGTCCCACCCTTCATCTTCCTACGCTCAAACGTACAGCATGGAAACAGGCCCTTCGGCCCCTCCAGGCCTGTGCCGATCGTCGCGCCCTGACTAAACAAACCTCCTGCCCTTATTCGGTCCGCCTCCCTCTATTCCCTCCCTGTTCCTGGAACCATCTTCAATGTGGCCCGGGTGCCTGCTTCCCCCACCTCTCCTGACAGTGCGTTCCAGGCTCCTAACACTCTCTGCGTGAAAACCTTCCCTCCCTTAAACTGTCCCCCCTCCCACCTTGAACCTGTGACCCCCTCGGAATTGACCCTTTGACCCTGGGGAGGGGAGAGCCTCTGACTATCCGCCCTATCGATTCCTCTCAGAATTGTGTCGGCCTCTATCGGGCCTCCTCTCAGCCCGCGTCTTTCCCGGTGAAAACAATCCCAGTCTCTTTAACCTTTCCTCGTAGCCAGGGGCCTCTCGAGACCAGGCAACGTCCTGGTGAACCTCCTCTGGAGTCGCTCTACAAAACTTCCACCTCCTTCTGGTAGGCGGGGCGCCCAAAACTGTCCACCTGACCTGGGGGGTAAGGGACATAATTCTTTGATGTTTGTGTCACAGGTAGACGGCGGGGGGGTTAAGAAGGTGTTTAGCACGCTTGCCTTCATTGCTCAGACCTTTGAGTATAGAAGTTGGGACGTCATGTTGGGGTTGTACAGGACATTGGTGAGGCCTCGTCTGGATCACTGTGTCCAGTTCTGGTCGCCCTGTTACAGGAAGGATGTTATTAAACTGGAGAGGGGTTGGAAGAGATTTACCAGGATGTTACCGGGTATGAAGGGTTTGGGTTATAAGGAGAGGCTGGGACTGTTTTCACCGGAGCGTCGGAGATTATGGGGCGACCTGAAAGAGGTTTATGAAGTCATGAGGGGCATGGATCGGGTGAAACACAACTTTTCCTGAAAGTGGGGGAGGTCAAAACTAGGGGGCGTATTTTTTAAGGAGAAAGGTTTAAGCAGGACGTTGTGGGGGGGTGGGGCACAATGTCCTTGCACAGAGAGTAGGGTGTGGAATGACCTTCCTGAGGAAGTGGTGGATGTGGGTAGAGTTACAATGTTGAAACGACATTTGGATAAGGACATGAACAGGAAAGGGTTTGGAGGGACATGGGCCAGGAGCAGGCAGGTGGGACTAGTTGAGTTTGGGGATTATGGTCGGCACGGACTAGTTGGGCCGAAGGGTCTGTTTCCATGCTGTATATCTCTGCGACTCCCCTCCCACCTTAATGCCCCCGAGATCCTCCAGCCGAACAGCTATTCCGGATCTCCTCCGGTTCCGGCCTCTGGAGCAAAAACCCCCCCTCCCCCCACCCTGCCCAACTCTCAATCAACCCGCTGCTGGGGCCTAAACTCTGCCCCTCTTCCTCCTCCTCCAAAAGGTTCCTTGACCGGTCCCCCCCCCACCCCGATTTTCCCACCCAGTGGGTGGATGCATGGGGAGAACGCGGGCCGGGCGGCGAGCCGAGGTGGGGCGCCACACCAATGCAGCTCGATGTTGTTGTTGCCTCTTCCCCGGGAGCCGGGGGGAGTGGGGCGAGTCGCCAGGCTTTCTCTCGGGAGCTGATCCCTCGCTAGAATGACACGTTTGACGGTACCTTCAGTCTCAGCCGCACCGAAAGGGGCCCGTGCCAAGGCAGTGCCTGTGTCCTCCCTATGTCCTTGGCTCGCTATCGATCTGCAGCTCGAGGACGTGAAATATTAAAAGCCCCAAGGCAGCAAAATATTTTGACTCGACTTCACCAGAATATCCCTTTCACTCCGTCTCGGTTACGCTGATGAATCTAAAGTGCTCCCTCCAGTTCCCTCCTGTAGGCCCCGGCTCACGACAGCCTGACAACAGTAGGCCGACAAACATCTCTTTCTCTCTCTCTTTCTCTCTCTCTCTCTCCCCCCGCCACTCCGCGATTCACCTTATCTCTGACATCGACCCTTGAGCTTGGAGCCATTTCATTGGGGTTGGGGGGAGAGAGAGGGAGAGGTCCGTTGAATTCTTGAAAGCAAGGGTCCGCAGGGGCCTGAAAACCACAGGAGAGGTCGGGCCTCTTTTCCCCTGGCACTGGTGTGTCCTTCCGGAGATTTCTCTGGGTCTGGAGTCACGTCAGTTCTATCAACAGCCCGGTACCACTATCCCGGGGGGTTACCATTGACCATTTTCCTTGGGCTGACAAATGCAAATGGCTGTCACGCCGAAACGATGAGCACCTTCAAAAAGAGACAACCAAACAGAGCGGCACTTGTGTCTCAGTGGTTAGCACTGCTGCTTCCCAGCACGTGGGACCCGGGTTCGATCCCACCCTTGGGCGACTGTCTGTGTGGAATGCGCACATCCTCCTCTCCGTGTCTGGTTTCCTCCAGGTGCTCCGGTTTCCTACCACAGTTCAAAGATGTGCAGGTTAAGGTGGATTGGCCGTGCTAAATTGTCCCATAGTGCCCAGGGATGTGCAGGTTAGGGTGGATTGGCTGTGCTAAATTGTCCCATAGTGTCCAGGGATGTGCAGATTAGGGTGGATTGGCCATGCTAAATTGTCCCATAGTGTCCAGGGATGTGCAGGTTAGGGTGGATTGGCTGTGCTAAATGGTCCCATAGTGTCCAGGGATGTGCAGGTTAGGGTGGATTGGCCATGCTAAATTGTCCCATAGTGCCCAGGGATGTGCAGGTTAGGGTGGATTGGCCGTGCTAAATTGTCCCATAGTGCCCAGGGATGTGCAGGTTAGGGTGGATTGGCCGTGCTAAATTGTCCCATAGTGCCCAGGGATGTGCAGGTTAGGGTGGATTGGCCGTGCTAAATTGTCCCATAGTGCCCAGGGATGTGCAGGTTAGGGTGGATTGGCCGTGCTAAATTGTCCCATAGTGCCCAGGGATGTGCAGGTTAGGGTGGATTGGCCGTGCTAAATTGTCCCATAGTGCCCAGGGATGTGCAGGTTAGGGTGGATTGGCCGTGCTAAATTGTCCCATAGTGCCCAGGGATGTGCAGGTTAGGGTGGATTGGCCGTGCTAAATTGCCCCATAGTG
>NC_057754.1:6377993-6379629 GCF_004010195.1 Chiloscyllium plagiosum
GGCCAATCCACCCTAACCTGCACATCCCTGGGCACTATGGGACAATTTAGCACGGCCAATCCACCCTAACCTGCACATCCCTGGGCACTATGGGACAATTTAGCACGGCCAATCCACCCGAACCTGCACATCCCTGGGCACTATGGGACAATTTAGCACGGCCAATCCACCCTAACCTGCACATCTTTGGACTGTGGGAGGAATCCAGAGCACCCGGAGGAAGCCCCCACGCAGACATGGGGAGAACGTGCAAACTGCACACAGACAGTCGCTCCTGGACGGGATCGACCCTGGGTCCCTGGCGCCAGTGAGGCAGCAGTGCTAACCACTGAGCCACCGGGTCGATTCTACATTCTTAAAGAAGTCCAAGGGTTTACAGACGAGGCCTCTGTGGGGGAAGGAAACTTTCTGGCCATCCTGGTTCCTGTGACCGGTTTTCCGAGGAGCTCAAAGCACAGTATCAGGGCCTGGCAGGCAGGAGAGGGAACCTTCTTGCTAACTGTCATAAATATCCTTGCGATTGTAAGATTTATTAAATCACGGATAGAACAGAGGGGATCGCTGCTATCAATCAGCGCAGTACTAACACACACAATTATATTCCTGGTGCACAAGCCATGGCAGTACAATAAAAGAAATGCCGTAATCAGGAGCAATAAACACTTTAATTAAAAACCGATTTGTTTTGTGGTTGCCTGATATTTATGAGATTGTCTGTGTGTGTGAAGAATCACTCACTGCTGTTTAATATTTAACATGCCTCAAGAGAGACTACGTTCCGAAGCACCATGGCGAAAATGAATTTGCTCCCAGCTTTTTTTTTAATCATTTTGGGAACGCTTGGAGCGGTTTCTTCAGAAGAGGTCGCTAGAAGGTCGTGGCGGTATGGAGGGGTTCTGGGCCAGGAGGAAGGCGGATGGGGCTAGTTCAGTTCGGGCGGGTTGGGCCGAATGGCCTGTCGCCCTGCTGCCCGACTCTAGAGAGCAGGGAGATGCTTGAGGTTGGGGAGGTGGTGGGAGGTGGTGGGGGGTGGAAGGTATCAAAAAATGGCAGAACATGTGGTGACAAGGTGAACAGACCGTGCCTGCCCCCTGCTGTTCGCCCAAAGGAGGGTGACACTCCCACTCCAGCCCTGGGATCTTGCTGTGCCTGGTCCGCCGCATTGGCCCCAAGCCCCAAAGGAGAGGATTGACCGTGAGGAAGGCCCCATCCTGACCAGTAGGCCGTCCTTCATTAGCGCCCACTTCCCCCACCCTCCCTCACACTGATGTCTGATCCCCCCTCGCCTTTGGGAATACGGGAAGGTCTCCGAAGTGGTGGGTCAGCAGCACAGCACGGGCTCGCCAGGTACCCACTGAGTGGCACCCCAGCAACGGCCACCATCTCCAGACTCCAGCATAGCCTGATGAGCTGGACCATCATGTATCCATCCAGGAGTTAAAGGCTCAGAGCTCTCTCATTCTCTCCCCCTCTCTCTGTTTCTCTCTGTCTCTCCCCCTCTCTCTCTCCCTCTCTCCCTCTCTCTGTCTCTCTCTCTGTCACTCTCTCTGTCTCTCTCTCTGTCTCACTCTGTCTCTCTCTCTCTGTCTATCTTTCTGTGTCTCCCTGTTTCTCTCTCTCTGTTTGTATGTCTCTC
>NC_057754.1:6380426-6382705 GCF_004010195.1 Chiloscyllium plagiosum
CTCCTCTCTCTCTCCCCCCCTCTCTCTCCCTCTCTCTCTCTGTCTCTCTCGCTCTCTCTCTCTTGCTTGCTCTCTCCCCCTCTCTACGTCTCTCTCTCTCCCTCTCTCTCTCTCCCTCTGTCTCTGTCCGTCTGTCTCTCTCTCTCCCTCCCCTCTCTCCCTCTCTCTCTCTCTCTCTGTCTCAGAACAGCAGCTTGGCACCAGTCCAACCGCAGGCCGAGGAGCTGCCCCATGGTGTCCTCGGTGCAGAGTCTTCGCAGAATGCGGGACTATCTCAGAGGACCGACAGTCAGCGGCAAACTCCCAGCTCATGGCTTAAAAAAAAAACACAACTGGTTCATTCACCTCCCACAGGCTTTGGTTCTGCTGTGTTCCACAGCCTAGAAACGGCTGTCAGTTCGAGCACAGATCATACAACATAGAGCAGTAGAGGCCCTCCGGCCCTCGATGTTGTACTGACCCTTTCTCCTACTCTAAGACCAAACACACCCTTCATCGTACTATCATCCATGGGCCTATCCAAGAGTCGCTTAAATGTCCCTCCTGTCTCTGACTCTACTCCCACTGCTCCCACACACCCACCACTCTCTGAGTAAAGAACCTACCTCTGGCATCTCCCCTAAACCTTCTTCCAATCACCTTAAAATTACACCATTTCTGCCCTGGGATAAAGTCTCTGTCTATCCACTCTATCTATGCCTCGCATCATCTTATACACCTCTATCTAGTCACCTCTCATCCTTCTTTACTCCCATGAGAAAAGCCCTCGCTCCCTCAACCTTCCTTCATACGACGTGCCCTCCAGTCCAGGTAAATCTCCTCTGCGTCCTCTCTAAAGCTTCTACATCCTTCCTATAATGAGGTGACCAGAACCGAACACAATATTCCAAGTGTGGTCTACACCTAGAACGTTGTGCGCACTTCCCGAATCCCGAGAGGGGTGGGATGGCGGTGTTAGGGAGAGGGCAGAGGGAGATTTCCCAGGATGTTACCCAGGGCCAGAGGGGTCCAGCGATGGAGAGAGATTGGACAGACTGGGGTGGCTTTCCTTAGAGCAGAGGAGACTGGGACCGGGGAGTGGGGGGGGTGACGGAGATAGATAAAATGATGGGGGGGCTTAGATAGACAGGAAGGAACGTTACCCCCTTGGTGGGGGACTGGGGGAGGGGGGCATCAGTTTAAGGGAAGGGGCAGGAGGTTTCGAGGGGGACGTGAGGGGAAACGTTTTCACCCGGAGGGTGGTGGGAGTCTGGAACGCGATGCCTGAGAGGGGTGGGAGAGGCAGAAACTTCCCCCCCATCGTATTGAAGAAGGATTTAGATGGGCACACGCGATGGCAAGGCGATGGGTCAAGTGCTGGAGGAATGGGGGTTAGAACAGGGAAGTGGGTTGGCACAGAATCGATGGGCCGAAGGGCCTTTTTCTAAGCTGTGGACCTCCATGGCTCTACAACTGCCATAAAGCAGTGGAGTCTTGACTACCCTCTGGAGGGGGCAACATTATGAAGAAGGTAGTCCACTGCCGAGGGCAATCAACATCAGGCAGGTTGGCATGACACCCACATGCCCCTGGCCTGGAACGAGGGGGCGCTCACAGTCTAAGGATTATGGGATGGGGGCCTTTACAGACTGAGATGGGGAGAAATGTCTTCCCCCAGAGAGTGGGGGGGCGGGAGCCTGTGTGATTCTCTGTCACAGAGAGGGGGGTTGGGGCCAAAACATCGAATATTCTCAGGAAGAGAGTTGGATCGAGTTCTTGGGGCTGAATGGAAACAGCGGGAAGCGGTGGGGGGGAGCAGAGTCAGTGGATCAGCCAATGACATAGCAGGCTTGAAGGGCCGAATGGTCTCTTTCTGCCCCAATTGCCTACGTTTCTGTGTGAAGCACCTTAGTGCTTTGAGAATGTAACTGATTGCGTTCCTGCGCGCCGTCACCAACATCCGTTTGCCAATCTCTATGGTTACTCCGGACTCGAAGGGGGGGCTCCATGTTTCCCCACTAAGAGGCCGTTGACCATCCATCTGAACACCACCTTCCCACGCTATCCACATGGTCTTTGATTGTCTCAACAGCTAAAACAGTTTGCCGATATGGAATATTGTGTGCAATTCTGGTCGCCTTCCTATCGGAAAGATGTTGTGAAACTTGAAAGGGTTCAGAAAAGATTTACAAGGATGTTGCCAGGGTTGGAGGGTTTGAGTTGTCGGGAGAGGCTGAACAGGCTGGGGCTGTTTTCCCTGGAGCGTTGGAGGCTGAGGGGTGACCTTATAGAGGTTTATA
>NC_057754.1:6384080-6385945 GCF_004010195.1 Chiloscyllium plagiosum
TTAGGGTGGATTGGCCATGCTAAATTGCCCCATGGTGTCCAGGGATGTGCAGGTTAGGGTGGATTGGCCGTGCTAAATTGTCCCATAGTGCCCAGGGATGTGCAGGTTAGGGTGGATTGGCTGTGCTAAATTGTCCCATGGTGTCAGGTATGTGCAGGTTCGGGTGGATTGGCCATGCTAAATTGTCCCATCGTGCCCAGGGATGTGCAGGTTAGGGTGCACTGGCCATGCTAAATTGCCCCATAGTGTCCAGGGATGTGCAGGTTAGGGTGGATCGGCCGTGCTAAATTGTCCCATAGTGTCCAGGGATGTGCAGGTTAGGGTGGATTGGCTGTGCTAAATTGGCCCCTCGTGCCCAGGGATGTGCAGGTTAGGGTGGATTGTCCCACAGTGTCCAGGGATGTGCAGGTTAGGGTGGATTGGCCATGCTAAATTGCCCCATAGTGTCCAGGGATGTGCAGTTTAGGGTGGATTGGCCGTGCTAAATTGGCCCCTAGTGCCCAGGGATGTGCAGGTTAGGGAGGATTGTCCCATAGTGCCCAGGGATGTGCAGGTTTGGGTAGATTGGCCGTGCTAAATTGTCCCATAGTGCCCAGGGATGTGCAGGTTAGGGTGGGTTAGCCGTGGCGTTTGGCGATTTGAAGGTTAGCAGGGTCACAGGGACAGGGTCGTGGGCCTGGCTGAGGCGCTCTTCAGAAGATTGGGGTGGACTGGACGGGCTGAATGGCCTGCTCCCACACTGTTGGGTTTCTATGATTCTCTTCTGTTCAGATCCCTGGGCCGCAGTCTGACCTCTGAACTCTGACACACCGGGATGGGCAGGTTCAGTCAACAAACCCATTGGAGAAAGGGTGGACAGTGGGGGAGGCAAAAAGACACACCACATCGCCCTGCAGTACAAAACTTTCATGAGATCAGTGGTGTTTCGATCAAATAGGATGAGATAATTGCTCAGCACGGACTCTGTGAGGCCTATTACAGAAAGGATGCATGAAGCCTTACAGGGCAAATCGACTAAAATGGAGCTGGGCATGAGGAGCTAGTTACAGGATTATTTCCAGTGTATTAGGGCAAGTTAAGCAGGGATTTAATAAAGGTCTCCTTCCTCTTTTTAGAAGAGAAATTACGGAATTCTGTTAACAGGAACAGACAGACACCTGCAGGGAGAGAGTCAGTGGCAAGGGACCTCCGATTTATAACTGTCAGCTGGAGAGGGATGAGATGGAGAGAGAGAGAGAGAGAGAGAGGGATGGAGAGAGAGAAATCTCTCCAGTGTGCAGAATTACCTAAGCGTGCAGTGAGTGAAGGGCAGAGCAGAGCCCAGCGCTAACCGCTCACAAACAGAGCAGGAGGGACAGAGGGGACAGGAACGGGGCTGGCATCACCCAGCCTGCGCCAAACAGGCCAACAGCGGGCACCATCGCCTGCTCTCACAGGGCTCCGTGGGCGAAAACCCTGCCTTGGGACAGCGCCTGGGACTCCGGTTAAAGGCGGAGCCATGCCAATCACGAACGGTTTGACGCCCAGCCTGGCGTGGGGAGAGCCTGTCACAGGTTGTGGCTTCTGCCAGATCGCCACGGTGCAGGAGGGGGCCATTGGGCCCATCCTGACGTATCCGATTCTATCCCCGAGTGCCAATTTCCTGCCCATTTCCCCTGTATCCATGCCCATCATTACCATTCAATGCCCCCTCCCTCTTCAATGCTTCCAATGACCCTGCTCCCCTTCCCCACATTTCCAGGCAGTGTACCCCACCGCCCCCTAGCCACTCGCTGGGTGGAAATGGTTCCCCTCACATCACTCTCGCTTCGTTAGCCCCTCACTTTAAACTCATGTTCCCCCCCTCATTCCTATTCCTTTTCCCA
>NC_057754.1:6385990-6386350 GCF_004010195.1 Chiloscyllium plagiosum
CACTTTAAACTCATGTTCCCCCCCTCATTCCTATCCCTTTTCCCAGCGGGAACACCTCCTCCCTATCCACCCCATCCACCGGCCCCCACTCCCCGCTCCGTGATTTTGAAAACCTCTCCCTCTCTCGGCCTTTCCCCTCTCTGAGGAGGAATGGTCCCCAGCTTCTTCACTCTCTCCCCGTCCCTGGGGTTTATCATCTCCCGGAACCCTTCGTGTAAATCACTTCTGCATTCTCTCTCTCTCTCCGTCTCTCTCTCTCTCTCTTTCGCTCTCTATCTCGCCCTTTCTCTCTCTCTCTCTCTGTCCCTCTCTCTCTCTGTCCTTCTCTCTCTCTGTCCCTCTCTCTCTCTTTCTGTCCCT
>NC_057754.1:6389750-6400009 GCF_004010195.1 Chiloscyllium plagiosum
CAGCCAACCCACCCTAACCTGCACATCCCTGGGCACTATGGGACAATTTAGCACGGCCAATCCACCCTAACCTGCACATCCCTGGACACTATGGGACAATTTAGCACGGCCAATCCACCCTAACCTGCACATCCCTGGATACTATGGGACAATTTAGCATGGCCAATCCACCCTAACCTGCACACCTTTGGACTGTGGGAGGAAACCGGAGTACCCGGAGGAAACCCACACAGACACGGGGGAGAATGTGCAAACTCCACCCAGACAGTCACCCGAGGGTGGGATCGAACCTGGGTCCCTGACACTAACCACTGAGCCACCAGGGACGTGGGCAGACACGTAAGGGACAGGGTGACTATCTGCGTGACACAGCCCTCCCTCAAAAACCCCATCATACATCTCCCCTAAAGCCTGTCCCACCATCGATAAGGCACGAGGCAGGAGGGTGAGGGAACACTCCCCACTTGTCCCTGGATGGGGTGGGCAGCTCCAACAACACTCAAGTAGCTCAGCACCATCCAGGGACAAAGCAGCCCCCGCTTGATTGGCCCCACACCCCCTCCCTCCTCCCCCCGACGCTCAGTAGCAGCAGTGTGTACCATCTACAAGCCGCACAGCAGCCACTCCCCGAGCCTCCTCAGACAGCACCTTCCAAACCCACCACCATCTTAGAAGGACAAGGGGCAGCAGATACATGGCCACCATCTTAGAAGGACAAGGGGCAGCAGATACATGGGAACACCACCCCCCTTTGCAAGTTCCCACCACTCCCCATCCCGACTTGGGAATATATCGGCCGTTCCTTGGGTCAGAATCCTGGAACTCCCTCCCCCAGGCATTGTGGGACTGACCCACAGCACACGGACTGCAGCGGTTCAAGATGGCGGCTCACCCCCCCCACCTTCTCAAGAGGGTCAGGGACATCCCAGTAAAACAAAAAGAGAGAGTGAAAATACAGGCATTGCAGCTGAGCCTGTAGAACAGAAAGATCTGCAGACACATTTTTTTTAACTATAGTTAGCTAGGCAGAAGATTGCTGTGCATTGGTTAATTAGACAGAGAGCTGGAGAGAGGCCGTGATCCTTGCCTTGGGCTGTAGGATGGAAACAGGTGAATTATTCTGTCTAGGAGAAGCAGGATGACTTTAATAAGACAGATCGTCTGTTTTATTTTGTGGAATGTATGTTGAAACTAGATAGAGGTGGGTTTGGAAGGTGCTGTCTGAGGATCTTTGGTGAATTTCTGCGGTGCATCCACTATACTGAGATGCATCATATCTGAATCACAGAGCCAGACAGCACAGAAACAGACCCTTTGGCCCAACCAGTCCGTGCTGACCCATGATCCCCAAACTCATCTCATCCCACCTGCCTGCTCCTGGCCCATATCCCTCCAAACCCTTTCCTATTCATGTCCTTATCCAAATGTCTCTTAAATGTTGTAACTGTACCCACAATCCACCACTTCCTCTGGACTTTCATTCCACACACTGACCACCCTCTGTGTAAAACACTGTCCCTCATGTCCTTTTTGAAATCTTTCTCCTCTCACCCTAAAAATTGCCCCCTTGTCTTGAAGTCCCCCTATCCAAAGGAAAAGCCATTCATCTTATCCATGCCCCCTCATGATTTTCTAAATCTCTACAAGGTCACCCCTCAGCCTCCCACATTCCAGTGAAAAATGTCCCGGCCTATTCAGCCTCTCCTTATAACCCAGACCCTCCATTGCAGGCAACATCCTGCTAAATCTCTCTGAACCCTCTCCAGTTTAATAATATCCTTCCTGTAACAGGGCGACCAGAACGGGACACAGTGATCCAGACGAGGCCTCACCAATGTCCTGTACAGCCCCAACATGACCAGTATTCAGAAGGGACCTGTGGTTGGGCCTGAGGGCGGCACGGTGGCACAGTGGTTAGCACTGCTGCCTCACAGCGCCAGAGACCCGGGTTCAGTTCCCGCCTCAGGCGACCACTGTAAGTAATCTAATCTAATCTAATCTAATCTAATCTAATCTAATCTAATCTAATCTAATTAGGAATAAGATTGAGCAGAACTAGAGGGCATAGGTTTAGGGTGAGAGGGGAAAGATATAAAAGAGACCTAAGGGGCAACGTTTTCACACAGAGGGTGGTGTGTGTGTGGAATGAGCTGCCAGAGGAAGTGGTGGAGGCTGGTACAATTGCAACACTTTAGAGGCATTTGGATGGGTATATGAATAGGAAGGGTTTGGAGGGAGGGTGCTGGCAGGTGGGATTAGATTGGGTTGGGATATCTGGTCGGCATGGACGGGTTGGACCGAAGGGCCTGTCTGCCTGCTGTACATCTCTGTGACTCTATGACCATTCAGCTCCACAATGACAACTGAGACAGCCGTTCCCTGGAAAAACAGTTCCTAACATCCTGATTGGTAGAGCTTACTTCGTGACATTTCTGATTAAAGAGCTGGAGAAATCCCGGTAAGTCTCCTCTTGTACCCTCTCTACGGGAAATATATTATTAACCCTGAAAGGGTGCAGAAAAGATTTACCAGGATGTTGTCAGGGTTGGAGGGTTTGAGCTACAGGGAGAGGCTGAACAGGCTTGGGGCTGATTTCCCTGGAGCGTCGGAGGCTGAGGGGTGACCTTATCGAGGTTTATAAGCAGATAAACAGGAAGATAATGGCCAACTGGTATTATCACTGGACTGTTAAATCCAGAAACTCCACTAATGCTCTGGGAACTGGGATTCAAATCCCACCATGGCAGATAGTGGAATTTGAATTCAATGAAAATCTGGAATCAAGGGACGAGTGGATGTGTGTCAATTGTTGGGAAAAACTCAACTGGGTCACTGATGTCCCTTTAGGGAAGTAAACCGCCGTCCGTACCTGGTCTGGGCCTACACGTGACTCCAGACTCACAGCGACGTGGTTGACTCTTAACTGCCCCCTTGGGGCAATAAATGCTGGACCCAGCCAGTGACCCCCTCCTCCCATGAATGAAGATAACAAAACATGAGAGGCAGTGACAGATAAGATCTCTTTTCTACAGTGGGGGAGTGCAGAACTAGAGGGGCATAGATTTAAGGTGAGAGGGGAAGAAGACTGAAAAGAGACCTAAGGGGCAACTTTTTCACACAGAGGGTGGTGCGTGTATGGAATGAGCTGCCAGAGGAAGTGGTGGAGGCTGGTACAATGACAACATTTAAAAGGCATCTGGATGGGGACATGAATAGGAAGGGTTTAGAGGGATACGGGCCAAGTGCTGGCAGGTGGGACTAGACTGGGTTGGGATATCTGGTCGGCATGGACGGGTTGGACCGAAGGGTCTGTTTCCGTGCTGTACATCTCTCTCTCTACTGTGCAGTCAGACCAGTACAGTTCCACAATGACAACTGGGACAGCCCTTCCCAGGAAAACAGTTCCGAACATCCGGACTGGTCGAGCTTATCGTGTGACCTTTCCCATTAAAGAGCTAGAGACATCCTGGTAAATCTCCTCTTGTACCCTCTCTACGGGAAAGATACTGAAAAATGTGTTGCTGGAAAAGCGCAGCAGGTCATGCATCCAAGGAGTGGGAAAGATATTGTTAACCTTGAAAGGGTGAGGAAAGGTTTACAAGGATGTTGCCAGGGTTGGAGGGTATGAGCTACAGGGAGAGGTAATGGAAATGGGAAATTGAGCTGCAGAGTAATTTCTATTGTGACATTCCCCCCATGCTCTCCAATCGCCATCATGTGGTGTTGGACTTGGGGTGGACAAAGTTATAAATCACACAACACCAGGTTCTCACCCAACAGGTTTATGTGGAAGCACTAGCTTTCAGAACACCGCTCCTTCGTCAGGGAGCTGGCTACCGAATACACCAGTCGGAAAATAACCTGGTGTGGTGTGATTTTTAACTTTGTCCACCCCAGTCCAACACCAGCGTGATTTTAGAAAAAACTTTCTCCAAATTGGGAGCGCCACGGTGGCTCAGTGGTTAGCCCTGCTGCCTCACAGCACCAGGGTCCCAGGTTCGATTCCACCCTCAAGCGACTGTCTGTGTGGAGTTTGCACGTTCTCCCCCCCGTGTCTGTGTGGGGTTTCCTCCGGGTGCTCCGGTTTCCTCCCACATGTTTCCTTGCTGCACATCTCTATGACTCTATAATAATCGGACAGAAAATAGTACAGCAAAATGCCCAGGGATGTGCAGGTTAGGGTGGATTGGCCGTGCTAAATTGTCCCAGAGTGCCCAGGGATGTGCAGGTTAGGGTGGATTGGCTGTGCTAAATTGCCCCAGAGTGCCCAGGGATGTGCAGGTTAGGGTGGATTGGCCGTGCTAAATTGCCCCAGAGTGCCCAGGGATGTGCAGGTTAGGGTGGATTGGCCGTGCTACATTGTCCCATAGTGCCCAGGGATGTGCAGGTTCGGGTGGATTGGCCTTGCTAAATTGCCTATAGGTTAGGTGTGTTAGTCAGAGGGGAATGGGTCTGGGTGGGTTACTCTTGGGTGGGTCGGTGTGGACCTGTTGGGCCGAAGGGCCTGTTTCCACACTGTAGGAAATCTAATAGTAAATGAGACCTTGCCCATCTTTTCGCCCTTGCCAATGCCAGCAGCAGGCGTGATAACAGGGTGTTCGGCTGGGTGTGATGACAGGGTGCACGTCAGAGGAAAAAGATTCATCAGAATCTGGCGCGGGGGAGAGGGAACAGAAACAGCTCATGTTGCAGCTTCTCGGAACGACGGCTGGTGTTTTCACCGAAACAACGCCTGATAGCTGCTCCTGTCTGCCAGCAACGCCTCTTCAACACTGCTCTCAGCTCCTTGGGCCCCGGGAGCTGAAATCGCAGAGGTGCAATCTTAATTTGTCGCTTTTTTCTCTCACAAACTCATGAACCGGCAATCTCAATAAACCGGTCAAGACTGTGTACCACACGGACCGCGCATTTTGCTGTACTATTTTCTGTCCGATTATTATAGAGTCATAGAGATGTGCAGCAAGGAAACAGACCCTTCAGTCCAACTTGTCAATGCTGACCCCGATATCATAGAATCCCCACAGTTTGGAAACAGACCCTTCGGCCAAACAAGTCCACACCGACCCTCCAAAGGGTATCCTACCCAGGCCCATTTCCCTACCCTTATTACTCTACATTTACCCCTGACCAATCCACCCTAACCTGCACATCCCTGGGCACTATGGGACAATTTTGCACGGCCAATCCACCCTAACCTGCACATCCGTGGTCACTATGGGACAATTTAGCACGGCCAATCCACCCTAACCTGCACATCCCTGGGCACTATGGGACAATTTAGCACGGCCAATCCACCCTAACCTGCACATCCTTGGATTGTGGGAGCACCCAGAGGAAACCCACGCAGAGACGGGGAGAATGTGCAAATCCACACAGATAATCGCCCGAGGGTGGGATCGAGCCAGAGGCTAGAATCGAACTCGGGTCCCTGGCGCTGTGAGGCAGCAGTGCTTACCACTGAGCCACTGTACCTCCCCCCACGGCAATATCCTAACCCAATCTAGTCCCATTTGCCAGCACTTGGCCCATATCCCTCCAAACCCTTCCTATTTCTGTCCCCATCGAGATGCCTTTTAAATGTTGTCATTGTACCAGCCTCCACCACTTCCTCTGGCAACTCGTTCCAAAGCTCATTTGAGCTACAGGGAGAGGCTGAACAGGCTGGGGCTGTTTTCCCTGGAGCGTCGGAGGCTGAGGGGTGACCTTATAGAGGTTTATAAAATCATGAGGGGGCATGGACAGGGTAAATAGACAAAGTCTTTTCCCTGGGGTGGAGGAGTCCAGAACTAGAGGGGCATAGGTTTAGGGTGAGAGGGGAAAGATATGAAAGGGACCTGATGGGCAACTTTTTCACACAGAGGGTGGTGCGTGTATGGAATGAGCTGCCAGGGGAAGTGGTGGAGGCTGGGTGCGTGTATGGAATGAGCTGCCAGGGGAAGTGGTGGAGGCTGGTGCAATTATATTTAGAAGGTGAACGGATGGGGATATGAATAGGAAGGGTTTATGCTGTAAATAAAATATGACAGTGATGTGTGAACACCCCCTGCATCGCTCAATGTGTGTTTTTACATTGATTTCTGTTCATTATCCAGACTATTTGAACAACCATTACACTCCTGGTCCCCTCGGTACCGGGTAATACAATGTTTAACGGTATACTCAGCTTCAAGGTGATAGTTACACGGGGCAAAGTGATGGAGCTGGTGATTGACATCAGGAAGCAGACAGGATGGGGACCTCCCTGCCGACCTCGATGGAACTGAGGTGGAGATGGACAAGATTGTCAAGTTCCTGGGAGTGATAATCCCCGGCAACCTCTCCTGGCCCACCCACGTCAACGCAACGGTCAAGAAAGCGCAGCAACGTCGCTACGTCCTCAGGAGGCTACGGAAATTCAGCACATGCACAAGGACCCTTATCAACGTTTACAGATGCACTGTAGAAAGCAGCCTACCCGGATGCATCACGGCCTGGTACGCCGACTGCTCTGCCCAGGGCTGTGAGAAACTACAGGGAGCTGTGAGCACAGCCCAGTCCCTCACACAAACCAACCTTCCACCCACCGACTCCATCTACACTCCCCACTGCCTCGGGAAGGCAGCCGACATCATCAGAGACCCCTCCCACCCCGGTTATAATCTCTCCCACCCTCTTCCCTCAGGCAGGAGGGACAAAAGCTCAAACACACGGACCGACAGGTTCAAGAACAGCTTCTTCCCCGCTGTTATCAGATTCATGAACGAACCTCTCATATATTAGCGTTGTTCTCTCTCTGCACCTTCTCTGTAGCTGTAACACTGTATTCTACATTCTGTCCCATTACCCCAAAGCACGTACGTAAGGCAGGTGAGCCTGGTTAGCACACAAAACAACACTTTTCACCGTGTCTCGGTACAGGACGTATCTCGGTACATCCGTGTGCAACCCCGCGGTATAGAAAAATTGCGCGTTAGAGACAGCACTTAGAGTGTTAGCGATGTAATAGCATTACAGCCAGCACACATTATAAAACTTCGCGACATAGGAACGGCGCGCCCAATTCGTCAACCGCGCGCTGTAGCAGAACGACCAGTACACGTGACAGTAATAAATCAAAGCGACTTGTACAAAAAGCGCGTGCTTCGGGAAAGTGAGTGATAATTGACTGCCACAGTGGGCTTGCGATTTCTGACTCTAAGCCGATCCCTTAACCGACTGCGAGTTCCCGTCCACGATCCTATCCCCGACCCGCTTTCTCACTGCCCCGAGAGATAGACCCAAGTGCTGAGTAGCGGGAGGAGGCGTTTGCCTTGTGGGCGGAGAGTGTGGACTGCCCCAAAATGGCGCGAAGCACTATCTTGGCATCGGCCATTGGCGCTCTTAAAGTGACAGTCCACCATCGTCGCCAACTGCACACCGACTGTGCTGCAGGTGTGTGAGAAAGGCGTGGCAGACTTGCACACCTGTCTGTATGCGACCTACGCCTGGAGTGTGTGAAGGGAGGGAAGGGGGAACGGCCTTATTGCCGGACTGTTAATTCAGAGAGGAGAAAGTGAGGACCGCAGGTGCTGGAGATCAAAGTCAAGATGAGCGGTGCTGAAAAAGCTCAGCCAGTCAGGCAGCATCCGAGGGGCAGAAGAGTCAACGTTTTGGGCACTAGCTTTTGTCCAGGTAACGTTTTGGGGCGGCACGGTGGCTCAGCGGTTAGCACCGCTGCCTCACAGCACCAGGGACGGGTTTGGTTCCAACCTCAGGTAATGATCTGTGTGAAGTTTGCACATTGTCTGCGTGGGGTTTCCTCCGGGTGCTCCCACAGTCCATGGATGAGCAGGTTAGGGTGAATTGGCCGTGCTAAATTGTCCCATAGTGCCCAGGGATGTGCAGGTTAGGGTGGATTGGCCATGCTAAATTGTCTCATAGTGTCCAGGGATGTGCAGGTTAGGGTGGATTAGCCGTGCTAAATTGCCCCATAGTGTCCAGGGATGCACAGGTTAGGGTGGATTAGCCGTGCTAGATTACCCCATAGTGTCCAGGGACGTGCAGGTTAGGGTGGATTGGCCATGCTAACCCTAACACCTAATCTTAAACTTAACACTAACCGCTAACACTAGTCCTCACTTTAAACAAAGTCCTAACCCCAATCCCAAATCTACCCTTAATCTTAATCCTCAACCCCAAATTTAGCCCATATGACCAATTCTAATCGTAACCCTAACCTATAACTTTAACCCTAACCTTAAACCTCAGTTTAATTCTAATACTAACCCTTAACCTAACCCTACCCCTTAATCCTAACCTTACACCAAACACTGACCTCTAACCCTAACTCTAAGCTTTTCTGAACCCTTTCACCACATCCTTGGATGTGGGAGACCGCAACTGCACGCGGAATTCCAAAAGTGACCTAACCAATGTCCTGGGAGAAAGTGAGGATGCAGATGCTGGAGATCAGAGCCGAGAGTGCGGTGCTGGAAAAGCACAGCAGTTCAGGCAGCATCCGAGGAGCAAGAGAATCGACATATCGGGCATAAGATCTTAATCTTGATGAAGGGCTTATGCTGGAAACATCGATTCTCCTGCTCCTCGGATGCTGCCTGACCTACGTCCTGTACAGCCGCGTGACGTCCCAACTCCTTTAGTCAATGCACCACCCTAGGGACAGTATCCCAACGGAAGAGTGTTCAGGCCAGGAGAGGGCTAAACTGAAGCTGTACTGTCTGAGGATCGTGTCCAACATGGACAACAGCCTGTGGTTCGGCATGGAGACGTTGTTTTGCATCCAATTTGGAAAGCTGCCTGGCTGATTGGCCTAAAGCTGTTTGAGGTCAGGCGCCATATTGTCATTCTGCTGTGGCCACAGTGTAATGTCATCTGGTCATGCTGGGTTTTTGGGGATGGCGTACTGACATATTAGGGGGATGCTACGTGGAGCATGGAGTCTGGCTCATTTAACAACTTATCAGCACTCACTGAAATAATCCGACGCACACCATACTTACAGAAGGACGTTAATGTGTTGGAAGGAATCCAGAGGAAACAACTTTACGAGGCTAAATCAGGTCGTTCTGCCACGCAAATTTGCCGCAGTGCAATGGGCGAACTGGGGACGCGGCCTGCACAGCGCAACGTTTTAAAATGTGCACTGGCTGTGATGTCATTACATGGCCAAAACACAAAGCGCTGTTTGGAAAGCGCAATTTTTCTGTAACGCAGGGTTGTAGATGAGCTACCTGTACCTGGAATGAGTGGGTTGCCCTATCATAGAGATGGAAACAGACCCTTCGGTCCAACTCATCCAAACAGGAGAGAGGATACGCTATCCGAAATTAATCTAGCCCCGTTTTGAGTCATAGACTCATCAAGTTGTTCAGCACAGAAACAGACCCTTCGGTCCAACTCGTCTTTGCTGTCCAGACATCCTGAACTAAACCAGCCCCATTTAGAGTCATAGAGATGTACAGCACAGAAACAGGCCCTTCAGTCCAACCCGTCCATGCCAACCTAGATATCCCAACCCAATCTAGTCCCACCTGCCAGCAGCCGGCCCACATCCCTCCAAACCCTTCCGATTCATGTCCCCATCCCGATGCCTTTTAAATGTTGTCATTGTACCAGCCTCCACCACTTCCTCTGGCAGCTCATTCCACACACACACCACCCTCTGTGTGAAAAAGTTGCTCCTTTTGTCTCTTTTGTATCTTTCCCCCCCTCACCCTAAACCTATGCCCCTCTAGTTCTGGACACCTCCACCCCAGGGAAAAGACTTTATCTATTTACCCTACCCATGCCCATGATTTTATAAACCTCTAAGGTCACCCCTCAACCTCCGACGCTCCAGATGGCGTCCAACATTGGGATCTTGCTGTCCACCGTCTGGGCGGATGAGGAAGTCATTCCACATTCCGGCCGCCTTCCGGGTTATTCCTGGATTCTCCTGGCGTTTCCAGTCCTGCCTGAGAGCGGGCACGAGGGAGTTACTGCGGATGGAACTCAAGGATGGAACTCAACTCAACTGGGAGGCGGGGGGCACCTATCTGATTGTGGACAGTGAACACACCCTGCATTATCCTATCCCATTAAACTCTGAGTGGGGGAAAGAGTCCTGTCTGCCTGACGCTTAAACCAGATTAGAGTGGTGCTGGAAAAGCACAGCAAGGCAAGCAGCATCCAAGCAGTAGGTTTTATGTGAGCGATAGGGTCTCTGCGTTGAGGAGAGTGTGCCAGTATATGTTTGGCCAGGTTCTGAAGAGGCATATCACAATCAGGAGTAGGCCATTCAG
>NC_057754.1:6400509-6401442 GCF_004010195.1 Chiloscyllium plagiosum
GCATTTTTCTGTTGACCGAAGCAATATTTTGCCTCCCTGTGAATGTGCAGCTAGTAACACCAGCGTGTTTGAAGAGGGTGTGTGAGAGAGAGCGAGAGAGTGAGAGAGTGAAGGGCAGGTTCCTATCGTTTTCCTCTCTCTGTGTTAAATTGCATTGTGTCTCGCCCTGCGAGCAGTTCAATACCAGGCAGCCTCCCTCAGAAGCAGTGTGCGTCCCAGGTAAAGACAAATCTGGATGTGGTTTGGGAGCCGGGAGAGGGATGGTTACTGACTGTGCTGGTAAGACACAGTGGTGACTCAGTGAGAGGTGGCTGTGAACTGGCAGCTAACGTAGGCATTTTCCTGAGACAGGAGGGGGGGTGGAGATGCTGGGGAAGGGTGCACATGGGAAAGGCTGGGTCCTGCATGTCATGGTAAAGGTGGCATTGCACAGGTTACCGGGTTAGCTCTGCCAGCCGCTTGGAAAACAGACATGCCCTTGCCATTGGAGGAACTGCGTAGGTGACTGGGGAAGGAGAGAGAGAGAGAGACTGGGTCCTGCATGTCATGGTAAAGGTGGCATTGCACAGGTTACCGGGTTAGCTCTGCCAGCCGCTTGGAAAACAGACATGCCCTTGCCATTGGAGGAACTGCGTAGGTGACTGGGGAAGGAGAGAGAGAGAGAGAGATGCTGGAGAGAGAGAGAGAGAGAGAGAACGAGAGATGCTGGAGAGAGGGAGGGATGCTGGAGAGAGATGCTGAAGAGAGGGAGGGATGCTGGAGAGAGATGCTGAAGAGAGTGGGGGAGAGAAAGAGATACCAGAGAGAGAGAGAGAGAACGAGAGATCTGAGAGAGAGAGTGAGATAGAGAGATACTGGAGACAGAGAGAGAGAGAGATGCTGGAGACAGAGAGAGAGAGATGCTGGAGGGAAAGATAAAACTGGAGAGATGGA
>NC_057754.1:6403880-6406563 GCF_004010195.1 Chiloscyllium plagiosum
TCGATTTTCCTGCTCCTCGGAAGCTGCCTGACCTGCTGTGCTTTTCCAGCACCACTCTAATCTTGACTCTAATCTCCAGAATCTGCAGTACCCACTTTCGCCTAAAGGGAGACCCAAGCAGGGCCCTTCAGGGGTAAGTGGAGAAGAGGGCAGTGAAGGAATGGTTGGGGAATTGACAGGAATTGAGAAGATTTTTAAAAAGTCATTCACAGGTTGTGGGCACCGCTGGCTTGGCCAGCATTTATTACCCATCCCTATTTGCCCAGAGTGCATTTAATAGTCAACCCCAAGTGCCATGGGCCTGGAGTCACATGTATGGCAGATTTCCTTCCCTAAAGGGCATTAGTGAACCAGTTTTTTTTTCCCCCCAGCAATTGGCAATGGGTTCATGGTCATTGTTAGAGTTTTAATTCCAGAGTTTCTATTGAATTCAAATTCCACCATCTGCCACGATGGCATTCGGACTCAGGTCTGCAGAACATCATCTGGATTAAAGTCCAATAATAATACCTCTTGGCCATTGACTCCTCTTGCATTAAACAATAGAGTGGCAAGAGAGAGGCAGTGACAACATGCAGACTCCTGAGCATCACATCAATGGCATCAATTTCCTCTTCGGATGTGAAACTTAAAAATGATTTGTAAGACTGCCAATTGAGTAGGGGGATAGAAACTAATTGGATCGCTCTTTCAGATATCCAGCACAGGCACACTGGACTGAATGGCCTCCTTCAGTGATTATGATTCCGTGATTTAGATCAATCAGAGTTTACATGGCATCAGTAAAAAGCAGTCATTTCAACTTTTCTTTCTCTAGTTGCCCTAGAGCTAATCATCTTCAGCTGTTTTATCAATGACCTTCCATCCATTTTCAAGGTCAGAACTGAGGATTGTTTGATTAGATTCGATTCCCTACAGTGTGGAAACAGACCATTTGGCCCAAAACGTCCACATCAACCCTCCGAAGAGTAACCCACCCAGACCCAATCCCCAACCCAATTACTCAACATTTACCCTGACTAATGCACCTAAGCTGCACGTCCCTGGGCACTATGGGACA
The DNA here is from genome assembly GCF_004010195.1 of Chiloscyllium plagiosum. NCBI lineage: Eukaryota > Metazoa > Chordata > Chondrichthyes > Orectolobiformes > Hemiscylliidae > Chiloscyllium > Chiloscyllium plagiosum. Next base: position 6,404,941 of record NC_057754.1, read on the forward strand.
ATTTAGCACGGCCAATCCACCCTAACCTGCACATCCCTGGGCACTATGGGACAATTTAGCACGGCCAATCCACCCTAACCTGCACACCCCTGGACACTATGGGACGATTTAGCACGGCCAATCCACCCTAACCTGCACAATCCCTGGGCACCAGGGGCAATTTAGCACGGCCAATCCACCCTAACCTGCACATCCCTGGACACTATGGGACAATTTAGCACGGCCCATCCACCCTAACCTGCACACCCCTGGACACTACAGCACAGCCAATCCACCCTAACCTGCACATCCCTGAGCACTATGGGACAATTTAGCACGGCCAATCCACCCTAACCTGCACGCCTTTGGACTGTGGGAGGAAACTGGAGCACCCAGGGGAAACCTGTGCAGACCCGGGGGGGGGAGAATGTGCAAACTCCACACACAGACAGTCGCTCGAGGGTGGGATCGAACCCAGGTCCCTGGCGCCGTGAGGCAGTAGCGCTAACCACTGAGAGCCGCCCCGTGTTCATGCAGATGTTCCAGCTATTTTTGAGTAGGCCCGTGCTGTATCGGAGCTATAATATTGACAGCTTGAGGTGGAGGCTGTTCCTTAGCTGTCTGCTCATAGATCAGCAGCACTCCCGTCGATCCAGAAACCCCAGGCTGACGTGTCCTGGGAAACACGTGTTTGAATCCGGCCCTGACGGTGGGGGGGGGGGAAAAGTCTGATTTGCGATTTCATAAAAGCCAGTCCAATCAGTGACTGCGCTGAGGTTTGTCCCAGCGCAACAAAACCCCATCTGGTTCACCCATGCCCCTCTGGGGAAGAGTAGTAAATCTACCACCCTTACCCTCTCGAGCCTGCAGTGGCACAGGATAAGGTCCCCCCCGGTTAAAAACCAATCAAACCCCTCCAAAGAACGGGGTCTCTGGCCAGGCCGGTGCCCCTCGCCTGTCTCTAATTGCCCCCCTTGACTAGCTGACGATGGCCATTGCAGATGGGCATTAAGAGTCAACCAAGATGCTGCGGGGTCTGGAGTCGTGTGCAGCCCCGGGGGTGGATGAGAACAGGCCGATTTCCCTCCCTCAAGGGGCATTAGACATAGAGTCGTACAGCACGGAAACAACCCGTCCATGCCGACCATAATCCCAACCCAATCTAGTCCCACCTGACAGCACCCGGCCGATATCCCTCCAAACCCCTTCCTATTCATGTCCCCATCCAGATGCCTTTTAAATGTTGTCATTGTACCAGCCTCCACCACTTCCTCTGGCAGCTCATTCCATACACGCACCACCCTCTGTGTGAAAACGTTGCCCCTCAGGTCCTTTTTAAATCTTTCCCCTCTCACCCTAAACCTATGCCCCTCTAGTTCTGGACTCCCCCACTCCAGAGGGAAAAGTCCTTGTCTATTCATCCTATCCGTGTCCCTCATGATTTTATAAACCTCGATAAGGTCACCCCTCAGCCTCTGACACTCCAGGGAAAACAGCCCCAGCCTCTCCTTATAACCCAGACTCTCCATACCCAGTAACATCCTGGTAAATCCCTTCTGACCCCTCCCCAGTTTAATAACATCCTTCCTGTAACAGGGCGGCCAGAACGGGACACAGTGATCCAGACGAGGCCTCACCAATGTC
>NC_057754.1:6406584-6410526 GCF_004010195.1 Chiloscyllium plagiosum
CGTGCTAAACACCTCCTTAACTCCCCCCACCCCCCCACCCCCCCGGCTCCATCTTGAACCTCGAGGAAATTTAACAATAATTGATCAGGGCCACATCAACTGAGTCTGATTCCAGATTTATTAATCAAACCAATCCCAGAGCTGCAATACATTTCATTTAGAACCAGGAGTCGGCCAGTCTGCCCGTCAACTTGACTGCTATCCCCTAATTCCTGATTTATCCTTATTCCCCCTCCTCTTGCTATCCCCTAATTCCTGATTTATCCTTATTCCCCCTCCTCTTGCTATCCCCTAATTCCTGATTTCTCCATATTTTCCCCTTCACCTCTGACTTGTTAGTTGACTCCCTTGTTAGTTATCTTGGGTTCGACAGGGTTAACGCTGGGAGGATGTTCCCCCCCTGCCCCCCCCCAACCTCATGGGGAGAGTCCGGGGACGAGAGGGCACAGTCTCAGAATAACGGGCCACCAATTTCCGACTGAGATGAGGAGGAATTTCTTCTCTCGGAGGGTTGGGAGTCTTTGGAGCGCCTCACCACACAGAGCTCTGGGGGAACGATGCAGAGTGCATATATAAGGCTGAGATAGACCCTTAGGAGAAAGTGAGGTCTGCAGATGCTGGAGATCAGAGCTGAAAATGTGGTGCTGGAACAGCGCAGCAGGTCAGGCAGCATCCAAGGAGCAGGAGAATCGACTTTTCGGGCATGAGCCCTTCTTCAGATAGACCCTTAATCAGTCAGGGAATCGAGGGCTCTGGGGGAGATAAGGGCAGGACGGTGGAAGTGAGAGTCAGCCATGAGCCTTTTCAATGGCGGAGCTGTTTGGACGGGCCAAATGGCCTACTCCCGTTCCAGTTCCTCAAAGGTCTTACAGCCTTTCCACCCAGACTCCCAACAAACCTCCCATCCCATCCACTGCGGGAGGAGAGTTCCACCACACTCCGAATGAAGAGAAAGTCTTCCTCATCTCCAATGGACCAAGCCCTTACTCTTAAACTTTGCCCGCTCAGTCCCAGGACTGCAATCAGCAGCATTAGCACGGGTCTCGAAAACGCTGTACCCAAACCACGGCCTCGTCGCGCCTCGATATCTGTGTCGCAGAGTTCTACAATGCGGAAGAAGGCCCTTTGGCCCATCTTATCTTCTGGCTCACAACGCGAATCCCATTTTCCCCAGCGACCAGCACTCCTGCACCCCCCCCCGGCTCGTTTGCACTGGTTGGGAATTCAGGAAGTCGATGGGCCGTAAATGGCAGAACCCTCAGGAATATTAACGTATAGAAGGATCAGAACAGGCCATTCGGGCCCTCCAGGCCTGTGATGATCGTCACGCCCTGACTAAACAAACCTTCAGCCATTATTTGGCCCATCTCCCTCTATTCCTTCCCTGTTCATGGGTGCAGGTCCACAGTTCCCTAAACGTGGTGACGCGGGTGACCAAGGTGTTTAAGAAGGCAGATGGAATGCTTGCCTTCATCGCCTGGGGCATGGGGTTGGCAAACCAGCGATATGACACCCTCGCTAGGCCGCGTTTGGAGGATTGTGTGCGGTTTTGGGCGCCCCCGCCTACCAGAAGGAGGTGGAAGTTTTGTAGAACGAGCGCCAGAGGAGGTTCACCGGGACGTTGCCTGGTCTCGGGAGGCCCCTGGCTACGAGGAAAGGTTAAAGAGACTGGGATTGTTTTCACCGGGAAAGACGCGGGCTGAGAGGAGGCCCGATAGAGGCCGACACAATTCTGAGAGGAATCGATAGGGCGGATAGTCAGAGGCTCTCCCCTCCCCAGGGTCAAAGGGTCAATTCCGAGGGGGTCACAGGTTCAAGGTGGGAGGGGGGACAGTTTAAGGGAGGGAAGGTTTTCACGCAGAGAGTGGTAGGAGCCTGGAACGCACTGTCAGGAGAGGTGGGGGAAGCAGGCACCTGGGCCACATTGAAGATGGTTCCAGGAACAGGGAGGGAATAGAGGGAGACGGACCGAATAAGGGCAGGAGGTTTGTTTAGTCAGGGCGCGACGATTGGCACAGGCCTGGAGGGGCTGAACGGCCTGTTCTGAGGTAGATACGTATTTTTTTATTGAACAAAGGTCTGAAGGGATATGGGCCAAAGGCAGATCTATGGAATTAGGCCTCAGATGATTCCATGATCTGATTGGATGATGGAATCATGTGCCACTTTCAAAGTATAATGGGGTTTTTTGGAATCCTCTTGCCCCAGTGATCAGCAGAGGTTGGGATGGATGGGAAGGTGGGGGTTCATTGACTATGAGACCATAAGGAATTGGAACAGGAGCAGGCCATTCAGTCCCTCAAGCCTGGCTGAAATGTCCACTTTGTTGAATGGCTTACCCCTGTATTTCTGTTCCTATGTTCTCTACATAGAGTCATAGAGATGTACAGCACGGAAACAGACCCTTCGGTCCAACCTGTCCATGCCGACCAGATATCCCAACCCAATCTAGTCCCACCTGCCAGCACCCGGCCCATATCCCTCAGGAATATTAACGTATCCCTCCAAACCCTTCCTATTCCTGTCCCCATCCAGATGCCTCTTAAATGTTGTCATTGTACCAGCCTCCACTACTTCCTCTGGCAGCTCATTCCACACACGCACCACCCTCTGTGTGAAAAAGATCCCCCTTAGGTCTCTTTTATCTCTTTCCCCTCTCACCCTAAACCTTTGCCCCTCTAATTCTGGACTCCCCCACTCCAGGGAAGAGACTTTGCCTATTTATCCTATCCATGCCCCTCATAATTTGGTAAACCTCTATAAGGTCACCCCTCAGCCTCCGACGCTCCGGGGAAAACAGCCCCAGCCTGTTCAGCCTCTCCCTGTAGTTCAAATTCTCCAACCCTGGCAACATCCTTGTAAATCTTTTCTGAACCCTTTCAAGTTTCACAACATCTTTCCGATAGGAAGGAGACTATCTGAATTAAACTCCATCTGCCACTTCTCGGCCCATTGGCCCATCTGGTCCAGATCCTGCTGTAACCTGAGGTAACCTTCTTCGCTGTCCACTACACCTCCAATTTTGGTGTCATCTGTAAACTTACTAACTGTACCTCTTATGCTCGCATCCAAATCATTTATGTAAATGACAAAAAGTAGAGGGCCCAGCACCGATCCTTGTGGCACTCCACTGGTCACAGAATAATACAGCATGGAAACAAGCCCTTCAGCCCAAACTGGTCCATGCTGACCATGGGTCCCACTCAGCTCGTTCCAATTATCCCCGTTTGGTCCATATCCCTCTAAGCCCTTCCCATCCAAGTACTGATCCAAATGGACCTTTCCAATTGCCAGTGTCCGTCTAAATCCTTCTTCAATGCGATGGTGGGGTTAATGCCTCTCCCAACCCTCAGAGACATTGCGTTCCAGACTCCCACCAGCCTCTGGGTGAAAACGTTTCCCCTCACGTCCCCCTCGAAACCTCCTGCCCCTTCCCTTAAACCGATGCCCCCCTCCCCCCGTCCCCCGCCAAGAGGGGATAATGTTCCGTCCTGTCTATCTAAGCACCCCCCCCATCATTTTATCCATCTCAGTCACGCCTCCCCCCCTCCTGATCCCTCAGGAAAACAAATTACAGTCTATTGTCAAGTGATTCATTCAAAAAGGGAAGGATGTACACCTGGGGTACTGGGGTATCTCAGAGAACAATGAGTTTTGTTTTCAAACTGCACGTTTATGTTCCTGGTGTCTGCGATGTGAAGTGAATTTCTACATGGTGCTCCGCTGAGGTATGTTTCAAGCTGTGCTGGTGCTGTGCTGTGCAGTAAGGGCTGATAAAATAAAAGCTGAAAAGGTTTGCTTTGTCGGGCAGTCCCAGTCGGGTTTTGGGGAACGCTCCCTTACATATCCTGTGCAATCTCCACACACTCTCCCTCTTAACGCACCTCAGTGCCGGGCACAAGGCTAGGGACGTTGAAGGGCGTGGGGGGGGGGGGGGGGGGT
>NC_057754.1:6410622-6420057 GCF_004010195.1 Chiloscyllium plagiosum
GGGGAATTGGTGGGATCCCCATCCCCCCCCCCCCCCCCCCACTCCCACCCCAGAGCAGATGGTGGGGGAAAAACACTGAATACATTTCAGGAGCAGATGGACATGTTTTTAATCAGGGATGGGTGAAAGAGAGCGGGGTTGAGGTTGAGATGAGATCGGCCATTGAGTGGGGGAGCACCTGAAGGGGGGGCCGAAAGGCCTCACCCAAGCTCCTAGCCCTGACGTCACCGTGAAAGGGAGTTCACCTCTGCCAAATCTGGTAGTGTTTTTTGAAAACGCCTCAATCAGAAGGGGAACCAGAAAATGTGTAGTATTTAGACGTCCAGGAGACCTTAGATAAGGTCCCTCTTGGAAGGTCATGGATTAGATTAGATTCCCTACAGAGTGGAAACAGGCCCTTCGGCCCAACACTGACCCTCCGAAGAGTAACCCACCCAGACCTGTTTCACCTAACACTATGGGACAATTTAGCACGACCAATCCACCTGAACCTGCACATCCCTGGGCACTATGGGACAATTTAGCACGGCCAATCCACCCTAACCTGCACATCCCTGGGCACTATGGGACAATTTAGCACGGCCAATCCACCCTAACCTGCACATCCCTGGGCACTATGGGACAATTTAGCACGGCCAATCCACCCTAACCTGCACATCCCTGGGCACTATGGGACAATTTAGCATGGCCCAATCCACCCTAACCTGCACATCTTTGGACTGTGGGAAGAAACCGGAGCATCTGGAGGAAGCCCCACGCAGAATTAGAAGGCGTGGGTTCTGGGTGAGAGGGGAAAGGGATCTAAGGGGAACGTTTTCACACAGAGGGTGGTACGTGTATGGAATGAGCTGCCAGAGGAAGTGGTGGAGGCTGGTACAATGACAGCATTTAAAAGGAATCTGGATGGGGACATGAATAGGAAGGGTTTGGAGGGATATGGGCCTTGTGCTGCCAGATGGGACTAGATTAGGTTGGGATATCTGGTCAACATGGACCGAAGGGTCTGTTTCTGTGCTGTACGTCTCTATGACTCTAATATACTTGGTACCATCTGCCAACTCCAAGACCTCTTACCACCTTGAAGGGCAGAGGTGACGTACACACGGGAATACCCCAATCGCTATGGATTCCCTTCGGAACGATGCACTGTCCTGATGTGGGATGATGTCGCTGCTCCTTCAGCAGTCCTGGCTCCAAGTCCGAGAACCAGTGGCACCGCAGAATTGCAGTGGTTTAAGAAGGTGGCTCACTGTCACCTTCTTCCTGGGGCAATTAGGGACGGGACGATACATGCTGACTCAGCTACCATCCCTTATCTCCCAACAAAAACTCCCAGAAGGAGAGTTGAGAGGTCATGTTGCGGCTGTACAGGACATTGGCGAGGCCAGGCTTTGGAATACTGCATTCAGTTCTGGGCTCCAGGCTACAGGAAAGGTTTTGTTAAACTTGTAAGGGTGCAGAATAGGGTCTTGCCGGTGTTAATATAGGGAGAGGCTGCTTTCCCTGGACTGTCGGAGGCTGAGGGGTGACCTTCTAGAGGTTTACAAAAATCATGAGGGGGCATGGATAGGGTAAATAGACAAGGTCTTTTCCCTTTGGTCGGGGAGTCCAAAACTAGAGGGGCATAGGTTTAGGGCGAGAGGGGAAAGATTTAAAAGGGACCTGAGGGGCAACGTTTTCACACAGAGGGTGGTGTTTGGGTGGAATGAGCTGCCAGAGGAAGTGGTGGAGGCTGGTACAATAACTACATTTGAAAGGCATCTGGGTACATGAATTGGGAAGGGTGTAGAGGGATATGGGCCAAGTGCTGGCAAATGGGACTAGATTAATTTGGGATATCTGGTCGGCATGGACGGGTTGGACCGAAAGGTCTTTTTCCGTGCTGTACATCTCTATGACTCTATGGTCAGTATGGATGAGTTGGGCCGAAGGGTCTTTTTCTGTGCTGTAACATCTCTATGACTCTATCAGCTCATACAGGACTTGGTGAGAGGGAGAAATGAGTCCCTGACATCCAAAAGACTTGCACCCCCCCACCCCCCCCCCCACCACAAACCATGAAGGAAGTCTGGCCCAAGCCGAGTGAACGCGCCTGTTCCATATAAAGTATGTAGTGAGGCCTGGATGATACCCAGGCTTGGGCTGACGATGTACAATTAGCATTTGTGCCACACAGACGCCAGGCAATGACCATCTCCGCTAAGAGATGACCTCACTGCCGTCCCCCTTGACATTCAACAGCTAAACCGTTGTTGAATTCCCACCCCCCCCAACCCTATCGAGAGGTCACCGCTGACTAGAAACCAAACTGGGTCAGCCGTATGAAAGTTGCATCGTCCAGAGAAAGGTTGGAGATTTTGCGGTGCGTTACTCACCTCCCGACTCCCCGACCCCTGCGTTCTTCATAGAGCGTCCTTCAAGCTGACGTTGCATTTGATGTAGCTGCATTGCTTTAGCTTGGAATCTCGGAACTGGCATTGTCCAAGCGCACGCTGTTAGCCTCTCACCGTGAAGTAAAGAGCTGAGCTACTGATGTAACTCTCTTTAGTTTGGGTCTGTACGTGGCTGGCTTGCGAAACGCAGCTCTCTAAACTTTGGCAAGATCGCAACGTTCACGATTTCGCTCTCGGTGGGGGGGGGGGGGGGGGGACTGTGCCTAGCGTTCTCCTCTGAATAACAGAGGACTGGCAGAGTGAGGGGAGTTTGCAGAGAGACTCCGGTGTGAGTCGGACGGGGTTGAGCAAGCCGGAGGCGAAGGAGAGAGTGGATCGCCCACGGTGGGAGCAAGACAGGCAGTGGGGTTATTATCCCGTAAAGTTCCAACAGGACTAGGCATGAAAACGCTGGGCAGACGTTCCCAAAGTCCCAGGGAGTTCGGAACGAGGAACTGTCACAGTCTAAGGATGATGGGGTGGGACATTTCGGATTGACATGGGGAGAAATGTCTTCCCCCAGAGAGTTGGGGGGGGGGGGAGCCTGTGGGATTCTCTGTCACAGAGAGGGGTTGGGGCCGAAACGTCGAATGTTTTCAGGAAAGAGTTGGATCTAGTTCCTGGGGGTGAAGGGAGACAGCGGGGAGCAGGGCGTACTGAGTCGGATGGTCAGCCATGATCCTATTGGATGGTGGAGCAAGTTTGAGGGGTGAATGGCCTCCCCCCAGCTCTGAATTTCTGTGTTTCTGAGTTTAGTTCATGTTTTAGACCCCCCCCCCCATGTTAGATGCTTCTGCTATCCTGTTTCTGTTATCAATGTCGTCAGTCATTATTCACACACAACACTGTCCCATCATTGACAAGACACAAGTCAAGAGGGTGAGGGAATACTCCCCACTTGCCCCTGGATGGGGGGAGGGGGGGGTGGTAGCTCCACAAAGCAGCCCCTGCTCGATTGGCCCCACACCCCCTCCCTCCACCCCCCCGACGCTCAGTAGCAGCAGTGTGTACCCTCTACAAGACGCACTGCAGCAACTCCCCGAGGCTCCTCAGACAGCACCTTCCAAACTCACCACCATCTTAGAAGGACAAGGGGCAGCAGATACACGGGGACACCACCCCCCCCTGTAAGTTCCCACCACTCCCCATCCCGACTTGGGAATATATCGGTCATTCCTCGGGTCAGAATCCTGGAACTCCCTCCCCCAGGGCATTGTGGGTCTAACCCACAGCACACGCGGACTGCAGCGGTTCAAGATGGCGGCTCACCCCCCCACCTTCTCAAGGCGGGGGGAGGGGGGGGGGGCAACTGGAAATGTTCAATATATGTCACCCATAGCAACAACATCTATATCTCGTGAAAGGTTGAATGAAAAGGTGGAAGGGGGATTGCTGTTGGCTCAGGACCATACAGAGACCGAGAGGTGACAATGGTCTCACCTTTCCCCTTTGACCTTTCCTCTCAGTTGTCTGTGTTTCGGAGAGGGGCTCGGTGGGGTGGTTTTAAACATTTTCGAGTGTTGTGATTCTCAGTACTGCATTCAAAGGCGGCTTCCCGGTCAGTTTAAATCAGGAGAAGCAACGTCCCCAGGTCTGAGAGAAAAGGGCAGCAGAATAGCACCAAATTAAAATGCTCAGGGAGTCAGGATTGGCACGACGGACCGAATGGCCGCTCTCTCTCTCTCTCTCTCTCTCTCTCTCTCTCTCTCCCTGGACAAAATCTCTCTGTCATGTATGCGTGTATCACCAGCAAGAATACTGTGCAGAAAATGAATCACTGTTCAAATTCTCGTCCTTCCAATTGCCAACCTGCCAGAGATAGCTCTCTTTCACGGATCCTGAGAGATTGAGATGGAGGCTTGTGTTTTTGTGCGGACTTGGATCTGACAGATTGGGGATCTGATGGGTCGGGGATCTGATGGATTGGCGATCTGATGGGTTGGGGATCTGATGGAGTGGGAATCTGACAGATTGGGAATCTGATGGGTTGGGGATCTGACAGATTGGGGATCTGACGGGTTGGGGATCTGATGGATTGGCGATCTGATGGGTTGAGGATCTGACGGGTTGAGGATCTGATGGGTTGGGGATCTGACGGGTTGGGGATCTGACAGGTTGGGGATCTGACAGGTTGGGGATCTGATGAATTGGGGATCTGACGGGTTGGGGATCTGATGTGTTAGGGATCTGATGGGTTGGGGATCTGACAGGTTGGGGATCTGACGGGTTGGGGATCTGACAGTATGTGGTGTTCCCTACATTGTTTCTTTCTCAGAATGACCGCAAAAAAGAAACATTGGAATTTTCGCTTGCCCTCACATCCGGGAAAATACCTGATCACTTTTAGTTTAGTATCCCTACAGTGTGGAAACAGGCCCTTCAGCCCAACAAGTCCACACCGATCCTCTGAAGAGTGACACACCCAGACCCTTCCCCTACCCTATATTTAGGCCTAACTAATCCACCCTAACCTGCACATCCCTGGGCACTATGGGACAATTTAGCAAGGCCAATCCACCCTAACCTGCGCATCCCTGGGCACTATGGGACAATTTAGCATGGACAATCCACCCTGACCTGCGCATCTTTGGACTGTTGAGCACCCAGAGGAAACCCCACGCAGACACAGGGGGAGAATGTGCAAACTCTACACAGAGAGTCGCCAGAGAGTGGGATCGAACCCAGGTCCCTAGTCCTGTGAGGCAGCAGTACTGAGCCACTGTGCCACTGGGTTTTTACGGCTGCTCTGTTTGACTGTTGTCTTGGAATTTTCTCTCAGCCTGCTGCTCAACAGGCTGTTCAAGCCCTGTTTTCTGCTCCTGAAGCAGCTTGACTGCATCCGATGTGGGGGGGCGAGAACCCAATTGTCCTTTGAAAGAACTTTGCAATGTCACATTCCCTGAGCAAGCGGTGTCTGCCAAGACTCCAGAGATGGCCGTGCACGGTTAGTGACCACACCGCACCAGATTGACGTGCTTTAGGAACATTCCACACCCTTACTTCTTTAAGTCAAGACCACCAGCGCAGAAAGTGTTTTTGTTTCCATCTTCAAGTGAATCCTCTGAAGTGAGTCTCTGTGTGTTCGGTTATTCAGAGGGGCAAATGTTAAATACTTCCATCTTGCAAAATATGTGCGCTTTCATCAATTCTGCATCCCCACTGACTCGGTTTCCTTCCAAAATAAATTGCTAATATATTGTTTCTTAAAGAGGTCTGGCTAATGGCCCATTTCATTCCGAAGTTTAATGCAGAGGAAACAAATTGCTGGCCATATTGGATATGAGATTTTATATCATGTTACAACCCACAGGGCAGGAGCAGCCCATCTTTGTCGTCCATGCACAGGGAAGCCAGTGACAGAGGAGGCCATTCAGCCCTTCCAGCCTGCGCCACCATTCGAAAAGACTACAACTGTCTACTGTAATCCCTCTCCCCCACCTAATCATGATCTCCTTTAGTCCCTTCCTCACTGAGAATCTACATCTCTGCTCCTATCGTCTTTTTCAGGAACAGAGTTCCAAGGTCCCACGACCCTCTAAGCGATGAAATCCCCATCTCAATCATAAATGGGCGCCCTCTTGGTTTGAAATGGTGAGCCCTGGTTCGAGAGGAAATCTCCTCTGTGCAACTAACAGGGTCCAGACCCCGTAAGGAGCTTATATATGTTCCAATCAACTCATCTCTGACTCAGCTAAACTCCAGAGGATGCACACTAAGGCCTGACCAATCCTTCAGCAAGCAAACCCTCCCCATTCCAGGAATTAGTCTGGTAAAGCGACTCTGAACTGCTTCCATTGCTTCAGCCCAACTCGTCCATGAGGACCAGATATCCTACATTAACCCAGTCCCGTTTGCCAGCACTTGGCCCATATCCCTTCAGAGACATAGACTCAGAGAGACGCACAGCACGGAAACAGACCCTTCGGTCCAAAACCTGCACATCCCTGGGCACTATGGGACAATTTAGCACGGCCAATCCACCCTAACCTGCACATCCCTGGGCACTATGGGACAATTTAGCACGGCCAATCCACCCTAACCTGCACGTCCCTGGGCACTATGGGACAATTTAGCACGGCCAATCCACCCTAACCTGCACATCCCTGGGCACTATGGGACAATTTAGCACGGCCAATCCACCCTAACCTGCACATCCCTGGGCACTATGGGACAATTTAGCACGGCCAATCCACCCTAACCTGCACATCCCTGGGCACTATGGGACAATTTAGCACGGCCAATCCACCCTAACCTGCACATCCCTGGGCACTATGGGACAATTTAGCACGGCCAATCCACCCTAACCTGCACATCCCTGGGCACTATGGGACAATTTAGCACGGCCAATCCACCCTAACCTGCACATCCCTGGGCACTATGGGACAATTTAGCACGGCCAATCCACCCTAACCTGCACATCCCTGGGCACTATGGGACAATTTAGCACGGCCAATCCACCCTAACCTGCACATCCCTGGGCACTATGGGACAATTTAGCACGGCCAATCCACCCTAACCTGCACATCCCTGGGCACTATGGGACAATTTAGCACGGCCAATCCACCCTAACCTGCACATCCCTGGGCACTATGGGACAATTTAGCACGGCCAATCCACCCTAACCTGCACATCCCTGGGCACTATGGGACAATTTAGCACGGCCAATCCACCCTAACCTGCACATCCCTGGGCACTATGGGACAATTTAGCACGGCCAATCCACCCTAACCTGCACATCCCTGGGCACTATGGGACAATTTAGCACGGCCAATCCACCCTAACCTGCACATCCCTGGGCACTATGGGACAATTTATCACGGCCAATCCACCCTAACCTGCACATCCCTGGGCACTATGGGGCAATTTAGCACGGCCAATCCACCCTAACCTGCACATCCCTGGACACTATGGGACAATGTAGCACGGCCAATCCACCCTAACCTGCACATCCCTGGACACTATGGGACAATGTAGCATGGCCAATCCACCCTAACCTGCACATCCCTGGACACTATGGGACAATTTAGCATGGCCAATTCACCTGACCTGCACATCTTTGGACTGTGGGAGGAAACCGGAGCACCCGGAGGAAACCCACGCCGACACAGGGGGAGAATGTGCAAACTCCACACACGGACAGTCGCCTGAGGCGGGAATTGAACCCGGGTCCCTGGCGCTGGGAGGCAGCGGATTGGGGATTATGGTGGGCACAGACTGGTTGGGCCGAAGGGTGTGTTTCTGCGCTGTATGAATCGATGTTTGTTCCTCAAGACTTCTCTGTCATTGATTAGACTCATTATTGATCTGATTACAGCTGCAGTTCACTTGTCCTTGAGAACTATTGACTCGCTGGTTGATCTGAAATCTGTCTCTGCCTGTCAACACAAGCAGTGGATCACCTCCCAATTCCCCTCCCTCTCTCGAGGGAAGAAGGCCTGAAGCAAGGGTCCTTTCATTCTGAAACTGAGCTCCCTCGTTCTCCTCTCTCCCCCATCACAGGAAGCACTTTCACAGCATTCAAACTGCCCGAGGGGGTCTCGCTCTCTCTCTCTCTCTCTCTCTCAGCGCGTCCACAAGGGCTTTGACCGGTTTGTTTATGGGCGCGCTGCGTTTCAGCTCAGGATGTGACGGGGACTGCAGAGTTCAGGGCCGAGCCATCAGTTGGGAGCTCTGTCCACCACTTGATCAAGAGCCGACCAGTTTCTGGGAGTGGGGATCGCCTGGAATCGGTCCAGGTCCAACCCACATCAACGCTAGGGTCAAAAGAAAGCACAGCAACGCCTCTCCATCCTCAGGAGGCTAAGGAATTTTGGCATGTCCGCAAGGACCCTCACTGACTTTTACAGATGCACCAATCCGGATGCGTCACGGCCTGGTACGCCAACTGCTCTGCCCAGGACCGTGTGACACTCCAGGGAGCTGTGAACACAGCCCAGTCCCTCACACAAACCCAACCTTCCATCCACCGACTCCACCTACACTCCCCACTGCCTCGGGAACTCAGCCGACATCATCAGAGACCCCTCCCACCCCGGTTATAATCTCTCGCACCCTCTTCCCTCAGGCAGGAGGGACAAAAGCTCAAACACACGGACCGACAGGTTCAAGAACGGCCTCTTCCCCGCTGTTATCACATGCATGAACGGGTCTCTCAGATTTCACATCTCGTGTTGATCTCTCCCTCGCTCTGTGGACCTTCCCTGCAGCTGTTACTCTGTATTCCTCGCTCTGGTCTATCACCCTGATGCACACTGTATCTGCACGCAAAGCAAAACCTTTCACTGTCTCCAAGTACCAGGCCTGTTTCCACACTGCAGGGGTTCCATCGGGAACTTTACTTTAGCACATTCCTGATGAAAGGCTTTTGCCCGAACATTGATTTTCCTGCTCCTCGGATGCTGCCTGACCTGCTGTGCTTTTCCAGCACCACACTAATCTACACTCTGGTTTCCAGCATCTGCAGTCCTTGTTTTGACCTTGCTAAATTTGTCCCATAGTGCCCAGGGATGTGCAGGTTAGGGTGGATTGGCCGTGCTAAATTTGTCCCATAGTGCCCAGGGATGTGCAGGTTAGGGTGGATTGGCCGTGCTAAATTTGTCCCATAGTGCCCAGGGATGTGCAGGTTAGGGTGGATTGGCCGTGCTAAATTTGTCCCATAGTGCCCAGGGATGTGCAGGTTAGGGTGGATTGGCCGTGCTAAATTTGTCCCATAGTGCCCAGGGATGTGCAGGTTAGGGTGGATTGGCCGTGCTAAATTTGTCCCATAGTGCCCAGGGATGTGCAGGTTAGGGTGGATTGGCCGTGCTAAATTTGTCCCATAGTGCCCAGGGATGTGCAGGTTAGGGTGGATTGGCCGTGCTAAATTTGTCCCATAGTGCCCAGGGATGTGCAGGTTAGGGTGGATTGGCCGTGCTAAATTTGTCCCATAGTGCCCAGGGATGTGCAGGTTAGGGTGGATTGGCCGTGCTAAATTTGTCCCATAGTGCCCAGGGATGTGCAGGTT
>NC_057754.1:6420507-6424894 GCF_004010195.1 Chiloscyllium plagiosum
AATATTGCGTGCAATTCTGGTCTCCTTCCTATCGGAAAGATGTTGTGAAACTTGAAAGGGTTCAGAAAAGATTTACAAGGATGGTGCCAGGGTTGGAGGATTTGAGTTGTCGGGAGAGGCTGAACAGGCTGGGGCTGTTTTCCCTGGAGCGTTGGAGGCTGAGGGGTGACCTTATCGAGGTTTATAAAATCATGATAGGATAAATAGGCAAAGTCTTTTCCCCGGGGTGGGGGGAGTCCAGAACTAGAGGGGCATAGGTTTAGGGTGAGAGGGGAAAGATATAAAAGGGACCTGAGGGGCAACTTTTTCACGTAGAGGGTGGTACGTGTATGGAATGAGCTGCCAGAGGAAGTGGTGGAGGCTGGTACAATTGCAACATTTAAGAGGCATTTGGATGGGGACATGAATAGGAAGGGTTTGAGGGATATGGACTGGGTGCTGGCAGGTGGGACTGGATTGGGTTGGGATATCTGGTCAGCATTGGACCGAAGGGTCTGTTTCTGTATTGGACATCTCTATGACTCTATAAATCTCTATAAGCTCACCCCTCGGCCTCCTACATTCCAGGGAAAAAAAGCCCCTGCCTATCCAACCTCTCCTTATAACTCAAACCGTCCAATCCAGGGAACGTTCTGATAAATCTTTTCTGCAGCCGTTCTAGTTTAACAACATCCTTCCTGGAGCAGGGATCCCGGAACCGAACACAGTTATCCAAACGTGGCCTCAGCAATGTCGTGTACAGCCACAACATGACCCTCCCAACTCTTGTACTCAATACTTGGTCCTCTCCTCTTTGTTCTGTGTTATCCACTTCACAGAACACAGAATCCTTGCTGCATCATCAACCTGCCAGGAAATCTTTGATTTCCGTCAGACTGTAACCACTGTTAGTTGTCATAGACTCATCGAGTCATAGAGATGTACAGCACGGAAACAGACCCTTCGGTCCAACTCTTCCATGCTGTCCGTATGTCTTGAGTTAGTCTAGTCCCATTTGCCAGCACCGGACCCATATCCCTCTAACCCCTTCCTATTCATGTCCCCATCCAGATGCCTTTTAAATGTTGCAATTGTACCAGCCCCCACCACTTCCTCTGGCACCTCGTTCCACACACGTACCACTCTCTGTGTGAAAAAGTTGCCCCCTCAGGTCCCTTGCTTTGCTCATGCTCTCTCAGAGCTTTCTGCTATCTAAGGCATGACATGAAAGCACATTGTTGTGAAGATGAGGGAGAAATGTTGCACTGCAAGTAGGCGATGCGGGTAGCCAAACACTGTCAATGTGATTGACAGTTAACTGCCACTGTGGGGTTTAAATTTAAACCAGGCAGGTCGATGCCAACGGATAATGGATCTGAGAAATGAACCAGAGATTGGCTGTTGAATTGAAATAAACGCACTGCGTATACTTATTCCTTCTGTCTGTAAACAAAAGGTGTGTTAATGATCAGAGCTCCCAGTACAACGCAATGCCGAACAACAGCGGGATGGTATGTCAGGACTGTTCACTGGGGAGATGTGAGTGAGGTTATCTTTGATTAGGTAGCAGATTGTCTGCTTCACTTCACAGGCCATAGCATCATCGAAGTATGGAAGGAGGCCATTCAGCCCTTCAAGTCCACGCTGACACTCTAAAGAGCATTGCAGCCAGGTCCATCCATCCGCCTCCTGACCCTATCCCCGTAACCTTGTATTTAGCACGGTCAATCCACCCTAACCTGCACATCCCTGGGCACAGTGCGACAATTTAGCATGGCCAATCCACCCTAACCTGCACATCCCTGGGCACTATGGGGCAATTTAGCACGGCCAATCCACCCTAACCTGCACATCCCTGGGCACTATGGAGCAATTTAGCATGGCCAATCCACCCTAACCTGCACATCGGGGGGGACTATGGGGCAATTTAGCACGGCCAATCCACCCTAACCTGCACATCCCTGGGCACTATGGAGCAATTTAGCATGGCCAATCCACCCATGCTAAATTGTGGGGGGGGGAGTGCGGTGCAGAGCCACAGCTCAAATCCCCGCGAGGACAGCTAGTGGAATTTACATTTACTGAATAAATCCGAAAACCGAAATCCAGTCCCGACAACGGTAACCATGACGATGATCATCACTTGCTGTGAAAAACCTGTCTGCTTCGGTCAATGGGAAGGAAGTCCGCTTAAGCCAATCCCAGTACCCATACTTGGCTCTCAAGTACCAGACCCTCGCCCCCCGGGATAGTCCTGAAAAGCCACCGACAAGAGAGAGGGGTAACTCAAAGGCCCCAGTGCTTACTGCACACATCTAATTGCCCCAGAGGGCACAACAGCATTGCTTGCTGGGAGGTGGGTCTGGAGTCACGTGTATGCCCAGAATACATGTCCAAGGACCACAGAACACCCCTCACTGTTACACTCCCTGATATACCCCACACCCCTCACTGTTACACTCCCTGATATACCCACACCCCTCACTGTAACACTCCAATATGCCCCACAATAGACATCATTAGAGTCTTAAATCCAGAGTTTTAAAAAATTGAATTCCAGTCCCACTGTCTCCTGTGGTGGGATTTGAACCCAGGTCCTCCTTGAACAAGCCAGTGATAATACCAATGGGCAATCATCTGCCCCTGCACCTCAGCCCCCACCCTTCCCTCTCGCCCCCATTCTCTTTCGGAGACATTTTGAGGAAGCTGGTGAGGTGGAGCGAAAGTGGTGATGGGGGAGGATTGCTTTTGGAAAGGGCCAGTAAACCCACCGTGGGCTGAAGGGCCTCATTTGCGGCCGTCCCGTCCGAAGAGACCTCCCAGGGTGAATGTCCCTCCGGTTTCCCAGACGGCAGCGAACGTTTTATTGCCCGGGCACCGAATAATGACACGAGGCGAAATTATATTAAAAGTGAATTTATTTTACTGAGTTGTACAGTTGCAGCAGTGTCCGTGTGTAATGTGTTTTGTGATTGCCGCTTCCCCCTTGTGTGCCATGAACTTCATAGCAATTGTAAATCGCGATAAGCTGATTTCGCAGGTGAAAATTCCTCCTGTGCTCTGTCCCATGTTCTGAGGATGAGCAAGGTTTGGGGGGTGGGAGGGGCACCGTAAACCATCACGGTCACACAACTGCTTGGTGGTGGGGTTGGGGAACCCTTGGGGTGCACACTACGATAGGGCAGTGTCCAAATGGGCTTCACTCTCCACCCTCAGGCAGGCACCTTCCATACCTACGGCCATTGAGAAGGATAAGGGGAGCAGACACATGGCAACATCAATTCCCAACCCCTACACCCCCCCCCCCGCCACCATCCACAAGATCTCCCCAATCCCCAAGCCACTCCCCGTCCCGGTTTGGGAATATATCGGCCGTTCCTTAGGTCAGAATCCTGGAACTCCCTCCCCCAGTGCATTGTGGGTCGAACCCACAGCACACGGACGGCAGCGGTTCAAGATGGCGACTTCTCAAGGGGGGGGGGCAACTAGGGACAGACAAACACCTTTGACCCCAAGCCACAGGGCCCTCTGAATGAATGAATGAAAGTCAGGTTAATCCAGCCTCTGAACTAATATCCACTTGCTCAGTGAGGTCACGTTTTCACACAGAGGGTGGTGCGTGTGTGGGATGAGCTGCCAGAGGAAGTGGTGCAGGCTGGTCCAATAACAACGTTTAAAAGGCATCTGGATGGGGACATGGATAGGAAGGGTTTGGAGGGATATGGGCCGGGTGTTGGTAAATGGGACTAGATTAGCTTTGGATATCTGGTCAGCGTGGACGGGTTGGACCAAAGGGTCTGTTTCTGTGCCATACATCCCTATAATGACCCATATCATTCAGTGAGATGGACGGTGTTCTCTAACAATGTCAATTGACGTTGCAGCTTCTGAGTCCATGAGTTCCCAGTCAAATGTCCCCTTGGTCCTCCCTAAGTCTTTTTGCAATGAGATTCGCGGAATGTTAACCACGCTGTGGGGGGTGTAGAGGAAGTTATTTAACCACCGTGTACTCAGTAAACACAACAGAGAAGGTTATGTGACATGTAAGAGTGTCTGAAATGAGGTGATAAGTCTCAATTACTTTTCAACAACCTCTCTGGGTCTGAAAATGTAATTTTGAAGGACCATCTCATTTTGAGTAGAATTGATTTATTTTTCTGTGTCTTTCACTGCTTTCTCTTTGACCTGTTTCCCTTGGTTAACTCCTTTGGTACCATGGGGAGATTGGGATTAGACAGGGTGGGATATTAAAGGGAGCGGGGAGTGAGGGGGAGAGTGGGTTTAGACTGGGTGGGATATTACAGGGAGTGGGGAGTGAGGGGGAGATTGGGATTAGACTGGGTGGGATATTAAAGGGTGCGGGGAGTGAGGGAGCGAGTGGATTAGACTGGGTGGGATATTAAAAGGT
>NC_057754.1:6427646-6429088 GCF_004010195.1 Chiloscyllium plagiosum
TACACTGGTTGGGCGTATTAAAGGTCGCGGGGAGTGAGGGGGAGAGTGGGATTAGACTGGGTGGATATTAAAGGAAGCGGGGAGTGAGGGGGGAGAGTGGGATTAGACTGGGTGGGATATTAAAGGGAGCGGGGAGTGAGGGGGGAGAGTGGGATCAGACTGGGTGGGTGTTAAAACATGCAGGGAGTGAGTGAGAAAGCAGACTGAAGTTGTTACAATATTAAAGTGTCTAGGTTTTCCTGAGAGACCCATTTTGTGGAGACATTTTGTCTTTCGGTCATCAGGACATCTGCAACAAATGCAAAAGGAACGGGAAGACAATATTTATATTGTATGGGAGGGTAGTGACGATTGGTTGACCAGTGGCCACTGACTGGTCGAGGCATTGCTATGATGAATTCACCGGTTGATGATGAGTTGCAGTTAACTGCCAATTTTTTGTTTAAATTTTAAACAGGGCATGTTGAGGCTGGTTAATGAAGGGAACGCATGTGTGCAAAAAGCAGAGCTCTACTTATTAATGTATATTGAATCGATGTTCACTAAATATAATCGAATGTAGAGATTCCAGTGCACTTAAATAAGCCACATTGATATTGGGTCACCAGCGCCAATCTGACAGGAGGTATCTCTCATGTTAACTTCTATTCAAGACCTAACTTCATTACTGTCCGTCTGCCCCTCTAGATTAGTGCCTGGGTATCCTTTCAGACAGTGTCCACCAGTGCCCTCGACCCTTCAGAGAGAGGGTAAGAGAGGTGGGCACCAATGGATGCCTTATTACCCCCCCCCAACCGACACAACATTGATTTCGCCCCTTGTTTTTCTCCAGCTTTCATGGTGAGACTGCCCCTCTGTTTGCCACTTTCGTGTTTAGTTGATGAATTGGGTGTGCGGACATCAAACAAATTGGAGAGGTGGATGTGGGCAACGCTCTGGAAGGGAGTGGTGGAAGCTGGGGTGTTGTCCTAAAGTAGCCAAGCTGTTGGAAAGCAAGGGTTGATCTTTGAAAATCTTTTGCTGTCTAATACAAGTTGTGGGTGTTATAGAGTCAGAGACGGATGTACAGCACGGAAACAGACCCTTTGCTTCAACCAGTCCACGCCGACCAGATCTTCTAAATTAATTGAGTCCCATTTGCCAGCACTTGGCCCATATCCCTCCAAACCCTTCCTATTCATGTCCCCATCCAAATGCCTCTTAAGTGTTGTCATTGTACCAGCCTCCACCACTTCCTCTGGCAGCTCATTCCACACACGCACCACCCTCTGTGTGAAAAAGTTGCCCCTCAGCTCCCTTTTATACCTTTCCCTCTCACCCTAAACCTATGCCCCTCTAGTTCCGGACTCCACCACCCCAGGGAAAAGACTTTGTCTATTTATCCTATCCATGCCCCTCATGATTTTATAAACCTCTATGAGGTCACCCCTCAGCGTCCGACC
>NC_057754.1:6429354-6432979 GCF_004010195.1 Chiloscyllium plagiosum
CAGTCAGTTGCCTGAGGCAGGAATTGAACCCGGGTCTCTGGCGCTGTGAGGCAGCAGTGCTAACCACTGTGCCACCGTGCCGCCCACCAAACACCTTCTTCACTATCCTATCTACCTGCGACTCCACTTTCAAGGAGCTATGAACCTGCACTCCAAGGTCTCTTTGTTCAGCCACACTCCCCAGGACCTTACCATTAAGTGTATACGTCCTGCCCTGATTTGCCTGTCCAAAATGCAGCACCTCACATTTATCTAAATTAAACTCTATCTGCCACTCCTCGGCCCATTGGCCAATTATAAAGCAGGGAAAGGTGGTTGCTGGGTGATCAGGCATACTCAAGACTGAGTTTGATCCCATCTGTAATGGACTGGAAGGCAAGTTAATGGAAGACAGACGGGAGAAGTGGGATTGAGACTCTTGCGTCTTCAGCCATGATGCTATTGAAAGGCAGAGTAGGCTAGAGGGGCCGAATGGTTCTACAAATGCTGCCAAGTCCTCTGTCAATGCGAAGGATTGAGTCTAGTTACTTGTTAATAAGTTCAGAAACGTGAGGGGGTTGACCACAAACTATAGGATATGGGAGCAGAATGAGGCCATTTGGCCCATCAACTCTTCGCCGCCACTCAATCATGGCTAATGTGTTTCTCAACCCCCATTCCCCCCCCCCCCCCACCCACCTACCACCACCACCACCACAACTCCCGGTAACCTGTGATCCCCATACCAATCACAAACACATCTGTTATAAAAAAGAATCCAAAATAGCTGCAGGGGGGTGCTGGACAACAAAAGTTGCTGGAAAAGCTCAGCCGATCTGGGCAGCATCTGTGGAGAGAGATCAGCGTTAACGTTTCGGGTCCACTGACCCTTCCTCATGAACTCATCCATCTCTGTCTCAAAGACCCTCAGTGACTCCCCCTGCGCAGCCCTCTGTGGCAATGTGTCCCACAGACACCCCCCCCCCCCAATCCGGCTGGAGAAATTCCTCCCCATCTCAGTCCCTTCCCTCTGAGGCTGTGCCCTCGGGTCCATGTCCCTCCTAAACATCTTCCCCACGTCCACTCTATCCAGGTCCCTCAGTGTTCTGGAAGTTTCAATCAGATTTCCCCCTCCACCCCCCCATCCTTCTAAATCCCATCGATTACAGACCCAGAGTCCTCGCCCGCTCCTCATACGACAAACCCCTCATCCCCGGGATCGTTCTTGTAAACCTCCTCGGGACCCCCCAGCAACACCCTTCCTTAGATACGGGGCCCGAAACCGCTCACCTAGCTTTACCAGGTAACACATTCCCCAGGGACCTGATGGAGTAGGTGCTAGCTGGTGTTTGACTGTTTGCCAGAGTCTGTAATGAGTTGAAACCAAGAGATCCTGGAGAGTCTTCACAAGCCTTTGGGCCACAGACTTCACTCAATCTTCTTTGGAACTTTTCCCTTTGTATGTCGTCCTTGTAAAACCTTCTCCTATTATTCATTCATTGCTGAGGCCATCATTTACTCTCCCCACCCCCCAACCCGTCCCCTAGTTGCCCCCCTTAAGAAGGTGAGGGTGAGCGGCCATCTTGAACCGCTGCAGTCCGTGTGCTGTGAGTTAGACCCACAATGCACTGGGGGAGGGAGTTCCAGGATTCTGACCCAAGGAACCGCCGATATATTCCCAAGTCGGGATGGGGAGTGGTGGGAACTTGCAGAGGGGGGTGGTGTTCCCCATGTATCTGCTGCCCCTTGTCCTTCCAGATGGATGTGGTCGTGGGTTTGGAAGGTGCTGTCTGAGCAGCCTCGGGGAGTTGCTGCAGTGCGTCTTGTAGATGGTACACACTGCTGCTACTGAGGGGGGGGGGGGTGGAGGGAGGGGATATGGTGCCAATCGAGCGGGGGCTGCTTTGTCCCTGGATGGGGTCGAGCTTCTCGAGTGTTGTTGGAGCTGCCCCCCTTCCAGGAGCAAGTGGGGAGTATTCCCTCGCCCTCCTGACCTGTGCCTTGTCGATGGTGGGACAGGCTTTGGGGGAGAGTCAGGAGGGGAGTTACTCTCCACAGGATTCCCAACCTCTGACCCGCTCCTGTAGCCGCTGTATGTATATTGCTGGTACAATTTCTTAGCTTCTTGTTGGTCACATCACCAATGGAAACACTGATGTTCCCAAGGGTGGAGAGTTACAGGGAGAGGCTGCTGGGGCTACAGGCTGGGGCTGGGGCTGTTTTCCCTGGAGCGTCAGAGCCTGAGGGGTGAGGCTGATAAAATCATGAGGGGCATGGACAGGGTAAATAGACAAGGTCTTTTACCTGGTGTGGAGGAGTCCAGAACTAGATGGGCCTAGGTTAAGGGTGAGAGGGGAAAGATATAAAAGGGACCTAAGGGGCAATTTTTTTCACGCAGACAGTGGTGCAGGTATGGAATGAGCTGCCAGAGGAAGTGGTGGAGGCTGGTACAATGACAACACTTAAAAGGCATTTGGAGGGGGACATGAATAGGAAGGGTTTGGAGGGATATAGGCCAAGTGCTGGCAGATGGGACTGGATTAATTCAGGATATCTGGACAGCGTGGATGAGTTGGACTGAAGGGTCTGTTTCCGTGCTGTACATCACTATGACTCCCCTCTTCCGGCCAAAGTGCATGACCTCACACCTCCCGACATTGTATCCCGACTCGGAGAAAGTGAGGACTGCGGACGCAGGAGATCAGAGTCGGGAGTGTGTGTTGCTGGGAAAGCACAGCGGGTCAGGCAGCATCCGAGGAGCAGGAAAATCGACATATCGGGCATAAGCCCTTCAACAGAAAAAGACTCTCCTGATCCTCGGATGCTGCCTGATCCGCTGCGCTTTTCCAGCACCCCAGTCTCTCTCGGCACTGATCTCCAGCATCTGCAGCTCTCACTTTCTCCTCAGGGTGATACGGGCCAAGTGCTGGCAAACGGGATTAATTTAGGATATCTGGACGAGTTGGACCGAAGGGTCTGTTTGCGTAAGGTAGAGCTGTGTGACTTAGCAGTGCCCTGTATCTCCAGCTCCAATGCCCGGGCTGACATAGATGGAACATATGATTTGGGGGTTGCGGGTTATCTATGTACACCGAGCCCTCTCGGTTCACTCTGTCTTTAAGTCCCTTCAAACTCACTGGAATGTGAGCAGCGGGCAATTAGGAAGTGCTCAACAACTGAAGCCATTACACAGTATAATTTGTCTTAATTTCTTAAAGATCACCGCTCAGGAGTGGGAACCTGGAGTACTTCAATGGTTGCAGGTGATTAAGATATTACCACTTGAGGAAAAGCATTTTTAATCAGCCTGATTTTAAATGATGGAAAATTACTTGCATTTTTAAAAAAAGAAACCATAGTAATTCTGATCAGTGATGTTGTTAACTGCGTTGGGGGCAGGGCGAGACTTGAACCAGGCTCAGAGAGGCAGTCACTGCCACTGCACCAGAACAGCACCTTGTCTATTCCAGTTCTTAAAATGGGATAGTATTACATTAGATTCCCCACAGTGTGGAAGCAGGCCCTTCGGCCCAACAAGTCCACACCGACCCCTCCGAAGAACAACTCACCCAGACTCATTTCCCTCTGACAAATGCACCCAACACAATTTCCCACGGCCAATCCACCCTAACCTGCACATCCCTGG
>NC_057754.1:6436196-6441509 GCF_004010195.1 Chiloscyllium plagiosum
TCCACCCTAACCTGCACATCCCTGGGCACTACGGGGACAATTTAGCACGGCCAATCCACCCTAACCTGCACATTCCTGGGCACTATGGGACAATTTAGCACGGCCAATCCACCCTAACCTGCACATCCTTTGGACTGTGGGAGGAAACCGGAGCACCCAGAGGGAGCCCCACGCAGACACGGTGGGGGGGAGAATGTGCAAACTCCACACAGACAGCCGCCCGAGGGTGGGTTCAAACCCAGGTTCCCCCGGTGCCATGAGGAAGCAGTGCTAAGCCACTTATCCACCGTGCTGCCTCATGTTCCAACCTGCTCCGGGAGTGTGTAATAACCTGCCTGATTGGCGATGTCTATAGCTGAGGACTGAGACACAAGGCAGGAAGACCTTAATAATGTTTTGCAGGATAGGCGCACAAATGGCAAATCAATACAAGGTGCGCAAAGAGTAATGAGTTCCACCAGCCCTTGGAGCGTGAGGCTAAATCAGATGCTACATCAGGAGGATGTGGAGGTGCAGATACATAAATCATTGTAAATTGCAATTGGTTAATAAGATCCTAAAAACAGACAGAGCTGGTTTTAATTTCTATAGGGACACAATTGAAAAACAAAGTACGTTCAATTTGTAAGAAACCTTAGTTAGAGCATTGTTGAAAGTTCCTTCGGCGTTGTGGGCCCAGCATTTGTAGCCCGTCCCTAGTTGCCCCTTGGAAGGTGGTGGTGAGCTGCCTTCTTGAACCTGGGTGCTGTAGACACGAGGGACGCAGCCCCAGGACCCGGTGACAGTGAGAGGGAACGGCTGTTAGGCCGGTGGAAGGGGATTCCTCGCACTGCCCCTGCTGCATGGGCTGCTCCCCTGCCCACTAGTGGGTGGACAGTGGTCACCGAGCGACCACACACACACACCCAACTCGCACCCCGACAAACCCGTTCAGATCTGCTCCTGACCCGGCCCCTCCCCATCCCCCGTAAAAGCTGTGGCAAGGCCAGTACAAAGCAAGCTGGCGCTGTCTGAACCAGGTGCCTTCCCAGAGCAAGCAGGGTGTGTGAATGATAAAAGATAGACTGAGAATCTGGAACGTAGAACATAGTATATAGAATATAGAACATGCAGCATAGAAAATGGAACGTTGAACATAGAACAGGGAACAGTACAGCACAGGAATGGGCCTTTTTCGCCCTTAATGGCGTGCCGAACATTATGCCAAATTAAACCCATCCCTTCTGCCTTGGTCCATATCCCCCCATCCCTTGCGTATTCATGCGCTTATCTAAAAGTCTTTAAACGCCCCTATCGTATCTGCCTCACCACCACCTTTAGTTTTAGACATTTAAACTCTGGGAAAAAGATTCTGACCATCAGCCCTGTCTGCGTATCTCACAATTTTACAGCCTTCTATCAAGTCTCCCCTCCGCCTCCAGAGAAGACGACCTGAGTTTTTCCAGCCTCTCCCTGTAGCTTATACCCTCTAATCCAGGCAGCATCCTGGGAAGCCTCTTCTGCACTTCTCTCCAAAGCCCCCACAACCTTCCTGTAATCGGGCGACCAGATTGGAATACAATACTTTACTTGTGGCCTGACCAAAGTCTTATACAGCTGCAACATGACATCCTGACTCTCCCATTCAATTCCCCGACCAATCAAGGCAAGCCTGCCACACGCCTTCTTCATCGCCCTGGCTACTTGCGAGGCCACTTTCTGTTCTCCTTTCTCTCAGACTGAAACACAAATCTCCAAACTCATATTGACGTGTCACCCAGAGATGTGGAACTTACCATCACAAGAAAGGGCTGAAAATGGCATCCAAGGAGCAGGATTCCTGAAGAAGGGCTCATGCCCGAAACGTCGATTCTCCTGCTCCTTGGATGCTGCCTGACCTGCTGCGCTTTTCCAGCAACACATTTTCAGCTCTGATCTCCAGCATCTGCAGTCCTCACTTTCTCCTGTCACAAGAAAGGGTCAGGATGCGAATCAGTGATTTTTATTTGGTTTGATGTGATTTATTATTGTCACGTGTCCCGAGATACAGTGAAAAGCATTGTTCTGTGTGCAAATCCTACTTTACATAAGTACATCAGGGTGATGGAACAGAATGCAGAATATAGTGTCCTAGCTACAGAGAAGGTGCAAGTGCAGATCAACTCCAGTATATGAGAGGGTCGTTCATGACAGCAGGGAATAAGCTGTTCTTGAATCTGATTGTACGTGTTTTCAAACTCCTGTATCTTCTGCTCGATGGAAGAGGGTGGGAGGGGTCTTTGATGACGCTGCATAGAAAGCGGGTGCAGGGTAGTCCATTCGGCCCTTCGGATCCGCACCACCGCTCACAGCTGACCGTGCCATCTCAGTATCCCATTCCCGCCCTCTCTCCCGGTACCCCTTGACCCCTTTAGCTGCAAGACCCACGTCCAGCTCCCTACTTGAATGCATCTAACGAACCGGCCCCAACAGCTTCCGGCGGGAGAGAATTCCACAGGCTCCCTACCCTCTGAGGGAAGAAATTCTTCCTCATCTCTGTCCGGACTGGCTCGCCCCTTATTCTTAGACTGTGACCCACCCCCACTAGCTCTGGCTGACTTCCCGAGGCAGTGGGAAGTGTAGATGAAGGCGAAGGGAGGGAGAGAAGGCTGGTTTGCATGGCGGACTGGACTGCGTTCTCAAGTCTCTGTAATTTCTTTGCGGTCTTTGTGGGGTGGGGGGGGAATGGGCACACCCCTTTGCCAAGCTGAACAGGATGTCTTCCTTAAAAACCGCTAGGAATACACCTGAAGGGGAGACCAGGTGAGCAGATGAGGTAAAAAGGGGAGATAGATTTCGCAGATATTAAAAGGGTTGGATGGGGAGCCATGGTTACGAGAGGAGACTGAATACGCCACACAGTCTTATTTCTTTAATCCATGCGACGTTGTGAATGGAAAGTAGCCTCGCTGAGGTGAGCTGTTTTGGGTTTTAGTTGTGTGGGAGCACCCCAGGGTGGCTGAAATGGCACCCCCCCACCCCCCCTCATCCCCCCCCCCCCCGCCTGTTCAGGACAGTAATTTGTTTCAAAGATTAAAAAATAAAGGCAGGCTTCAGTGTTCACACCAACTCTCCTGAAGATCACCTCGGGTCTGACTGGAGGAGATAAGGCCAGCTCAAAAGCCATTAGAGGTCTGATGAAGTGCCGATTGCCGCGTATCGCGTTGCACGCTTGTGTGTAAGTCAGATTTGAAACCGGACTGCAGATAACCGTGCCAACGCAGCGCGCCGCTCGCTGTTAATTTAACCTTCTCCTCAGGAGCTCTGCTGGCTTTCAATAAATTCAGGTTAACCCTTTGCTGTGCGATTTGCAGCTGATCCTTTCCACCCTTGATTTGCTCCCTCTCCCGATTTCTGGGCGCAGATCCTGCTGGGCACCTGTTCGGATCTTGTTTCCGGAACCCCCACCGACTGTGGTAGTAGAGATGACCAGGAGTGCCGAATGTCCTTAGTTTCACAAGCTCGGTTGACGTCCTGTGGTTCTGATGCTTTTTGAGCGTGATGGGATCCTTCAGGGTGTGTGAAAATATCTTTGTTCTCCTGGGGTCTGCAGTTCTTGGAGTAAGGGGTGGTGCTTACCTGCAACGCCGGGGGGGGGAGAGGCGTAGGGCATGGCCAATCCACCATGTGGACAATTTAGCACGGCCAATCCACCCTACTCTGCACATCTTTGGACTGTGGAAGGAAACCCCACGCAGACAGGGGGAGAAGATCCGAACTCTACACAGCCAATCCCCAAGTGGGGAACTGAACGCGGGTCCCTGACGCTCTGCGAACCACTGAGCCACCATGCCACCCTTCAGCTGTAGGTTCAAGTCTCTGAAGCCTTTCAGAACCCAACTCCTTCATCAACCATAGTAGACAAACAGGATGTCGGGAGAACACAGCAAGCCAGATAGCATCAGGATTTGGAGAAATCAACGTTTCGGGTAAAGCCCCTCTTCAGGACCAGCCCATAAACCACAACCTTAATCTTAGTTTTGAAATTCAGGTCCTCAAATACTTGCCTTCATTACTCAGACCTTTGAGTATAGAAGTTGCGACGCCATGGTGGGGTTGTACAGGACATTGGTGAGGCCTCGTCTGGATCACTGTGTCCAGTTCTAGCCGCCCTGTTACAGGAAAGATGTTATTAAACTGGAGAGGGGTCAGAAGTGATTTACCAGGATATTATCAGGTATGGAGGGTCTGGGTTATAAGGAGAGGCCGGATAGGCCAGGACATTTTTTCACTGGAGTGTAGGAGGTTGAGAGGGTGACCTTATAGAGGTTT
Organism: Chiloscyllium plagiosum; assembly: GCF_004010195.1. Classification (NCBI taxonomy): domain Eukaryota; kingdom Metazoa; phylum Chordata; class Chondrichthyes; order Orectolobiformes; family Hemiscylliidae; genus Chiloscyllium; species Chiloscyllium plagiosum. The sequence goes on from NC_057754.1 coordinate 6,440,487, forward strand.
ATAAAATCATGAGGGTCATGGATAGGATAAATAGGCAAAGGGTTTTTCCCCAGGATAGGGGAGCTCAAAACCAGAAGGCATGGGTTTAAGGTGAGAGGGGAAAGATTTAAAAGCAATCTCAGAGGCATATGTTTTACACAGAGGGTGGTGCATGTGTGGCATGAACTTCCTGAGGAAATGGTGAATTGTGGGTACAGTTACAACATTTAAAAGGCATTTGGATAAGGACATGAACAGGAAAGGGTTTGGAGGGACATGGGCCAGGAGCAGGCAGGTGGGTCTAGTTTAGTTTGGGGATTATGGTCGGCACGGACTGGTTGGGCCGAAGGGCCTGTTTCTGATGATGGGCTTATGCCTGAAACGTCGACTCTCCTGCTCCTCGGATGACCTGCTGTGCTTTTCCAGCCACACTTTTGGACTGAAGAGTCTGTTTCTGTGCTCCATCACTCTGCAAGTAATCTTTTCTGTGCAGTCCAGAGTCAGCGAAGAATTAAGGTGACGAACAACTTGTGTTGTCAGTGAGGCCCCGGCGTTGCTGATGCTGTGTGCGCTGAAAACTAGGTATATGTAAAACCCCAGGGCCCTACTCTTTACAAACAGAGAGAATGTATTTTTGCCATACGCTCTTTTTGGACTCAACTATTCCCCCGTTCCACTCCCTGCCCCAATCAGTGTCCAGCCCCCTCGTGTAAAATTGAAACAAAGACGGCAGTTAACTGTCAATCCGCATTGTTGGGTGCATCCAATCAGATTCCGCCAGGCAGCCCCGCCCTCTCGTCTACAAGAGCAGATTAGAGGTTAGGGATCCTGTAGTGTGCAACTCACCTCCTGACTCCTCCAAAGCCTGTCCCACCATCGACAAAGCACAAGTCAGGAGGGTGAGGGTACACTCCCCACTAGCCCCTGGATGGCGTGGCATGGGGGGGCAGCTCCAACAACACTCAAGAAGCTCCACACCATCCAGGGACAAAGCAGCCACTGCTTGATTGGCCCCACAGCCACAAACACCCACTGCCTCCACAC
>NC_057754.1:6442009-6447892 GCF_004010195.1 Chiloscyllium plagiosum
TCTCTCAACTATTGAGGAAAGCTGTTACAATTGTTTCATTCATAAAAACATGGGGGAGGTCCGGCAACAGTTTCGAGTGTCTGCTTGTGTTTACTATAAGGTAGAAAAGACTAAAATGCAGCTAACCATTTAAAAATTACACTAACCCCTACAAATCCCCCGCGTCTTTTCTTACGGCCTGTAATTTTTAAACCGTAAGTTTCTTCTCCAGGGCGTTTAATAACTCCCGAGCTTGTTCATCAAACTGCCCGTCTCTAATACTACCCCCGCCCAAGAGGGATTCACGTTGTTCCATCTCGAGATTCATTCGTTCAACCTGCCCATAGGGAACATCCCTCTTAGTAAGGGCGGTTTCGATCAGTCGTTGAGTTAATCCCCGGACGCAGGGAATAACGCAACACCCAAAGGCAGTGAGTACCCCTGCCACCACTATACATGAGACAAGAAAGGGAACGACCACCCCCGTCCATTTACCGAACCAAGCTTCCAACCAGTCCGTGAGGCCAGAGTCGATGCCCGAGTTTTCAGCCAGTTCGTCCGCCAATGTGGTGAGTCCATCCAGGGCGCGGGTGATGGACCCATCAGGGGCTGTGTTGTTGGGGATGAAAGTGCAGCACTGAGTGCCTATCATGACACAAACACCCCCCTTCTCTGCCAACATCATGTCTAAGGCCAACCTATTTTCCCACGCCATCCTACTAGTGGCGTCCAGTTGTTCTGGTATTCCTTTCACTGCATCCCGGGTATAATTAATGAATCTCTGCTGATTGTAGTAAATATAATTAATCCAATCCACGTTCTTATTGATGGTCACCCACCAGAATAGTGACGACTTAAAACCCGCCGCTATCTGGTTCCTAGCCTTGTATTCGTCAGGAACACCCCTGGGGACCCCTATGGCATCTAAACATATGTTATCATCGAAAGAGGTCTCCAAAGCTCTCTCAGTTCTTCCACTGGAACGGGGTTGCTCTTGTTGTTCGAATGCCAGGGTGAATGGGATGGCCAATTGAACGATTGCACAAGTGCCCGTCCATTTTCGGGGCAGGGTCGGTCGCAGAACCCTCCCACCACAGTACCACCAGAGGTCTGCCCTAGGCACATGAATGTGGGAGTAATTCCCGCCCCCGGTAGCTTCATTGACCAGCCGAATTGATCCGCTGCACTTGTCAAATGTCCGCACATCGTTGTCCCACTGTAGTCCCGTCCGAGAGACGCAGGCCTGGTGCGTACCCGTTACCCCTGAGAATGATGGCGGGCGGGGCGCCCCCTCAGACCTGGCGGGGGGAAACTTCAAACTCAAGTGTCGACAAGTGGAGTCGTTCCAGGCCTCTCGATCCTGGTACAGCCTTATCATGCAGTCCAAGGCTCGTGGGTGTTTCTCCCATCCCAGCGGGAATGGGACCACCTGAGGGTTCGGGCGGGCACTCGTGCATGCGTAGCAATCTCTCTTTTTCATGCTCCTCACAGTATATTTGACCCATTCCATTCAGGCATTCGCCTCCCCGTATCCCGTTTCTATTTCAAAGGTCTTTTCCAAATCCGTCACCTCAATTATTCTAATATTTTCCTGTTCATCGGTGGCGGATGAGCCCCCAGACTCAGCTTCAATGATCGTGATATGCGTGCAGCACAGCTGCAACCCCTCCCGTCCTGCCTGGCCCCCAACCCTAATACCCAGTATTAAGGCTCGCCCCGTTGTTTCCCAAGTTCTTTACGGTCAGATAGAGCGGATTGCACTGGTTCTGCCCACAATCCCGTCCAGGGGTGATGGGATTATGGACAACTGACACCATAGCCTGGACCCCTGGGCTGGAGGCCTATTTATCCCTTCCCTACCATGCAATTGTAATACTAACGTCTGACCTGGAATCCCCTTTCTCTCTCTAGGTTCTGCTTAGTTTGATTCAGTTCTCCTTTAGTCCCACAGGGCACCAACCCACATAGGTCTAAGCTAAATGTCTGTGTTGGCTTGTTGGCAGGCACGGAGATGGAGAACCACTGACGGTCCTCTGCTTGTTTTTTTCCGGAGGCCAAATTGGGTAACACGCACACTATGACCCAGCCCAAGGATAATGGCATAGCAAGTTAACAATACGATTGACCGCATTTTGTCGCGACACCTGTAGCCAGAGGGCACAGTTCCTTTAGACTCGCCAAAGTCCGATCAGTTTGTTCTCAGGGTCTCTGTTCCTTAGATGCCTTTGTCAGAGAGGTTCGTTCGTCCTCCGTCGGTTGTGGCACTGGTCCCTTGACTCGAGTGTAATGTGTCCAGCCCTATTCGGCCGTACGGACAGCCGTTTCGGTAGTCAAAAGTACCAGGAAGGGACCGTCCCAAGTTGGTTCGAGGGTACGTTGCTTCCAGCTTTTAATCAGGACCCACTGACCCGGCTTGACGGTGTGCAACGCAAACTCGAGGGGCGGCGTCTGTGCCAAAAGTCCCTGTTGGCGTAAACGAGATAGAGCAGACCCCAGAGCCACCACATATTTTTGCACAAACATATCTCGAGACTCGAATACAGGAGGTTCCCCCTTCGGCCCATGGAACGGGAGGCCAAACAGCATTTCGAAAGGGGAGACGCCCAAATCCCGCCTTGGCTGGGTGCGAATTTGCAATAGGGCAAGGGGTTGGCATTTGGTCCAAGGCAGGCCGATTTCACTAGTGAGTTTGGTTAGTTGCTTTGTGATGGTCTGGTTCATTCTTTCGACCTTGCCAGGGAGTGTGCAAAGCCCAGTCAATCCCCATTGCTTGCACTACATTCTGGAGGACGGTCGAGGTGATGTGGCTCCCCTGGTCAGAGTCAATAGCGCGGAGTAGCCCAAATCGTGGGATGATTTGTTCGAGTAGAATTTTGCTAACCTGAATTGCCGTTGCCGTGGCAGTGGGGAAAGCTTCCACCCAGGTGATCTACTACTACTAATAGATACTTCAGGCGACCTGTGGGGGGGAGCTCAGTGTAATCTACCTGGACATACTCAAACGGCCTATAGGCCGGACCCCTATCCCCTTGTGTTGCATGCTGCCGCAGCCCACTTTTGTTAATCTATCGACATGTTATGCAATCTCCTGTGACCTGCTTGGCTACCGTGTACAGACCAGGGTGAGCATATCGGCGCAGGAAGGCATCACACAGTGCCTGGGCGCCCCAGTGACCCCCTTGGTGTAGACGGGCAATAATATCCCGCGTCAACGGTCGATTTAGTAGCTGGCGGCCATCGGGTAAGGTCCACTTCCCTTCCCTATCCTTTCTACCCCCCAGAGACGCAAGAAGAGTTTCTTCTTTGTCGGTAAACGTGGGGACTTCGGTAATTTCGGATATCTGGGGAATCCTTACCAGGCAGTTTATTACTTCCTTCCCCATCCCGGCCAATTTTGCCTGTTCATCTGCCAATTGGTTCCCCAGGGTCTCTATTTTATCGTCTTTCTGGTGCCCTTTCATATGTACTACAGCAATCTCTTGTGGCAGCAACAAATCTTCCAAGATCATGGCTACTAGTTCCTCGTGCACCAACTTCTTTCCTCTGCTATTTATCATTCGCCTTTCCTTCCAGATCTTCCCAAAGGTGTGTACTACCCCAAAAGGCATACTTAGAGTCAGTGTAGATTGTCCCGGCTATTCCCTTTAAATTCCTCAAAGCCCGGTGCAAGGCGTACAATTCGCACGTTTGTGCGGACCAGGCATTCGGTAGCCGTCCACTTTCCACTAATTCCCAACCAGTCTCACTAATGACTGCATAACCGTTGTGTCTCTTCCCATCTATCACTCGAGAGGACCCGTCAATGCACCACCGCCTTCCTGCATGTAAGGGGGTATCCCTCAGATCTTCCCTCACTTTACTCTGGTACTCTATTATGTCTGAACAGCAGTGTTCCAGTTCCTCCTCCCCTTCCCCTTTCCAAAGAATGTCCGCCGGGTTCTGGCAGCCCCCGACTTCTATTCGGAGGTCTTCTCGGTCTAACAATATGGCTTCATATTTCAGAATTCTCGAGTCAGTCAGCCACCTCCCAGCCTTCTGATTCAGGATAGTTCTAATCTGGTGGGGAGCAGTGACTGTCAAGGGGGCCTCGAAAGTCAACTTCCTGCTTTCCTCTACCAGCTTTGCCGTGGCTGCCACCACTTGGACACACTCCGGCCACCCTCGGGAGACTGGATCCAGAATTTTTGACCGGAAAGCCACGGGCTTCCTTTTTCCCCCCAATCCTGGGTCAATACTCCAAGAGCGGTTCCCTTTCTGGAGATCACAAAGAGACGAAATGTCTTACTAAAATCCGACAAGCTTAAAATAGGTGCGGTCATCAATTTTTCTTTTAGGATTCCAATTAATTGTTTCTCCTCCTCCTCCCATTTTATTCTGTTGGGTGCCTCCTCAATGAGTTTTAGGTACAAGTCTTTAGAAAGGGGGGCACAGTCGTCTATCCATAACCGACAATAGCCTAAGAGTCCCAAGAACTTCCGCAACTCCCTCTTGGTCGTTGGGAGGCCTAGTTCGATTATTGCCCGCACTCATTCCGGACTTATTCGTTTCTGTCCCTGGCTTATCAAGTGTCCCAGGTACTTAACCTCTTTCTCGACATATTGGAGCTTCTTCTGACTAACTCTTAACCCCTTCTCAGCTAGGTAATTTAACAGGGCATTAGTCCCAAGTAGGACGTCCTCCTCCGCGGGTCCGGATAAAAGGACATCGTCCATGTATTATATAAGCTTAAGGGCTGGGGACAAGGTTAGTCCCTCCAATAATTGTTCCAGAATCTGCCCGAACAGAGTCGGGGACTCAGTGACTCCTTGGGGGAGCACGGTCCACCTGTACTGCTGTTTTCTGCCAGTATCAGGATCCTCCCATACAAAAGCAAAAAGATCCCTACTGTCCTTGTCCAGGGGACACGCCCAGAAGGCATCCTTTAAGTCTATAACACTAAACCAGCCGTTGTCCGGAGGTATTCGCCCCAGAATAGTGTATGGGTTCGGTACCACAGGGTGCCGTACTTGGACAATTTTATTTACTTCCCTTAGGTCTTGGACCATTCGGTAGCTCCCGTCCGACCTCCGGACCAGCAGGATGGGGGAATTGTATCGTGACATACAGGGTTCTACCAATCCATCTTTTATTAGGTCTTCCATAACTGTCTTCAGACCCTGCCTCCCTTCCCAAGAGATGGCGTATTGGCGCACTCTGACGTCGGGGCTCTGGGGCTTTAATTGTACCTCCACAGGTCGAATTGCGAGTCCCCCCCCGGTTCCCTTTGGCGACCCAAACCCTAGGGTCTATCTCTGTCAATCGGGACTCACTAAGGTATGACATGGTAACGGCTAATTCATCCTCTTCTCCCACTTCTATTCGTAATCCGAAACGGACTATCAAATCCCGTCCCAACAACCCATAGGGAAGATGGGGGAGGTGAAGGAGTTCCACCTGGAGCTCCTCCTCCTCCAGCCGCAAGGGTTGTGGTTCGAATATTTTCGCACTAAAAACCCCACCCTTAACTCCTGAAATGTTTAATGTTTTAGCCTGGAAGCCAACCCCCCTAGGATGGAGGGGGATTGAGGACCAGCCGGCGCCTGTGTCAACTAAGAAGATAACATCTTGTCTAAATGGGCCCACCCGTAAATTTACCAGGGGTTCTTGGTAGGCCCGTGTTCCGATCCTCCCCTGACTTCCCTAATCCATTTGTTCACGCTCCATTTCATACAGCCCTTCTCTTTCCCTTTTAAACTCGGGACAATCCCTTTTGAAGTGTCCCAGTTTCCCGCAATGGTAACATCCAGCCATTGGAGGCCGCTCAAATCCATAAAATCCTCCTCTCTCACTTCTGCCCCGTCTCGCTTCTCTCCCTCTCCAACTTTTCTTCGACATTCCTCTTTCCACCCCATAACCTCCCTCCCC
>NC_057754.1:6448881-6454770 GCF_004010195.1 Chiloscyllium plagiosum
TCCCCCTGTTTATAAGGCTTCTGAGATCTGTCATATTGGCCCGTCCCCCCGCGTCGTTATGATCCCACCGGGGGTCCTCTAAGGGGTACTTCTGCTCTCCACGCTGAGGGCCGTCCTGATGCTCGCTATCCCAAATGGCCATTGCACTATTCCGGTTCATAACAATTTCATCGTAATTAAATAGTATTCTCATCATGGCCTGCAGTTCAGCCCATGTGTATATACTGGGCACCAGAAATTGGTCCAGTTGTATTCCCACACTGACGGGGTCGTCCAGTAGACGGGGTAGTTCGTTACGGAGTTTCTGGATATGCCCAGAATTTAAAGGTTGTACTACGAACCCGGTCAGTCCGTTCCCAAACGGCACCTCTCGTAAGGGGTTCAGCTGTTCAATATTGTCACTCCTCCCAGCTCTCAATTCCTCTTCTCGGCCTTTCCGCATCTCGAGTCGGACTGATTTCCTAGTGCCTGGGGTGGGTTCTGCTCCCCCTCCTGTGGCCCCCCAGCCGTCCCTTCCTCACTGGTCGTAGCCTGCTGTGAATCGGATTTATCTGTCGCAGGAGGGAGGTCCGCACTGGACGCCTGGTCGTGCGCGGGTGGTATATACGGGGGCGGGACAGACGGTGGCAAACCGTCGGTGAGGATGTCCCAAGACTTCTGGGGCTTCCTCGGGTCTGTTTGGGGAATCAGAGGATAAAGACGCGTGGGACCCTCGCCGTCGCCCGCCAACCAGGCGGCGGCGTATTTGCTCTCTTCTGGGTCAAACGGTTGTTTTCTGTTAACATATACATTTAGGATTTGACACACCCAGTCTTCATCAGACCCATACTCGGGCCAATCTACCGAGGGGGCGCGGATAGGTTCTTTGGTCCATATAAAACAACAATATTTTATCATGGTCTCTTTCTTTAAGTCCTTCGTTCTACTACTGTCCGTCCATAGACTTAACCTCCGACCTAGTGGACTATCGGTGGGTATTTCTTTCCCATTTGCAGTCTTCCCTGACTTCTCCTTAGTCAATCTAGAAGTCTGATTTCCCATGGTCTATCTTCGGTCCTGGTCTTAAACGTCTAAAACGTTTTCACAGATGACCGTCAAAACCACAATTTCCCGTGGTTTATCTTCGGTCCTGGTCTTAAACGCCCAAGGCGTTTTCACAGATGACCGTCAAAACCACGCGGCCAACAAGGAAGAACAAAAGAAACTCTCTTACCTTGATCCGTGCACGGAGTTGTCTGGCCTTTTTAAATGTGTGTACCCCCGTGTATAGTCACTAACTGGTCGTCCCAGCACTCGTCCGTGTGTTCCTTTTTCCAGGATTCAAAATTATTTTTAAATGAGCCGGGTCACATCCTCTCTTGGCCGACGGCCGACGGACCAAGCTGATCAGTGAGAAGTATAAATATATACTATACGCGTCTTTGTTGTGATCAGGCTTGATCAGTGAACCGAAGAGACTTCTCCCCCCCGGCAATAATTATTTAATCCCGGAGGAGCCCCCAATTGTGCGAGATATGCGGCTGTCCGGCCCCATCTCCGGCACTTTTATTTCCCTTCCCAGGAACAAAGACATGGAGGAGTCTGTCAAAAACTTTTTCATTCAACTTTGCAAAGTCGGGTGTTGTTCCCGTGGGTACACACACAAGCATAGTAATCTCCACGCATTATATACGTGTATATGTGGGCTGGGTCTCCTACTGCTGTCTTGACCAATGAGTGCTAGGGTTCCCCACTGTTTTCCTTATTTGGGTTCTGGTGCCTGCGATTATTTTGTTATTCACTTGGCCAATCAGTGTTCGAGCTCCCCATTCTTTCCTTATATGGATGATGTTGTACAACTGTGGTTAAGGGCGGTCCCTCAACTATCGAGGAAAGTTGTTACAATTGTTTCATTCATTAAAAACATGGGGGAGGTCCGGCAACAGTTTCGAGTGTCTGCTTGTGTTTACAGGTAGAAAAGACTAAAATGCAGCTAACCGTTTAAAAATTACACTAACCCCTACAATATTCGTAAAAAAGTCAAGGGGGATATATTCCATGACTATCCTGGGCCAAATTGAAAGTCCTCGGGAACCTTCGGATATCCAATTCACTAAAATGTTTTTTTTCCCGGTCAAAAGGCAAGGATAATGAATAATTTCCTCCCGCATACATCCAAACAAGGGAAATGTGGGGAGCCCAAAAGTAGAGGCACTGGGTCCCACCCAATCTCTGTACCCAAAATCATTGCCAAGGCATTCACTACTCTGTACAAATACATGCGTATCTTACGGCATGTCCACAGACAATGCGTGAGAGTACTAACTTCTATGTTGCATGTAGGCCACATTGGAGATGCTCCTGCCTTGAACTTTGCAAGTCGCCCAGGTGCCATTTGAGCCCAATGAAGTATCTTGAATTGGATTCTGTTACAGATAGACATCTTCCTGGCGTTTTTCCAGACGTCCTCTCACATCTCCAAGGAGATTACCATCCACAATACTTGACTCTATGTTTTATATAACCGTTCCTTGTCCTTTGATACCTTATTAAATAGTTTGTGGTAGAGAGTACTTACCGCGAGCGGACCCATCGGCCGAAGCACTCTCCTTTCCCTATCTGATTTATATGGATTAATTATCAGTACGGTCTTCTTTTGTATAAAGTATCGTATTTGAAAATATTGAAAAATATATTTACTAGACAGCCCAAATTTCTGACGTAGCTGTTTGAAGGACATCATGACCTCCCCATTGAACAGGCCTCTCAAACAGAAGATACCTTTGCACTCCCAGGTTCTGAATACGCATCAGTCAGCCCTGGCTGGAATCCCAACGTTCCCACTATATGGGTATGGTGGAGGATTTTTGTAGGTTGCCCTCAACCTGTCGCATTATCCTCCAGGCTTTGATTATATTTAATAAAGTAGGATTTTTACAATGATCGTAACAACTGTCATCTTGTCCATAAATAGTAGATTGATGAGGGATATTTTGCTTGGGAGGCCTCATATCTAACCAGATTGTTTGTGGGTCACAAGAGACCCAATCAGCTACGTAGGACAATAGAGAGCTCAATTGGTACCTCCTGAAATCCGGAAAATCCAACCCACCCCTTACTTGTGGAAGCTGCAGCTTTTCTAATTTAATAAGGGGCCGTCTCTGACTCCAAATAAAGTAGCCGAGCCAACCATAAAGGTTACGCAGCGCCTGTTTCGGCAGCATCAAGGGGAGCATTCTCACAGCGTATAACAGGTGAGGTAGGATATTCATGTTGACCAAAGCTATTCTATCTCGCCCGGATATCGGGAGATCTTCCCAGAGTTGAAGGTCCTATCTTATTTTCTCCAATAAATGTGTATAATTGGCTTTATATAGCTTCTCCTTTCCCTATCTGATTTATATGGATTAATTATCAGTATGGTCTTCTTTTGTATAAAGTCTCGTATTTGAAAATATTGAAAAATATATTTACTAGACAGCCCAAATTTCTGACGTAGCTGTTTGAAGGACATCATGACCTCCCCATTGAACAGGTCTCCCAAACAGAAGATACCTTTGCACTCCCAGGTTCTGAATACGCATCAGTCAGCCCTGGCTGGAATCCCAACGTTCCCACTATATGGGTATGGGGGAGGATTTTTGTAGGTTGCCCTCAACCTGTCGCATTATCCTCCAGGCTTTGATTATATTTAATAAAGTAGGATTTTTACAATGATCGTAACAACTGTCATCTTGTCCATAAATAGTAGATTGATGAGGGGATATTTTGCTTGGGAGGCCTCATATCTAACCAGATTGTTTGTGGGTCACAAGAGACCCAATCAGCTACGTAGGACAATAGAGAGCTCAATTGGTACCTCCTGAAATCCGGAAAATCCAACCCACCCCTTACTTGTGGAAGCTGCAGCTTTTCTAATTTAATAAGGGGCCGTCTCTGACTCCAAATAAAGTAGCCGAGCCAACCATAAAGGTTACGCAGCGCCTGTTTCGGCAGCATCAAGGGGAGCATTCTCACAGCGTATAACAGGTGAGGTAGGATATTCATGTTGACCAAAGCTATTCTATCTCGCCCGGATATCGGGAGATCTTCCCAGAGTTGAAGGTTCTATCTTATTTTCTCCAATAAATGTGTATAATTGGCTTTATATAGCTGACCAAATGCCGGAGTATTAAAAATACCTAAGTAAACAAAACATCCCAGTGACCACCGAAAGGGGAAACGAGATCCATCCTTAAAATTGGATATACTGGCAAGACCTCCCAGCGGCATGGCCTCCGATTTCATAAAATTAATTTTATAACCTGAGAACATACCAAATAAGTTAACCACTTGAATTAAGAGGGGCACAGATGTCAATGGATCATTTAAGAAAAGGAGGTCATCATCTGCATACAGAATAATTTTGTGCTTGCCCGATCCAAACTCCAGAGTCATTATATTAGTGTCTGCTCATGTAGCTTCCATGAACAACTCAATCACTGGTGTAAATAATAATGGTGAGAGAGGGCATTCCTGACGACAACGTCTCCTAACGCTAACGCTATCCGAACTTAAACCACTGCTTTGGGATCATTAATTAATACTGTTACCCATTTAGTAAAGACCTCTCCAACACGAAACCGTTTCAGTGCATAAAAGTGATATGGCCATTCTACCCGATTGAATGCCTTATCTGCTTCTAGGGAGATAACCAATCCCGGTATCTGGCTTATAGCATATTTAAGACTCTTCTAATGTCATTAGTTGATCTGCGACTCTGCATAAACTCCGTCTAGTCCTCTTTTATAACGAATAGTAAAACCGTCTCCAGTCTTAATGCCAACATTTTTGTGAGAACTTTAAAATCCACATTCAACAAGGACATAGGTCTATATGAAGAGCAGTCATCTGGGGCCTTTCCCTTCTTAAGAATGAGTGAAATATTTGCTTCTCTCAGAGAAGGCGAGAGGCATCCCTGACTATGTGAGCAATTATACATATTTATAAGTGGCCTGGCCAATTCCCCAATACATTATTTGTAGAACTCAGCCTGGAATCCATCTGGTCCGGGCGCTTTGCCACCCTAGAGCTACCTTACCTCGTCATGTACTTCCTGGGTTGCCGGGGGCGGCATTCAAGAACAACACCTGCTCCAAGGTTAGGCCCGGGAGGGCAGATTTTTTTTAAAAAAAGACTCTATCTTCCTCGTTCTATCCTCACAGCCCTTTGACCTACACAATTTGAAACAGAACTTTGTAAAGGCTGCATTGCTCATTTCACGATCACAAGTCAGGCTACCAGCGCTCTTTCTAATAGAGGTAATGGCTTATGGAGCCTTTTTTCTTTCTGGCAAAATATGCTAGATACCTGCCAAGCTTGTCACCGTATTCAAATAATCTCTGCTTCGCAAAAAAAATCTCCCTCTTTGCTATTTGAGTAAATGTGGGATTCAAAGTTGCCCTAAGAACTGTGATCCGCTGTAGTTTAGTAATGGAGGGTCTATCCACATACGCTGTCTCAGCCGCCTTCAGGCGAGCCTCGAGCAGACACTGATGTTCTCCCTTTTGTCTTTTCCGTGGCACAGAATATGAGATAACCAAGCCCCGCACGTATGCCTTACCATTCTCCCACATGACTGAAGGGTTACTGGCCGTGCCTGAGTTGATATCCCAGAAGGTTTTAAATTGCTGCGAGAAATATTTAATGAACTTACTATCCTTCAATAGAAAAGGGTCCATACGCCAATGTCGGGAAGCTATCTCGTCATCACTAGTGTTAACCTCCATATATACTGTGGCATGTTTGGAAATAGTTATATTACCTACTTTACAAAACAATATTGAGTTCAAAAGGGTCGAGGGGATAGAAACATATCGCTTCATGTGTGGTACATGTGTGGGTTAGAATAAAAAGTAAAGTCTCTACCCT
>NC_057754.1:6454880-6465873 GCF_004010195.1 Chiloscyllium plagiosum
TAATATATATCATCCAGACTCTTCTTTTATCTGGCTTAGCATTTGGAAGGGAAGATTCTTCCCAGTAAGATTGGCAACTCCCCAACTTGTTGAACTGAATGATGAAAAGAACACAACGCCAAATCCAACCTGTTGCCGCTTCGAATGCTCCTTATCAAGTAGATGTGTTTCCTGTAGAAGGGCTACATCCACCCTTTCTTTTATTAAGACTTATTAATATAATTTTCCTTTTGATTGGTGAGTGGCTCCCCTTGACATTCCAGGTGCACCACCTAAACGAATGACTAGCCATGATAGTCCAAGCAAGTCCGAGAACCCCCAGGAGGGAGATCCCCACCCAAAGACATTGGATAAAAACCAAAAATGATACACACATAAAACACTCTTTAAGACAGCTAAATCAAAATAAATAAGAGCCACTCCTAAAAACAAATAAAATAAAACATATTTAAAAGGAGACTTTCCCCTTTGTTCACAAGGGGCACTACTACCTTCTAATAATCTCACCACAACATCTCCCAGCCAGAGGCATGCCCTCGGCCCAGGCATTAAAAAGTAGAGTAAATAACTTCCAACATCTTATAAGACAGAAGTTAAATGTGGGCGACCCCCCACACGAACACCTCGATACACTTAGCAAAACAACACAAGATGAAAATAAATAAAATTACAATCCCAGCAAGTAATAATCAAACAATTTTTTAAAAACACTCAGAAACGTCCCCCAATAATCAAATAAACTGCACGAGCTATAGATAAGAGTCCATAGAAAGGATAAGGAATTAGCACTCCCCCTCCCCCACCGCCATGGAAAGATACAGAAGAGAAAAAAGGAAGAAAAGAGGAGAAAACAAAAGAAGAAAAGGGGCAAAATAAAGTCATTATCCATATCGTTCAAATCCTGCAGTCTATTTAAGAGCATCCAGGAATTCTTTTACTTTTTTCCCGGTGTCTGAAATCATCTACAGATCCTCCATGACTGCAGCACAGCGTTGCCGGCTATCGCATAAAATATTGAATATTTAAATCCCAAAGACGCTTCTTCGCCTCATCAAATGCCTTCCTCTTGCGGACCACACGCAGAGAACAACATTATCCTGGAGCCCCTGTACATCTTGGCATGGGGATCCTTCTCCAACACTCTGGTGGACTCCAGCAACATCGGTTTTTCCCTCTTATATTGAAGTTGAACTCTCACCTGGCAGGGGCGCTGGTCCGACCCGAGCCGGCGCACAGCAACCTGATGGGCCCGCTCAACCGGCACCCAGCCCAGCTCCGACTCCAGTTTCAGCAGCTGTGGGAGCCTTTGCTCCAGGAAATCAACAAGCTGCCCTTCCTCCTCCCGTTCGGGAAGGCCCAGCAACCGAATATTTTTCCAATGACCTCGATTTTCGAGGTCATCAATATGTTCATCTAAGGTCGGGACTCGATGTTCCTGAGCCCAGACCTGAGCCATGGATGACTCAGCAGTGGTTTTGGAGGCTGAGGCCCGTTGCCCCGCCCTACCCTGCCCGAGTTTCTCGATCTCTCCATCATGTTTCTCCATCATGACCCCCACCTGGGAGTCAATGGACTCATCAATCTTCTCTCAGAGTTGTAGAAACTCCCTGCAGGTAACGCCCCTTTCTCTGTTGCTAAGGGGTAGTGGGGGAGAAGTCCCTGGCTGTTATGAACTGCGAGAGCCTTTACCTCTGGTCATTTTAAAAAGCATCAGACTGTATAAAGTTTGATGTGGAATGGCCAAGGATGCTGGCCAAAAACTTTTAGCAATTTAGCAGGTGAGGTGAGGGTGGGTATCTCACTTTGCCTGAGTCTTGGGCAGAGCTCTGCAGATTCAGACCTACTGGGTCGCCGCTATCTTGGATCTCGCTAACACCCTGTTTAAAAGGGGAATAAGGCAAAAGACAGAAAATTGCAAACTTATTAGCCTAACCTCAGTCGTGGGTAAGTTCCTGCAATCCATTACGAAGGATGAGATTTCTGAATAGCTGCCAGTGCATGGTAAAGTAGGGCGAAGTCAGTATGGTTTCATCAAGGGGAGGTCATGCTAATGAATCTGTTAGAACGCTTTGAGGATGTAACAAGCAGGTTAGACCAAGGAGAGCTAATGGATACTATGTGTCTGGACTTCAAGAAGGACAGTGACAAGGTGCCGCACGGAGGCTGCTGAGTAAGACAAGGGCACATGGTGTCAGAGACAAGGTACTAGTGTGTAGAGAAGCTTGACTGTCTGTCAGAAGGTAACGAGTGAGAATAAAAGGGTCCTTCTCAGGATAGCATCCAATGACAACTGGTGTTCTGCAAGGGAACCACAACTTTATACTTTGTACATTATCAATCCAAATGAAGGAACTGAGGGCAATTCAGCGAGATGTTTAGACTTTTCAAAGGTAGATAGAGGGACAGGTATCATTGAGATGGCAGGGAGGCTGCAGAAGGATTTAGACAGGGTAGGAGAGTGGGCAAAGACGTGGCAGATGGAGTACACTTGGGAAAGTGCGAGGTGATACACTTTAGTCGGAAGTAGAGAGGCAGGGACTATTTTATAACTAGGGAGAAAATTCAGAAGTCTGAAGTGCAGAGTGTTGCGAGTTCCAATCAGGATGGTCACAATGTAAATGTGTATGTTGTGTCAGTAGCTAGGTAAGTGCTGTATCTGCCACACAGTGTGTTTGAAATCGTATATTCAGCAAAAGAACTGAGTCAACTCTTATGAACAATGATATTTGTTTATTGAACACAATTAATATTAGAACAATAAAACATATGTAATACAAAACACTACAATATATCTTATGGTTTAACTTAGGTAGGTTTATGGACAGGGCTTTAAACTGACAGAAAGGATGCAGGTA
Organism: Chiloscyllium plagiosum; assembly: GCF_004010195.1. Lineage (NCBI taxonomy): Eukaryota > Metazoa > Chordata > Chondrichthyes > Orectolobiformes > Hemiscylliidae > Chiloscyllium > Chiloscyllium plagiosum. The sequence continues at coordinate 6,457,736 of NC_057754.1, forward strand.
CAGGGTTCATGTGAAAGGAGCTTTCCAAATACAAAGAAAAAATATGAAGCATCAGAACAGCATGGGAATGTGGCTGAAGACATAAGGAAAGGAAAAGGATGGGACAGAGTTTAACTAAAGCTGTACATCTGTGAATAGGTTTGTGACAGGAAATTGTGGGAAAGAATAAATTATGTTTTTTTTTTAAGAATGGACAAAGTTTCTACCTTTTTGTAAAATCCTTTGGGATTCTCCTTAACCCTATTTGCCAAAGCAACCTCTGTCTGTTTTTCGCTCTTAAGTATACTCCTACTACCTTCATACTCATCTCAGGATTCACTGGATTTCTCCTATACCTACTTGACATATGCCTCATTCTTTTTCTTAACTAGAACATCAATTTGTCTAGTCATCCAAAATTCCCTGGACCGACAAGCTGTTCTTTCATGCCAGCAGGAATACTGTATACTGTCTCTGGACTCTCGTTAACTCATTTTTGAAGGCTTCCCATTTTGCAATGATAAAGGTTTCATTTTCTCAAAATCAAAACTCCCCAATTGCTGCATCTCGTGAAACTGCCGCTGAAATATAATGAAAAACAATCAGGATCATTCCAATCGATGGCTTTGTTGAGGAGAGCTCTGCTCAATCATGTAGATCTGGAGGTCACATGAGTAGCATCAGGTCAGTGTCAGACACACAAACAGAAAGGGTAAATAGATTCACATCAGAACTCACATTTACCAACCTCGGAACCTGAAGCTGTGTTCAGCCATTCTGATAAACATCTACAAAATTATGTCATGAAGATTGGACAGTGGTCCAATCAAAAATAAAATCCGTCATTCAAACTCGAACATGCTTCAGGTTCCACAACCCATTCTAACTTGGTCCCATCCTGCAGGTTTTATGAATCTCATTCCCTCTAACCACCTAAATGACCCATATCCCTTCCTACATTAGTACCATCCTCCAGGTACTACATCCCTTCCTAAATCTGCAACATGGCTCGGACTCTACGACTCTTCCTTCCTCTGCAAGGTTCCCTAGATGGGCATTGGATGGTGTTGGGGGTTACAGACATAGAGAGGGATATCAGGACGGGAGGGTAATGCAGACATTAGGAATATTTCAGTGGCAAAAAGGAGGCTTCGGAATTTTGAGGGTTGATGCTCATAAAGGAGGTTACAGAGCCAAGGAGGATTGTAGGGACGTGAAGAGGTTTCACAGTTTAGAAGCGCTGTAGGGACTAGATGAAGTTATCAAGATTGGGAGTGTTAAAGATTGCAGGATTTCACAGAAAACCTTTACAAGGTTAAAAACAGGATTATTGGCAGTGTGGAGGAACAGCGGGATCTTGGGGTTCATGTCCATAGATCCCTCAGAGTTGTCAACCAAATTGATAGGGTTGTTGAGAAGGTGTATGGTGTGTTGGCTTTCTTTAAGAGTTTAAGAGCCACAAGGTTGTGCTGCAGCTCTATAGACCCCTGGGTAGACAACACTTGAAATATCATGTTCAGTTCAGGTAGCCTTATTATTAGAAAGATGTGGAAGCTTCAGAGAGGGTACAGAGGCGACTTATCAGCATGCTGCCTGGACCGGAGGCCATGTCTTATGAAGAAAGGCTGAGGGAGGTAGGGCTTTTCTCATTGAGGATGAAAAATAACTTGATAGAGATGTACGAGACGATGAGAGTCTGAGATAGAGTGGACAGCCAGAGAATTATTTAAATGTGATTAGAGGAAGATTCAGGGGAGTTGTCAGAGGAAGGTTCGTTACACAAAGAGTGGTGGGTGCATGGAATGCACTGCCAACGGTGGTAGTAGAGTCAGTGACACGAGGGATATTTAAGTAATTCTTCGATAGGCACATGGATGATAGTAAAATATCATAGTTTGATCTCAGACTAGGATAAAAGGTCGGCGCATCATCGAGGACCGAAGTGTTTGCACTGTGCTCTACTGTTCTGTGTTCTATATTGCAAGGTTACAATGCATGCAGATGTTTCGGAAAGCTGGAGAATATGAGATCTGGAGGAAGAGACCCAAATGGAAAGGGTTGCTAGGAATGTCAGGGGTAACAGAGACAGCAATGGTATGATCTGGAGCAGATGACCCAGGTTCTGAGGGTTCTGGGAATTGGACGTGGTTTCACCAGGAAGGCGGACAGTAGGGACACAGGAAGTTACAGATATGTGGAGAGCTGTAGAGCATCCATTCATGGAGACGGGGAGGTTGGGAGGGATGGACCAGTTTACTGGCAGAAGGATGTTGGAAGGAGGGAGTGGTTCACACAGACAGGGAGTGTTTTAGGAGCAGATCACAGAGATAAAGTGGTTTGTACAAATTGAAAGAACAAACAGATATATGCAAGGTAGTTAGACCGAACATGTTTATAGATATAGGAAGGCTAAAGTTATTGAGTTTATTTGGATATGGAGGGTGTGGAGTCTGACAGATTTTCCGAGAGATAAGGACAGCAATTTTGGTTGGACACTGTTTCACAGAAAAAAAGGAGAATGGGTAAGCTCCTGCAGTTTGGTCAAGGGAAGGGTTGCAGGGGAGGGTGATATTTACATACATTGGGAAGTCAGAGCTGTACCTGGTCACCTGTCAGCCTCTGATACTCTTACAAAACAATCCAACTTTGTTTAATTTCCTCTAACACCGAACACACCCTTAAAAACCTAACACAGGCAACGTGCTGATAAACCCCTTTTGCACCCTCCCCAAAGCCACCCCATCCTCCCTATTGTGTAGAGATGAGAACTGCACCCAGTACTCCAAATGTGGCCAAACAGAAGTTTTACACAATTACAACATCAGATGCAACCCACCATACACAACGTTGTGACCGATGACGGCCAGTTTTCCATTTGCTTTCGTTCCCATCTGAAACACTTCTGTTGTCATTTTCTGGGAGTTACTGACTTGCACCAAGATCCTTCTGTATATCAATATCCCTCAGTATCCTAACTTTCTTCTTGAATTAGACACGACCTCAGACTTTCCAGCTTAAACTCTATTTGTCATTTCTCTGCACATCTTTCCAACAGATCTGTAACTTCCTGCAACCTTGGATCTCCTTGCTCATTAACCCCAACTCCACCGATTTTCATGTCATCTACAATAATTATCTTTGTCACTTCCTTTTCTTTCAATGGTGTGAGAATCTGTAACCGGGGGCAGAAAATCCCAGCAAGGGCTCACCCATTTAAGATGGAGATGAGGAGGAATATCTTCACTCAGAGGGTAGTGACTCTGTGGGAATTCCTGACTGGAGGGGACTGTCAAGGCTGGGTCATTAAGAATATTTACAACAGTGGTGGTCAGATTTTAATGAATCAGGGAAGCGAGGGTTTTGTGAAAAAAGGCAGCAAAGTTGAATTTAGGATAATTAAATCAGCAGTGATCTAATTGAAGGGCAGAGCATCCTCAATGGGCCAAATGGCCCAATTCCGCTCTTAGGTCTCATGTTCTGAATTCAAACTCTATATATCCTGTATAACATTATAGGTCTTTGCTCACAAAACTCCTTTACAATGGGAATATTATGTATTTATTATTACACAACATTTGATCTACAATAGACTATTTGTTGATGGCTCCTTGATGTGATGTTATGGAAAACCATCTCGTATACAATCCAGGATTCCATCCATTACAGCCCTGATACTCATTAGTTATCCAGTCGGGATGGAGGCCACTGTCACACACAGTTACTGTACATCCCTTGCTACAAGTACATTCAGTGTCCTGACTGTAACCATACTGTCATTTCCATCACTGCCTGATGCCTACAAAAGAATTCCTGCAAACGGTTGCTGCCACTTGCTTATTCTCAGCTCCACTCAAATAAAACTCCAAATTTTGATCATCAGTACCACATGAGTGTCTCATTAGTGCATTAATCCTATCCTTTCTTCACAACTTGTTGGCTTTTTACCTAGCCTGCCTTGATCCCAACAACCCTTCGATGGTCATTCTGCAGCTACATCTCCGGAATGGCAGTTCCATCATAACTGTTCAACTGTCATTCAATCTGCCTTATGGCGAATTCAGGGAGTCATTCCTCAGTAGTGGGGGGGGGGGGGGGGTGTGAACGGATGGGTAGAGTTTACAGAGATAGGAAGGCTTACAGGGGCTCGAGGATGTTCAAGTTAAACAGAGTTACATCTGCTCAAGAACGTCAGTGAGACAAAGGGGTTTGGGGATTGGAGGAATTTACAGGGAGAGAGGGAGCTGGGTTAGATTCTGGAGATAGGGATAGAGATGGATGTAGGGAGAGGCAGGCAGACTGAGAGGCACTGGCAGCGGGTGTTTCAGTAGGCGGGTATTGTATATACTAACAGAGATTTTGTGGGCGGCACGGTGGCACAGTGGTTAGCACAGTGCCAGAGACCCTGGTTCAATTCCCGCCTCAGGCGACTGACTGTGTGGAGTTTGCACATTCTCCCCGTGTCTGCGTGGGTTCCCTCCTGGTGCTCCGGTTTCCTCCCATGGTCCAAAGATGTGCAGGTCAGGTGAATTGGCCATGCTAAATTTTCCGTACTGTTAGGTAAGAGGTAAATGTAGGGGTATAGGTGGCTTGCGCTTTGGCGGGTCGGTGTGGAAGGGCCTGTTTCCACACTGTAAAGTAATCTAACCTCATCTAAAGATATGGAAGGTTGTAGTGACTGAAGACATTTAGAGATACAGGAAGGCTTCTCGGCTCTGGAGGCGACATAGGAGGAAAGTAATGGAGGATGCCAAGTTACTGGGTTGGAGACAGTTACACAGATGGGGATGGTTGCACAAACTGAAAGAGGTTCCTGTGGTCGAGAGGATTGGTGTGGGGTCAGGGCTGAGGGTGAAGTTTAAATAGATTAAGAAGAATTGGAGAACGATAAGGAGCTAATGATTTTCTCACAGATAGGGAAGGGTTATAGGAGCTGGAGAATTTTACCCAGATAAGGACGGATGTCGAGGTTAAAGACAAATACATTGACATGGTGGGTGGTATTGTTAGGACGAGTTTACAGGGAAAAACAGGACTGTCGGTGTTTCCAGGGATGAAGGAATTTAGCATCTACTGGAAAAAAATTAGCGATTAGGGTGTTAGGGATTGTTGAACCTGACAGAGATAGAGAGAATTGTGCGGATTAGAGGAGATTCCGAACAGAGGAAGGATTATTGGGACTGGAGGATATTACAAGAAATGACTAATGCAACATGGGCCAGGATTGATACCTGGGACCTCTTATGCTGTCTCCGATGAGGACCAGTTCAGCAGAAGTGATAGCAGGACACCCACAAGATGGTGGGAATGAAGTTTAGACTGTTGATGTTACTTGCCCAGCTCTGTATCTATGTCCTGTCTTCTGGGTCTGAATACAGAAGGCCACTAACTCCTCCCTGTGCTGTTTACTGTGAGTGATCTTACCGGCTGCAGGATTTACTGAAGGCTGCAGATGTCCCTCTCCATCTCTCTCTGGCTGACCAATTGTCTTCAGTGTGGTAATGGACAATAATTCGGAATTCGGCTAAGTCAGGAACATCCTGATTACCTACAGGAGACAGAGAAACACACAGAGTGGGAAATTCGAATGAGGCAGTGAGAATGACTCATGTATAGTAGCACTGAGTCCAACAGAGACCTGGAAAATCCCAGTCTCCATCCTTGTCCTGAGCTGCTGCCTCTCTCTGGAGTGGAGAATTCTGTTGACTTAGAATCTCGAACCAGCTGCAAGAGTCAGAGGCGCTGACAAAGGCACCAATTAAAGCCACACAGTGAGGGATACCACATGGAGAGATACTGAGTGATATTACCAGAGTGCAGCAGGTTTTCAGAATCAAACAATGGTGTCAGAAGAAGTGGGCCTGATGCAGTGGGAACTGCTACCAGTACTCAGGGAGGAGTCAGCTATTGTAATGTGATGGTATGGTGCTGGAGCCAGTGCCCTGGTCAATCATATGACCAGAATTATGTAGAATGCTTTAAACTGACACACATGAGGAGGGACAGGGCTCAGCTGAAAGGAAATCCCAATTCCATGGGGAAAGGTTGAAATATTGAAACATGGGAACCAGGCTGATGAGAACCAGAAAGAAACAGGAAGGAAGTGAGTTGAACTAAAATTGAACATCAGCAAATAGGTTTGTGACAGGAAATTGTGATAAATAGTAAATTACTGTTTCTAAATTTGGATGCACGAAGTATTTGCAATAAGGGATATGCACGTGTGACTTGTGATTTCTATCTAATCACCATCGTGGAGACATGGTCACAGGGTGAACAAAACGGTGGGGCATTAATATTCACAGCTACAATATTGTGGAATGTCAGGCAGAATGGGAAGAAGGAAGGGGAACTCTCATCGTTCGGGATAACAATGGAATGAAGAAAATATGTAGCCTTAGATTATCAATCAGTCATAGATCAAAATTCTGGGTAATAAGGGTCAGAACACAGAAGTGGAAGGGCAGTGTTAAGGCTCCTTTACGGCATTACATTGTGAGACACTGCATTAACAGGGAATTATTTGAATTTGTAACAACGGCGCTGGGATAATTGAGGGGGGGGATTCAACTTTCCTTTCTCATCATCTCATTGGTGATGGGTCACAGACGAGGCTGACTATCTCCCACGCTCAGGGGGAGTTTGTCGGTGGCTGTTCAGACTGATATGGCCTTCACCAGACTCTGTTACACTTGGGGCAGAAGTTGGCCGTGGGAAGGGCGTGGGTCGAGCGTTGGTGCAGCAGCACGTTCCTCGTGCTGTTTTCTCCTGGATTCCCCACAGTAAATCCTAACGCAATTTTTTTTTCGGATCTCTCCAATCAACTGTGATTCCACAGAGACAGGCTCATTGACCTTTGAGGGGCCCTATTCTCTCCCTCTCTATACTTGAGCCTCTGTTGAAACTTGTCAAAATGCCTCTTCTACGTAACTCTTTAAAAATTATGCTTCTAGGAAGGATCTCGACCAAGAAAATACTCGGGCCTCTCAGGGATGAAATGGAGAGAGAAAGCAGTTGTGGGGGAGGTGGATCGGTAAGAACAGGGAAGAGAATACAGTGTGTAAGAGGGAGCGTGAAGAATAAAAGCAAGCAGGAGCTTTGGAGAGTCCGAGTGATGTTTGTGAGGGAGGCTGCATATACGAGTGGAATAAATTAACAGCACGTAGCTTAGGGACCTGTAGTGATTAAACCCTCGTTTGAACATGACTGGAAGGAATCACAATAAACTATCACATCAGGTTAAAATCCACATTATTAAGGGTCGTGCAGGTTGGACAATGACAAAGAGATTGTCATGGATGACAGGGGTGAAACAGAGCAATGGATGGAAATGGATTCAGATCCACATTAAAGGGATCACACCAGGGCCTGACCAGTGAACCACAGTAAAGCAAGTTCACTATCGAATTATAGATGAATGCTCAATACTATTCACCTCTGAACCAACTTCATTGTCCTTCAATGTAAACTCTTCACCTGGACCTTGTAGCTGAGAAGATAGTACAGAACTGGAATCAGAGAAACACTTCAGTTTTCATTACTTCCATTTCTCTGTAAAATGAGATGACAAAAGACACATGTTGAGAGACATTCAGGATAAACAAATATATGTCTTGGTTTGAGTGCTAAACATCGACCTGTTAAAGGAGTTTCCAAAATCCACCACCATCAATTCAGGATGGGAATTTACAAAATGATTTGAGAGAGCTCGTACTTTAATGAGAAGGTTAATTTTAATATGTTTTTCTAAACGCTAAGTTTGTTCTTCCAAAGATTATTTGGAAAACAAAAGGTTGGAATACAGAAAAGAGAGAGTTATTAATGAACAGAATTAATATTCTGTCATACCTGAAATCAATGGCGGGGATTAACTACCCAGCATGCGCCGCGGTGGTGAATGGTGACAAGCGATGGCCGGACATTGGCAGTACTAGCTTTATCTCCGTGGGAAATGGGCAGAGACGCGATTTTCCATACGGAAAGGCTGCAGGAGCTGGAGAGCATTTATAAACCATTCCGGCGAGAATGAAAATGTGGATTTTAACTTGAAAAATAACTTGCGGTAAATGTTTCGTATCTCCGAGGTGAACAGCCCGCCATCCTGTCCGGGGATCTCGGCGCAAGCGCAGACGGGCTGGTGATGTCATAGTACGGGGTGGGTC
>NC_057754.1:6466373-6472463 GCF_004010195.1 Chiloscyllium plagiosum
AGTATCAGTGTGTGAGAGATTGAGTATCAGTGTGTGAGAGATTGAGTATCTGTGTGTGTCTGAGATTGAGTATCGGTGTGTGAGATTGAGTATCTGCGTGTGTGACTGAGTATCTGTGTGTGAGATTGAGTATCTGTCTGAGATTGAGTATCTCTGTGTGTGTGCGTGTGAGATTGAGTATCTGTGTCTGTTTGAGACACGACCCTCTCTCCCTCGTAGCCCTACACACGGATGAAAAAAAACCCACCATTTCGACTGGGACAACACATCTATCTTGGGACAGGCTAAGCAAAGACCTACCAGAGAATTGCTAGAACCCTGGCACTCCAACCACGCCATAAACAAACGCATAGATCTTGATGCCATTTATTAACCGCTCAGAAAACAAACAGGAAATGACATCACCACAAACCCCAGGAAGCCCATCCAGGAGAAAGGTATAAATAGAAAGCAGGAGACAACAGCTTCGCTTCACTTGGAGGTCGCCACTGATGATGTTACCTAGCCAAGTAATGAAACGTCTGGATATCACACCTACAGCCCAGCGAGCAAACCTACACCCTAAGCCTGAATATCTGTGTGTGAGCCTGAATATCAGTGAGTGTGTGTGAACATTGTGTATGTGTGACATTCTGTATTTGTGTGTGTGATCAGAGTATCTGTGTTTGTGCTCATGTGTGATTGAATATCTGTACGACTATGTCTGCGCAAGATTATTTCAATGTGCATCATGAAAGATTGACTGTCCCTCGCTATATACACACACACATGAATACGTGTGTCTGTGTCCCTACCTCAGTTGTGCCCACTCCTTTGGGCTTACAGTTGTGTATACAGATTTGTGCACGTACCTGTATATTTCAAAAGGCCTTTCTCTCTTTATCTCGCCCTTTGAGCGGACGGTTGTGACTGTGTGTATGTCGCCACTCCCCACACCCTATGTGCATTTCATTTTTTAAAAAAAAAAATCAATGATGGGTAATAGGCATCACTGGCTGTGTCACTGCCCCTTCAGGTGGTGGTGAGCTGTTTTCTTGAACCACTGCAGTCTGTGTGCTGCAGTTAGGCCCACAATGTCCCTTAGGGAGGGAATTCCAGGGATTTTGACAACAAAGGGACGGCCGATATATTTCCATGTCAGGACCGTGATTAACTTAGGGGGAAGCTTGCAGGTTGTGGCATTCCCATGTACTTGCTGTCCTTGTCCTTCTAATTGGAAGAGGTCACGGGTTTGGAAAGCGCTAAGGAGCCATGGCGCGTTGCTGCTGGGCCCCATGTAGATGGCACACACCACTGCCACTGAGTGTCGGTGGTAGAGAAAGTGGATGGTTATAGATGTGATGCCAATCAAGTGGAACTCTGTGTTACTTGGAAAATCCAGAAAAATTGACAGGACTTGAAAAATAGGAACATGCGATCTCTCATGCCTGTCCCTCCAGCTGGCAAGATCATGTTCGATCTGCTCTAGACCTCAACCCCTCTTTGGTGTCAACTTCTCAAGGCCTCCACTTCATCAAGATGAATCTACCTCCCTCAGGGCCAATATTCACCACCCTCTGACAGGAGACATTTGAGGGAGTGTTTTGTTATTTCTGTGACTGTCTCCCCTTTCTCAGGCTTGTTCTCCCCCAGCAGAAAGATTTTCTCAGCATCAGCAGAGGAACCTCAATTATCGGGTATTTGACAATCCAAATATTTGGCAAGGCGGCCCCAATGCTGGGCTAAACTGCGTTATCTGGCATTCCATTAACCGAACGAAATACCCCCCAACCTTGTCCTTCCAGTGATCAAGGTTTTTCTGTACATGAATGTGAAAGCGTGCGGTTGCTGTGTCTGACTTGTACACTTTGGTGAATGAGTCTGTGAGCGTTAGTGTGTACACACGAGTGGGAAAGTGTTCATGTGCGCATGTTTGTGCCTGTGATTACAGGCAAATTGGAGAGAACACCCACAAAGTTCATAGTCACACAGCACAGAAACAGATCCTTTGATCTAAATTGTCTGTGCCGACCAATTTCCCAAACTAAACTAGCTCCACTTGCGTGCGTTTGGGCCTTATCCCTCTAAATCTTTCCCAACCACGCCTGTTAAATGTACCTACCACTCCTCCGGTAGTTCATTCCACATACCAACCACTGACTGAGAGACAAAGTTGGCAATTCCCTATTAAACCTTCCACCTTAAATTCTTTACCAATTCCGGGGCGGCAGTTGCCAGGCTCAACTAATAGTCAAAACCAGATCACTAATGCTTAAACGGTCAATCACCCCAACTGAAAGAAAATATGGAAAGAAACAGCCTTGGCATAAAAGTAGCCTGTTTGGGCTGGAACGTAACTCAATAACCTTGACTTCCTCGGTAATCCAACACAGAACCACTTAGAGGTGTTTTGCAACTTATTTTCTGTACAGTGGTATCTCAGAACAAGTACTGAAAGTACTACAAAATGATGAGAGCCAGAAAAGTACTAACATCAGTGCACTCTGTCCCACACATTGCACTGGGGCCATGTATCCTGAATGACCTCCAAAAGCCAGCAGTCCCTGACAGGCAGTGAGGCCCCAGTATGGAATACGTCTAGTTTAAATAGGCTCATTAGTTTGCATATACCTGAATTAGATTAAGTGAATAAATTTGCTTTAAATCAAAGCATGTCTTCTCATATTCATTCTCATCTGACCTTCAAGAAACCATGCGTTACCTTCAGCCTCATGCCACAGTAGCACATTTCTGGGGAAGGGTCACTCAACACGAAATATTAACTCTGATTTCTCTCCGCAGCTGCTGCCAGATTTGCTGAACTTTTCCAACAATTTCTGCTTTTGGTTTTGATTTGCAGTATCCGCAGCACACTCAGTTTTTAATACAGCTGTCAGTGTTGTGCTGTTCAGACAGTAAATAAGACGGCACAGCCTGTACAAAGTATATAATCAATTGTATTTCCTTCTGGTAGATTTACACTGATTTTGAGGCAACAACACATTACAATAACATTGAGTAGTACATGGAGATATATGGTATCACAACTCAACCAATCATTTCATATCCGTTTTGGGGGATTGGGGGCAATAGACGATAAAAAAAATTCTTTAAATCCTGTCCCAAGAAAGATGCAAACATCTGCCCCCCCCACCCCAATTGTGTGGAAAGCTCCACAGTCAACCATTGAACTGTACTACACACAAGGTGCACTGCTTGGGAGTACAGTGAAACCACAAACGGACCTCTACTAATGCCACATCAATGGTGCTGGGAGGCAATGGCAGGGGGAATCTCTCCACATTTCCCAGAGTTCCGGCCACCCAAATCCACTTCCACCCACCCATGGGTGAGCCAAGCATCTTGAGCATACTCACCACCTGTTCGTCCCCAAAACCCAGCATGTGCCTCAGGGTTTGGACTGATGGGTCAGACACAATCACATTTCGGGAGGTGGGGGGATTGGCCAAGAATGGAGGGGGATAGAGTGATGGAAGAGATAGAGAAAGCAAGGCTATAGGGAGCAGGGTTGATGACTGGTCTTGGGGGGAGGGTTGCAAGAGAGAAAGGGTGATGGAGTAGTGGAAGGCTATAGGAGTTTAAACATTACAAACAGATCTCCAAACAGGTTAAAAGCTTCAAAATGAACCTTGCGAACATTAACTATACGGTCAGTGTTTTACACACACTGAGTTGTACACAGTGCTAGGATCCCTTTGACTTGCCAGACATTAACCGCAGATCAGTACACACTCTATGGAAAGATTTAAAGGAAAAAATAACGGAAAGAATCTCATCACTCAGTAAACGATAGGATCCCTTCCCTGCTCCAAACAAAACCTGGTGTTTTGTGTTGCTTGTATAGAGGGGACACAGGTGGGATCTCATACACCAAAAAGTCTCTCGATAAACCACTTCCAACACACAGCATCACCTGAATGTGACCTTCGATGAACAATCCCTTCATTAACATCCTCCACACCCCAGGCACTGGGCTGACCCCTCACAACAGTTACTCTGCCATTGTCCAAAGGGAGGTCAACAAGGAGGCCATTTTGAAAGGAAGCCATTTTGCAAATTGGCTTGAAAAGTTGGCTCTCCCCCTACAAATGCTGCCAGACCGACTGAGACCTTCGAGAATTTTCCGTTGATTTTTATTTTGTTAAACGGGTCTGCAGTGTTTCGATCTCGCTGTAAAAGAGCCAATTCATCTCACTTTTAGCTCTTTAGTTTCACCTGAAGCCCATCAAACATGGAGGAGGCCCTCTCCAAACAGCACGTTGGTTTCCTCTCTTTTTAGTTTTTTTAAATCATTATCTGCTCCAAACGTCCAAGAGAAAAAAAAAAGCAGATTTTGACGTGCATGCGTTTTGAGTCTCTCCCCAGCCTCCTTTGCGTTTCTCTGCCTCTGATTTTCTACACAGCGCGGGGCAAGGTTCTCAAGTACTCACTGTTCAGCACCTTAGCGTGACGTCTGTTCCAAAATGGCAATGAGGAGGGGGAAGAGATGTGGGAAGGAGGTGGTGTTTGGGCAGCTCAGGCTGGCGAGGGGGTGAGGGGAGAAGAGCCCCTTCCCCACCTGGTCACACTCACCAACAACACGAGCTGGAACATCTTGCAGAATCATAATTCCGGAGAGGGGTCCGTGAAGAACACAACAGGTTTCTAAACGTCAGGAAGAGAGGCTGACAGGGGCAGAGAAGGGAAAAGCACACAAATTTTCACTCAAAGGGGAAAGGGCCCCACAGACACATCGCGGCTCAGAAAGGAGTGTCGGCCGAGACAGAAGTTGTCAGTGGCAGCTGTTGCTCCGTCATGGGCCTCCACTTGGCACCTCGTCTAGGCTGATGGACAGCCATGAACATGCCAGAGAGAAACGTGTGTGGGGGTTGTGTTTGGAGGTTGGGGAGGGGGTTGCGCGCATGTGACAGATAGGAAGTGTGGGGTGGGGTGCTCAAAATTTGGAAGGTACAGTACCCTATATGGTGGATAATATCCCTCTCAACTCTGCTGTGAATGAGGGTGGAGGTGGAGTAGCAGAACACACAAAATTTATTCAAACTCTCAAATGCACGTGCGCACACACATACTTGTAGACTCAAATGCACATGCATCTGCACACAGTACAGACACACAGATTTGCAGACAGGTGCATTCACACACACATTGATACATGCACATGCATTTGTGCATAAATATGCACACACACATTTGCATACAAACTCGCAGTCATTTGCAGATGCATATTTGCAAATGCATGTGCGCAGACATCCAAACACACACGTGCACCCACACAGGTAGAGACACGGACATACTCATGTAAACATGTGCACCTGCACTTGCCCATGCGTGCGCGCACACACTGCCACGCTCACTTGCATCGACAAAGCTGCTGCCCCACCCCGATCCAACCTGAGGTGTGAGAAAGGGGGATGCAGCAACAAAACGTCAGCGAAACAGCAGGGCCCGGGCTGTTTCCTCACCGCCATCGCTCACACTCCCAAACACTGCTTTCACTGTCAGAAAACATCCAAACCACACAACCTGTTCTTACAAAACAAAGTGTCTTTGCGATGGGGGACGGGGAGCTTTTGCTGGTCCTCTCTCCCTCACACTTCTTTTCTCCTTCTGCACAAACCCTCTCACTCACGCAACATCTCCCTCCTCACTAACAGCATCCTCTCACAAACCGTTATACCCTCTCACTCCGAACTCATGCACACACTCTGCTCACTCCACACATCCAGCTTCAAACACACACGTCCTCCTCACCATCAAACCTCAGACACAAACCCTCTCACTCACGCAACATCTCCCTCCTCACTAACAGCATCCTCTCACAAACCGTTATACCCTCTCACTCCGAACTCATGCACACACTCTGCTCACTCCACACATCCAGCTTCAAACACACACGTCCTCCTCACCATCAAACCTCAGACACTCACCCTGACCCTCCTCACAACCTCTTTCCCCTCATACTTCTCTCAACCACCCTCACTCTCTCGCTCTGACACCCCACTCACTCTCATCTTTACTTTTGAAACAACCTGAAACACCGGTTTCTTCTCATGCCCTCTTCACACTCACTCATCCCTACATATTCCCCTC
>NC_057754.1:6476842-6480775 GCF_004010195.1 Chiloscyllium plagiosum
ACACACCCCCCTCTGTCCCTCTCTGCCTGTCCCTCACACATAGTACTCCTTGTCCTTGTTCTTTCTGCCCTTGCTCATGGCCTTAGCGGTGACGGTGCCAGCCCCGGGGGAGGAGGAGGACGGGATGAGGTTGTTGGCCGCCGCCGAGGAGGAGGAGGAGGAGGCAGCGGCCGGCGGCGGCAGCTTGTCCTTGAGGGCGGCGCCGTTGCTGTGGGCCGAGGCCGGCCCTCCCCCTCCTCCGCCGCCCAGGCCGCTGCTGATGTAGTTGCGGCCCTGGTCCACCCGGTAGGACGCCTCGTCGCGGTTGCGGTACTTGTACATGGCGTAGAGCAGGATGAGGATGCAGAGGGCCGCCGCCGCCACGATGCCCACCACCATGCCCGTGGTGCTGCCCGACTCCCGCACCACCACCTCGACCTGGCCCGGCCTGCCGCCCGCCGCCGCCGCTCCGCCTCCTCCCGTGGTCGGAGGCTCCACTCCTGCAGTGGGGACGGGGCGAGAGGTTAATACCGAGGAGGAGGAGGGAGGCGGAGGGTGATGGCGGGCCCGAGTCCTCCTCTCCCCGCCACCGCCCGCCAACACAACCGTCGGCTGAGCGGGAGGCGGCCGAGGGTCGAGCTTGGCCGCCGGCAGCTTGCGGACGCCGTCGGTGACCAGTAAGGTGATGTCGGGAGGCGGCCTGGAAGGGGAGGAAGAGGAGGAGGAGGAGGAGGAGGAGGCGGCGCCGCCATCTTCCACCCCCGGCCTGGGCTTTGAGAGTCCCCGGTCTCCCCAGGCGGTGCGGTCCGTGACCAGCGGCTGGGAAGGGGCGCCGTAAAAATCCTCGTCGTCGCTCGGCGGGAAGCTGGAGTCGAAGATCTCGCCCGAGCCGTAACCTGAGGAGGAGGAGGAAGATGGCGCCGCGCCGCCATTTTGTTCATCTCCTTCATCGTCGTCGTCGTCGTTGTTGTTGTCCCGGTCGGTGACGCAATCATCCGGGCACTGGTCGGTGACGCAATCATCCGGGCACTGGGGAGAGCGGGGAGGGGGAGAAGGAGGGCGAGCCGCCGGCGCCATCTTGGAGCCCAGGCTCGGCGAGCCCTCGGTGGACTCCAGGAGGCGGACGAACGGCCGGTAAGTCGGCGCCGGCGCCACCACCGGGTACGGGGAGCGGGAGACCGTCGAAGGGACCTCGAGCGCGTCCTCTGTCAGGATGGGCAGGATGAGCTCTCCCCCTGAAGAGAAAAGAGAGAGAGAGAGGGGGAAGGGAGAGAAAAAAACAACACGCGAGAAGTCAGCGCCGAAAGAGAAGTTTTTAAAAAAGAGAGAGAGAGCAGAAACATTTTTCCTCCTCCTCCTGCTGCTTCTCTACTCACAATCTCAAAACTACTTCTCACGAAAAGAAGGAAAAAAAATAGACAACAACGAAAACACTGACCGCTCGCTCTTTCTATTAAATTCTCAAACCTACTTTATTTTTACATTAATTTTTTTTACATTAAGCCTTCTCTTTTTGCATTCAACTCTCTCTCTTTGCATTAAACTCTTACATTAAACCTTCTCTCCCTTTTTTACATTAAACTTTCTTTTAACATTAAACCTCCTGTCTTTACATTCGCCTCTCTCCTTCCATTAAACCCTCTCTCCCTTTTTACATTAAACTTTTTAAACAGTAAGCCTTCTCTCTTTGCATTCAACTCACTCTTTACGTTAAACTCTTACATTTAACCCTCTCCCTTTTTTACATTAAACTTTTTAAACATTAAACCTTCTCTTTTTACATTCAGATCTTACGTTAAATCCTGTCCTTTTTAAAACATTGAACCTCTTTTTATATTCAACTTTCTCTTTACATTAAACTCTTATGTTAAGCCCTCTCTTTTTACATTAAACTTTTTAAAACTCTAAACCCTCTCTCCACACAAAATGCTGTCTTTACATTAAGCCCCCTCTTTACAATAAACTCTCTCTCAATAAACCTTTTTTCTGTTAAATCTACTGTTTCTCTGTTAAAGCTTCTGCCTTTTTTCTCTTAAACCTACTGTTGTCCATTAAAACTTCTTTTCTTTAACGCTTTTTAACTCATTTTACATTAAACCCTCTTAAATCTATTCTTTTCAATTAAACTTCTCCCTTTTTATTTTAAACCCCTTTTTCTCTTTTCTTTAACATTAAACACTCTCTTTTCACATTAAACCATTTTTCTATTAAATCTACACTTTCTCCATGAAACCTTCTGACCTTTTTCCTGTTAAACCTACTTTTCTCCAATTAAACTTTTCTTTTTCATTGATCCCCTCTCTTTTTACATTAATCCCTCTTTTTCTTGTTAATCATGCACGTTAAAACTCCTCTTTTCACATTAAACCTTTTTTCTGTTAAAATGTCACTTTTTTGTTAAATCTCTGTTCCATTAAACACTCATTTTTCATTAAAACCACTTTTTTTTCCTAGTAAACGTAGTTTTTCTTGCTTTTAAGCGTCATTTTTTAAAAGCTGTATCTGTTAAACATCTTTTTCCATTAATCATACTCTTCCCATTAAACTTACTCTTTCCCATAAAACCTACTTTTACCATTAAACCTACACTTTTTCTCCTATTAAAGCTTTTTGTTAAAAGTAATCATTAAAACCACTTTTCTTTTTCAATCAAGCCTACTAATTTTGTTAAACAAAATTTTTTCCTTTAATCGTCCTTTTTTTTGTTAAACGTTTCTTACTTTTAAACCTCCTACAAATTATACTTTTCTCCCCCATTTAAACCTACTTATTTCGGTTAAACAAGTTTCTGTTAAACCTACTCTATTTCTATAAATCGGACCCTTTTTTTCATCAAACGTGTTGTTTTTTGCATTAAGTGGTCTTTTTCTGTGAAATCTACTTATTTTGTTTTGTTAATCATACCCCTTTTGAGTTAAATTTACATTTTTTCCTGGTTAATTGTACTTTTTTCCATTAAGGAGGAGAAAGTGCCAATTACCCTACTCTCTCCTTTCCTGTTAATCCTACTCTATTTCTATTAAATCTATCTTTTGTTTTCATCAAACCTGATGTTTTTGCGCTAATTATTTTTTTTCCTGCAAAACCTATTTTTTTCCCATTTTAAACTACTTTTTTACCCGTTAAGCATACGTTTTCCTGGTAAACCCACTTTTCCTGTTTAACTTTTATTCTTAAATGTACTCTTTGCAACCCTAGCTCGCATCTATGTTTTTTAAAAATATGACAACGGTTTAAAAATACGCAAACTATCGCTAACAATATTATATATAAAAAACAAAAAAACTCGTTTGCTAAATCACTTTTTCAATTAAAAAGATGCTTTTTTTCTTTTTTTTCTCTCTTTTAAAAAAGTATAAAGAATCCTAAAACGTGTCTCTCTCTTTTTTACAAAGAAAATAGCATACCATGGAATCAGGCAACTTACATCAATAATTTGGGCCCATGATATTTGCATGAAGAAAAAAAATTACAAAAACAAAGTTGTATAAGAATGTCCTGGGAAAAATTCAATTTTTTTCGCTACATATTTCTGAGACTAGTTCTCTCTCTTTTTTGTTTTTTTGAAAAAGCAATGCTTGATGTTGAAATGAGACTTCAAAGGTTTACATTAATTTTTGTCCTTTTTTTTTATATATCCCCTTGTATCCCCACATCTTTCCCTTCAATCACCCTCCTGATAGCCATCCCACCCTCCCTCCTTTCTTTCTTAGCCAGGGACTCTCACAGTTCACAAACATCTACCCCTCCCCAAAAAATGTATTAAAAACATGGTGGGTGATGACCCCTGTGAGACACAGATGCAGTCTGCTTTAACTCTGGCTTGCAGCTTCCCAACTGAGAATGGAGAATGTGTCACATGAGGGGAGTCACCTGGAGGTGGGGGGGGGACTCTGTGTCCCCCGGAGACGGGGCGGGGGTGGGAACTCTGTGTCCCCCGGAGACGGGGCGGGG
>NC_057754.1:6480835-6489309 GCF_004010195.1 Chiloscyllium plagiosum
GGACTCTGTGTCCCCCCGGAGGCGGGGCGGGGGGGAGACTCTGTGTCCCCCCGGAGGCGGGGGGGGGGACAACTCTGTGTCCCCTGGAGACGGGGGGGGTGGGGGGACTCTGTGTCCCCCGGAGACGTATGAGGCAGACTGTGTCCCCACTGGAGATGGGGCAGAGGCAGTCCATGCGCCCCCCAGGTACGGGACGGTGGCATGCTCTGTGCCCCCCAGGGGACGGGGTGGAGGCAGTCAATGCATCTGCCAGGGGGTGCGGCAGGGGCAGCCTCTGCGCCCCCCCCGGTGTGTTGCGAGTGTTGGTCTGTGGTTTCGGCAGGCTTTGTGGTGGTACCCAGTCCGGATGACAGTCCTCATCCTTAAATGCTTAACCTCCGCCTGCTGTTCACAGGCAGTAATGCTAATTCAACACCGGGTCACCGTGGGGTCAAGGGTTATTTTTGTCCCCATGATCATTATGTCCCTTTAACTGCTTGGCCCCTGGCTAAGTTTGTGGTTTGAAATCTCTTTCTGTCATGAGACCCTTGATAGCAAAAAGGACAGAAAATCATTTTCAGAATACACATTTTTACAGTTATACACTAGCAGCTGTGTTATATTCAATGCAGACACCATTTTGCTACAAAGTCATCATTTTGGACTTCCAAGATCAGATCCACATGCCTTGGACTCACTGCTCTCCGTTCATGAGGACCTCATCATGGCTGACATTAGGCTGAGCTTGCACCTCACTGCTCCCACATGGTGACTGGTGAGAAGCTGATGGTTTCCCTCTACTGACAGACTGGGTGTCGTGATGTTCAAGGACTTGCAGGGAGATGTCTTCATTGATAGGAGAGACCCCAAGTATGGGCCATCAGAGTAAGGCTGTTGCTAATAACTGAAAATCGGCAATGTGTGATTTTCTACAGTGGGGAATGGTTGATGTGAGTAACATAGGTACGTTTGATGAGACACTGGCTAAAGTCCTAACAGCCAAAGATATAGGTTGATGGATTGACATGGTGAGGGCAGGAGGAGGTTCAAGTGGAGTCAGTTGGACCAAATGGCCTGTGGCACTGATAATGGAATCGCTGGGCAGAATCTGGCAGATTGGCTGACAAAAGGAGACAGGGAAGACTCTAAGGAGGGATTCAAACTCGGTTGCAAATCTTAAAAAATTGTCACGTTATCGGATTAGGAATCAGATTATGTCAACAAAAACTTAGAGTCGATTCTTTCTAGAATAGGGCTACAGAATTGACTTTAATCCTCTCCTTTGGGTTAGGGAGCTCGAGCCTGGCTTTGAGTGACTTCCTGATTGGTGCTTTCCAGACAGCAGCTCTTGTCTGGGAATATATTCATATTCAGTACGGAGCTCCACCTTTTAAATATCATCTTTCCCATGTGACACTTGTTTGAATCAACGGGTTTTAATTAGTTAATCTCCAAGAAGGTATTACCAGTCTTAAGGGATGGTCTTTGAGGAGTCCCAAGACTCTAATTGTATTCAATGGGAGGAGTTAGGGATCTGGACAGATGGTCTTCAGTGGAGAGTTAGGAATCTGAAGAGAGTCTTCACTGGTGATGTAGGATTCTAGAAGAATTGGCTTTATTGAAGATGTTCATGGATCCAAACTGTAATCGCAGTGTAAGGGGATTTGTGAGAGAGGACTGTTTTGGGAGTTAGGGGACAAATGGTTTGGAATTTGTGGCAGGGTTAAAGACTAAAAGGGATGGCATTTGATTAGCTTACTGTCCTTGTTCTGTGCTGACTTCCAGTTGTTTTGTAATAGTGTCTCTCCATCTGCTGTCCCTCACTATTGTTAAATATGCATTGTGTGTTACAGGAACCGGGGCAGGCGTATTACTCTGGAGCCCATGTTAACAAGAGCCAGACAGTAGCGGGTCGTCAGAGGCCCTCCCATCGGTCAACAACATTATAGAAAGCATGTTCTTGCATTGAAAGCTACATCTTTGACTGATGCGAAAAGACGACTTGGGAGCTCAAAATTTCTTTGTATATTCCAGGGAGAGAGAGATGAGCTCATCTCAGTGAGGAGCGATGGCATTGTTAGCAGGAGGTGTTTGGCCAGTATAATGAATTTCCCTGGCAATTTTCTCGCCATGGTTGCCTTTGCCATGTTTTCTCTGGTTTCATCCAGAGATGGCAGGCAGAATTAATTTCGAGAGTAAACTATCAGGGCCATGCAACGGGAAGTGGCGGAGGTTTAAGTTGTTTAGGGAGAACGTGCAGTGGAGGCAATCGAACGAGCTTCGATGGAGCATATAACTTGACCCTGATTGATTCTACAGGCACACGGATGCGCTGGCAAACTTTCTGGATGTGTGGAGTTAATCCTTTGTCTCAGACTGGCAGTCCCGCAGATGTCAATGCTCATGCCAGTGAGCCCCGTGAGGAGTCAGCAGCTCCCGTGAGCAACAGTCACAACCATGATGGAGTCCTCAGATTTTTGCAAAGAGATCAGGACCTGTGGATAACACCCACCATCTCCCTAACCCTCCCAAAATTTCAGACTGTATTTGAAATTTTAGTCATCTTTGTATGATGAAGAGTCGTACAGTGCACAGCGTGGCTTTAATACTTTCTTCAAAAGTGGGAAGAGGACAAAAAGTTAAATGGCAGTCATGCAGCAGCGATCGCTCATGGCAAACTGACACGCAGGGGCTCAATTCTTAACTTGGGGTCGTTTCAGCCTCACTTGAGTTAGGTTGGGGTTTTGTTCACACTTAACAGCTCCTGTAGAAACCTGGTGAGAATAATTTGCAACCCCTCTTCATGACCCCCGCTGGGAAAGTGATTCCCCCTATCCGGCCAGTTGCTTGAGGTGATGAGACAGTTACATGACTCCTTAGCCTCATGTAAGGAAAACCCCTCACTCATACCTCACTGAAGTTGCTTGTTCAGATTTTGAAGTTAGTATTCTTAGATGTTATCAGAACAACAGTGAGCAAAGGTATGTGAATAGGTGACAATACCATTGGTGTTCCAAAGTCCTACATTAAAGTGTGATCACTTTGATTTTCCTGTTTAGGTTGCTTCAGATGTCTTGTTGTAACCTGACTGCATCAGTTCATCGTGCAGACTCCTCCAATTCATCATTCACTGGTTCTCCACCTCCAATACCTCACTAAATAAAAACCAATTTTGAGGAAAGGTCCCCGAACCCGAAACATCAACCGTTGATTTCACAGATGTTGCCAGACCTGCTGAGCTTTTCCAGTAACTTGCGTTGTTGTTTCCAATGCCTCACTCTCTGCCATTCTACCTCCAGTGCTTTATTCGGTCTATATCTGTCTCATTCCACATGATAATTCCTCAATCTGCCATCCCTCTGCCTGTCTGTCTCTGTTGCCAGTGCCACATTGTGTTTAACGTTGGTGAATTGCTCTTATTAGCAGTCCATCTCTACAATGTCTTGGTCCACTTATCTCTACATCTCCAGTGACTACCATTCCATTGCCAGTCTGTCATTCTGTCTATCTCTCTGGCTCTAGTTTCTCAGTCTCTCTATCTCCACATTTCCAATTGCTTGCTCAGATTTATCATTCACACTTAACAGGTCCTTTTCCAAGAATAATTTGCATTTCTGCTTCATCCCTCAGTTACTCTCCAGCC
Organism: Chiloscyllium plagiosum; assembly: GCF_004010195.1. Taxonomy (NCBI): domain Eukaryota; kingdom Metazoa; phylum Chordata; class Chondrichthyes; order Orectolobiformes; family Hemiscylliidae; genus Chiloscyllium; species Chiloscyllium plagiosum. The sequence goes on from NC_057754.1 coordinate 6,484,458, forward strand.
CCTCTATCTACAAAGTTGACATTCCACTTAAATATGGATGATCTCCAAGGGTGCTATTTATCCTGCTGTCTAGCTTTTTGGTCTGTCTTTCTTTCTCTTTGTCTTTAATGTCTTTGCTCACTATCTATATATCCCCAATTCATTATTATCAATCATAATATCCCTATTTCCTCATGGTATTTTATCACCTCACCTCAAATTCCTCACACTACCAATATATCCAATCTCTCCTGTCTTTCCCTCCAACTCCAATCTCATTCTGAAAATCTTCCGATTTACTGTCCTTCACTCTGCCTCTGTGTCTCAAATCCCTCACATTTTGTATCCCTCCAATTCCTCATTTACTTTGTTCATCTTCAATACTTCACTGTCTGTCTTCTGTCTCCAAATGCCTGTTTGTCAGTCTGTCCATCTTCAATGCCTTTGATCTGTCCATCTCCAAATCCTTCTCACCAGCTGTCAATAATGCTTCAATCTGTCCATCCAGCTCCAGTTCTTCTCTTTGTCCATCTAATTCCCATCTATGTTCATTTCTTATCTTCAAACTACAATCTCTCAGTTCATCTGTTTCTCCATTTACAGTCCTTGACTGTATCACTACATCTTCAATTCCTTACTGTATCCATCACAGTTTCTCTAGTTCCTCATCCTGTCTACTTGTCCATTTCCAAATCCTTTCTCTGCCTATTCTGTCTCCTTTATGCCTTACTCACTTCAGCTCTGCACCTGCAAACCATCTCTCCAATTTGCCATAACTAGTTCCCCATTCTATTTTGTCATCACCAATTCCTTAGTTCTATCTCTCCATCTTCAATCCTTCACACTTTCTTCCTCTATCACCAATACCTTACATTTATCTATTCCTTCATCTATAATGCTATTTCCATCTCAATTTCCCAATTCTGCTTTTCATCCCTCTAATCTCTCACTTTGTCCATTTCCTGTCACTCACTTGTCTATCTCTCCATTTTCAATCCCTCATTCTATCTCCAATCTTCCACTATCCATTTCTCCATTCTCCAATCCCTTACTATCTGTCTACCCATCTATAATGGAGTGATTGAAAAATAGAATCAGGAATTTATGACAATCTCCACTCTCTCAATTATGCCATCTCAAATCTCTCCCTCTATCTTTCCATCTGCAATCCTTCTGTCTCTCTTCTGCACTCACTCAATTGCACTTTCTCCAAACTCTTTGTTTAGCTTTCCAAGTCATTCGCTCTTGATCACGCTTCCAGTTTCTCACTCTATCCACATCTCCAGTTCTTCATTGTGTCCGATCCATCATCCTGTCTACCCGTCCTCACTCTTTCACTCTCTTCATCTTCAGTCATTCATACTCTACACTACACCTCCAATTACTCACTCTCATAACATATCCAAAATGTCCACTCTCTAGCTTACCTGCAAATCTACGATCAGTTACTCTGTGCCTCAATGGATACATGAATAGGGAGAGTTTAGAGGCCAAATGCTGGCAAGTGGGACTAGATTAAGATATCTGGTTGGCATGGACGAGTTGGACCAAAGAGTCTGTTTCCATGCCGGACATCTCAAATTCTTCACTCACTCTGTTTTACCATTTCTCAATTGCTGCATCTAATTTCTCTCACTTTCCTCAATTCCATCGTAAAATTATTACTTGGTCTTTCTCTTTATCTCCAATTCCCCCACTGGATCAATCACATTACTATTTCATAAGTCTGAGTATCTATCCACATCCTGTATCTCTGATCTGTATTTTCATCTGGTATCTCTCTGTTCAATTCCTTTCTCTGTTTCTTCATCTCTGATCCCACGTTCTGTTTTGTCCAACACCTATATCCTTCACTCTTTCTATCTCTATGCACTCTGATATATCCCACACCTCACTGTAGCACTCTCTGATAACACCCCACAGTCCTTACTGTATCACTTTGATATGTCCCACACACCTCACTGTTGAAGCTGAAAATGTGTTGCTGGAAAAGCGCAGCAGGTCAGGCAGCATCCAGGGAACAGGAGAATCGACATTTCGGGCATAAGCCCATCTTCAGGAAGGATATACCCGAAGGCTTATGCCCGAAACGTCGATTCTCCTGTTCCCTGGATGCTGCCTGACCTGCTGCGCTTTTCCAGCAACACATTTTCAGCTCTGATCTCCAGCATCTGCAGTCCTCACTTTCTCCTCACTGTTGAACCCTAACATACCTTATGCATCAAATTTCTCACTCTGCATCCCTCTGTTGCTAACTCTCCAGTCTTTGTCTCTCCATTTTCAATCCCCACTCAGTTGGTTCTCCCATCAACCCCTCCCTCTGGCTTTCAGATTCCTTATTGTCAATCTCAACATCTGCAATACCTCATCATTTCTCCATCTCCAATCTTTCAATCTCTCCCTCCAACTCCCAATTCCTCATTCTCTGTAAATCACATCTCCAACCTAATAATCTCTCCTTCAGTCCTAATACCCCTTCATCTCTAAATTCACACTCATTCTATTTCTTTACCTCCACTTCCTCCACCTTTATATCTCTAGGATCTCAGATGCTACCTATCCTTGTTAAGCATGATTGGAAGAAATCCAAAATGGCGCAACCACGAATTGACCCTGATGGGGGAAAGCCAGTGAGACAAGCTGGTTCCTATACTCAATAAACATAGATTCCTGGCAAACAAATGAAGCATTTCTTCAGAGACAAGAATTTTAATCCTGCATCTCCAATAACCCAGGAAGCAAGCTTTTCAAAATGGAACACAATTACTCAGTCACTGTTACTTAACTAAGGAAGGGTATATAATTGAAACGAGATTGCAAATCTTATAATACTGGCAGTCACTGCTTACAAACAAAAAGATAAAGTAAAGACCTGTTACACCCATACACTTCAGTGTAAATCTGATACCCCATGCACCTGACAGACAGTATCACATTCTGATAGACATTACTCCTACACTTTCTGATATACCCAGTACTCCTCAATATAACACTGACACATCCCACAGCCTGCTTTGTTAACTCTTGATATACCACTCACTCTAATAAACCGATATATGTCACACCCTTCACTATCAAACTCTGATTTCACCTACACCCTCCTTACACTTCCTGGTATATCTCACACCCCCTCACTATAACATTAATATGCTCTGAATGCTTCACTGTAACACTCATATCACTGCCCATCCTTCACTGTAGCACTGATATACCCCACACCCCTCTGTAAAATTCTCTGATATGGCTAACTACGCTCACTGGAACACACGTACCACAAATGTCATCATACTAAATCTCTGTGATATTCTGCATATCCCTGATTGTAACACACTCTAATAACATACACATCTCACTGGAATACTGTGATATATTGCACACTTATAGCTGTGGCACTCTCTGATACACCCAACAACATACGCACCAACACCAAGATAGATAACAGACATTACACTTGATCTGTGTAATACACTGCATATTGCTGACTGTAACACTAAAATATTCCACACTCCAGTGACAGGGATTATGATATACTGTAACGCATACACTTCAGTGTAAATCTCTGCACCTCACTCTGCATCCCTCTGTTGATTGCAAATCTTATAATACTGGCAGAGTCACTGCTTACAAACAAAAAGATAAAGTAAAGACCTGTTACACCCCACACTGTAAATGTCTCTGATCTACCCCACACCCATCGGTGTAACACTCTGATATAACCCACACCCTTCACTGTAACGCTCTCGTATATTTCACACCCCTCAATAGAAAAATCTGACATAATCCACACCCCTCACTGTAACTTTCTCTGATATATCCCACACCCCTCACTGTAACATTCTGTAATATGCACCACACCCCTCAATGTAACTCTCTGTTGTACCTGATACTCTTCACTGTAGCACCTGACATACCCCACACCCTTCACTGTATCACCCTATGGTATCCTCACACCCCTTAATGTAATACTCTGACATAATCCACACCCCTCACTGTAACTCTGATATATCCCACACCCCTCACTAACGTTCTCTGATATAACCCACACTCCTAAATGTAACACTGACATACCCTAAACCACTCACTGTAGCACTCTGATATATCCCACACCCCTCACAATAAACAGTCTCAAATGTATTCCACACCCCTCCCTGAAAGTGATATAAACCACACCCCACACTCGAATTGTCTCTGATATAATTCAGACACCTCACTGTAACGCGTTAAAATACTCCACACCCCTCACTGTAACACACTCTGATATACCCTACACCTCTCATTGTAACACACTGATATACCCCACACCCCTCACTGTTATACTTTGATATACTCCACACCCCTCACTATAACACACTCTGATATACCCCACACCTCTCACTGTAACACACTCTGATATACCTCACTGTAACACTCCCTGATCTCCACGACGTCCCTCAGTGTAACATTCTCTGATATACCCCACATCCCTTACTGTAACGGTTCCTGATATACCTCACACCTCTCACTGTAATACTGTGATATAATCCACAGCCCTCACTGTAACACACTCTGATATACCCCACCCCCCTCACTGTAATACTGTGATATAATCCACAGCCCTCACTGTAACACTCTGATACACCCTTCACTGTGATATAATCCACACCCCTCACTGTAACACACTCTGATATAACCCACACGCCTCTCTATAACACACTAATATATTCCACACCTCTCAATGTGTGAAATCGCAATCTTTTGGAGAGCTGTTCCTTCGTCAGGTAAAGTGGAGGGAAGCACAGAAATTATAGGTGCAGAGAGTCTCAGCAGACCATAGGATTGCACTCTCAGTAGAGAGAGACAGACAGAGATGTGACTGGTAGTGGCTAAACTTAAG
>NC_057754.1:6489809-6490877 GCF_004010195.1 Chiloscyllium plagiosum
GCTCCCTCCCCGATATAACACTGACCAGTCCGTGCAGCTCCCTCCCTGATATCACACTGCCCGGACCGTGCACCACCCTCCCCGATATCACATTGACCGGTCCGTACAGCTCCCTCACCGACATCACACTGACTGGTCCATACAGCTCTCTCCACGATATCACACTGACTGGTCCGAACAGCACCCTCCCCGATATCACACTGACCGGTCCGTACAGTTCACTCCCCGATATCACACTGACCGGTCCTTATGGACCCCTCCCCGATATTACTCTAACCGGTCCTTACAGCTCCCTCCCTGATATCACACTGACCGGTCTGTACAGCTCTCTCCCCGATATCACACTGACCGGTCCGAACAGCACCCTCCCCGATATCACACTGACCGGTCCGTACAGTTCACTCCCCGATATCACACTGACCGGTCCTTATGGACCCCTCCCCGATATTACTCTGACCGGTCCTTACAGCTCCCTCCCTGATATCACACTGACCGGTTTGTAAAGCTCCCTCCCCGATATCACACTGACCGGTCCTTATGGACCCCTCCCCGATATTACTCTGACCGGTCCTTACAGCTCCCTCCCTGATATCACACTGACCGGTCCGTACTCCTCCCTCCACGATATCACACTGACCGGTCCTTGGAGCTCTCTCTCCCCGATATCACACTGACTGGTCTGTACAGCTCCCTCACCGATATCACAGTGACCGGTTGGTACAGCTCCCTCCCCGATATTACTCTGACCGGTCCATACAGCTCCCTCCCCGATATCACACTGCCTGGTCTGTACAGCACCCTCTCCGACATCACACTGACTGGTCCTTACAACTCCCTGCCCGATATCACACTGACCGGTCTGTACAACACCTTCTCCGACATCACACTGACTGGTCCGAACAGCACCCTCCCCGATATCACACTGACCGGTCCGTACAGCACACTCCCCGATATCACTCCGACAAGTCCGTACAACTCCCTGCCCGATATCACACTGACCGGTCCGTACAGCTTGCTCCCCGATATCACACTGACTGGTCCGTACAGCTCCCTCCACGATATCACATT
>NC_057754.1:6491845-6496534 GCF_004010195.1 Chiloscyllium plagiosum
TACAGCTCCCTCCCCGATATCACACTGACCGGTCCGTACATCCCCCTCTCCGATATCACACTGACAGGTCCGTACAGCTCCCTCCCCGAAATCACTCTGACCGGTCCGTACAACTCCCTCCACGATATCACACCGACCGGTCAGTACAGCTCCCTCTCCGAAATCACACTGACTGGTCCGTACAGCTCCCTCCCTGATATCACACTGACCGGTCCGTACAACCCCCAGCCCGATATCACACTGACCGGTCCATACAGCTCCCCCTCCGATATCACACTGACCAGTCTGTACAGCACCCTCCCCGATATCACACTGACCGGTCCGTACAGCTCGCTCCCCGATATCACACTGACTGGTCCGTACAGCTCCCTCCCCGATATCACACTGACCGGTCCGTACAGCACCCTCCCCGGTGTCACACTGACCGGTCCGTACAGCTCACTCCCCGATATCACACTGACCGGTCCGTACTGCTCCCTCCCCATTATCACGCTGACCGGTCCGTACAGCTCCCTCCCCGATATCTCACAGACCGGTCCGTACAGCTCCCTCCACGATATCACACTGACCGGTCCGTACAGCTCCCTCCCCGATATCTCACTGACCAGTCCGTACAGCTCCCTCCCCGATATCTCACTGACCGGTCCGTACTGCTCCCTCCCCATTATCACGCTGACCGGTCCGTACAGCTCCCTCCCCGATATCACACTGACCGGTCCGTACAACTCCCTGATATCACACTGACTGGTCCGTACAGGTACCCCCCGATATCACACTGACCGGTCCATAAAACTACCTCCCCGACATCACACGGACCGATCCTTACAACTCCCTGCCCGATATCACACTGACCGGTCTGTACAGCACCCTCTCCGATATCACACTGACCGGTCCGTACAGCTTGCTCCCCGATATCACTCTTACCCGTCCGTACAACTCCCTGCCCGATATCACACTGGCCGGTCTGTACAGCACCCTCCCCGATATCACACTGACCGGTCCGTACAGCTCCCTCTCTGATATCACACTGACCGGTCGTACAGCTCCCTCCCTGATATCACACTGCCTGGTCCGTACACCACCCTCCCCCATATCACATTGACCGGTCCGTACACCACCCTCCCCGATATCACACTGACCGGTCCATACAGCTCCCGCCCCGATATCACACTGACCGGTCCATACAGCTCCCTCCCCGATATCACGCTGACCGGTCCGTACAGCTCCCTCCCCGATATCTCACTGACCGGTCCATACAGCTCCCTCCCCGATATCTCACTGACCGGTCCGTACAGCTACCCCCCGATATAACACTGACCGGTCCATACAGCTCCGCCCCGATATCACACTGACCGGTCCGTACAGCTCCCTCCCCGATATCACACTGACCGGTTCGTACAGCTCTCTCCCCGATATCACACTGACCGGTCCTTACAGCTCCCGCCCCGATATCACACTGACCGGTCCATACAACTCCCTGCCCGATATCACACTGACCGGTCTGTACAGCACCCTCTCCGATATCACTCTGACCAGTCCGTACAACACCCTCCCGGATATCACACTGACCGCTCCGTGCAGCTCCCTTCCCGATATCACACTGACCGGTCCGTACAGCTCCCTCCCAGATACCATACTGACTGGTCCGTAGTGCTCCCTCCCCGATATCACACTGACCGGTCCGGACATCTCCCTTCCCAATCTCACACTGACCGGTCCGGACAGCTCCCTCCACGATATCACACTGACCGGTCCGTACAGCTCCCTCCCTGATATCACACTGACCGGTCCGTACAGCTCCCTCCCCGATATCACACTGACCGGTTCGTACAGCACACTCCCCGATATCATACTGACCGGTCCGTACAGCTCCCGCCCCGATATCACACTGACCGGTCCATACAGCTCCCTCCCCGGTATCACACTGACCGGTCCATACAGCACACTCCCCGACATCACACGGACCGGTCCTTACAACTCCCTGCCCGATATCACACTGACCGGTCTGTACAGCACCCTCTCCGATATCACTCTGACCGGTCCGTACAACTCCCCGATATCACACTGACCGCTCCGTCCAGCACTCTGCGCCCGATATCACAGTGACCGGTCCATACAGCTCCCCAATATCACACTGACCGGTCCCCTCAGCTACCTCCCCGATATCACACTGACCGGTCCGTACAGCACCCTCCCCGATATAACACTGACCGGTTCGTACAGCACTCTCCCCGATATCACACTGACCGGTCCATACAGCTCCCTCTCCGATATCACACTGACCGGTCCGTACAGCTCCCTCCCCGATATCACACTGACCGGTCCATAAAACTACCTCCCCGATATCACACTGACCGGTCCATACAGCTCCCGCCCCGATATCACACTGACCGGTCCATACAGCTCCCTCCCCGGTATCACACTGACCGGTCCATAAAACTACCTCCCCGACATCACACGGACCGATCCTTACAACTCCCTCCCCGATATCACACTGACCGGTCCTTACAACTCCCTCCCCGGTAATACACTGACCGGTCCGTACAGCTTGCTCCCCGATATCACTCTGACCGGTCCGTACAACTCCCTGCCCGATATCACACTGGCCGGTCTGTACAGCACCCTCCCCGATATCACACTGACCGGTCAGTACAGCTTGCTCCCCGATATCACACTGACCGGTCAGTACAGCTTGCTCCCCGATATCCCACTGACCGGTTCGTACAGCTCCCTCCACGATATCACACTGACCGGTCCGTACAGCTTGCTCCACGATATCACACTGACAGGTCCGTACAGCTCACTCTCCGATATCACACTGATCGGTCCGTACAGCTCCCTCCCCGATACCACACTGACCGGTCCGTACAGCTCACTCTCCGATATCACACTGACTGGTCTGTAGTGCTCCCTCCCCGATATCACACTGACCGTTCCGTACATCTCCCTTCCCGATATCACACTCACCAGTCCGTACAGCTCCCCTCCCGATATCACACTGACCAGTTCGTACAGCTCCCTGATATCACACTGACCGGTCCGTACAGCTCCCTCCCCATTATCACATTGACCGGTCCGTACAGCTCCCTCCCCATTATCACATTGACCGGTCCGTACAGCTCCCTCCCCATTATCACATTGACCGGTCCGTACAGCTCCCTCCCCATTATCACATTGACCGGTCCGTACAGCTCCCTCCCCATTATCACATTGACCGGTCCGTACAGCTCCCTCCCCATTATCACATTGACCGGTCCGTACAGCTCCCTCCCCATTATCACATTGACCGGTCCGTACAGCTCCCTCCCAGATATCACACTGACTGGTCCGTAGTGCTCCCTCCCCGATATCACACTGACCGTTCCGTACATCTCCCTTCCCGATATCACACTCACCAGTCCGTACAGCTCCCCTCCCGATATCACATTGACCAGTTCGTACAGCTCCCTGATATCACACTGACCGGTCCGTACAGCTCCCTCCCAGATATCACACTGACTGGTCCGTAGTGCTCCCTCCCCGATATCACACTGACCGTTCCGTACATCTCCCTTCCCGATATCACACTCACCAGTCCGTACAGCTCCCCTCCCGATATCACACCGGTTCGTACAGCTCCCTCCACGATATCACACTGACCGGTCCGTACAGCTTGCTCCACGATATCACACTGACCGGTCCGTACAGCTCACTCCCCGATATCACACTGTCCGGTCCGTACAACACCCTCCCCGATATCACACTGATCGGTCCGTACAGCTCCCTCCCCGATACCACACTGACCGGTCTGTACAGCTCCCTGCACGATATCATACTGACCGGTCCATACAGCTCCATCCACAAAATCACTCTGCGCGTTCCGTACAATACCCTCCCCGATATCACACTGACCGGTCCGTACAGCTCCCTCCCCGATATCTCACTGACCGGTCCGTACAGCTCCCTCCACGATATCACACTAACCGGTCTGTACAGCTCCCTCCCAGATATCACACTGACCGGTCCGTACAGCTCCCTCCCAGATATCACACTGACCGGTCCGTACAGCTCCCTCCCAGATATCACACTGACTGGTCCGTAGTGCTCCCTCCCCGATATCACACTGACCGTTCCGTAGTTCTCCCTTCCCGATATCACACTCTCCAGTCCGTACAGCTCCCCTCCCGATATCACATTGACCAGTTCGTACAGCTCCCTGATATCACACTGACCGGTCCGTACAGCTCCCTCCCCGATATCACACTGACCGGTCCTTACAGCTCCCTCCCCGATATCACACTGACCGGTCCGTACAGCTCCCTCCCCGATATCACACTGACCGGTCCGTACAGCTCCCCGATATCACACTGACCGGTCCGTACAGCTCCCTCCCCAATATCACACTGACCAGTCCGTACACCACATTCCACGATATCACACTGACCGGTCCGTACAGCTCCCTCCCCATTATCACATTGACCGGTCCGTACAGCTCCCTCCCCGATATCACACTGACCGGTCTGTACAGCTCCCTGCACGATATCATACTGACCGGTCCGTTCAGCACCCTCCCCGACATCACACTGACCGGTCGTTACAACTCCCTCCAAAGTATCACACTGACCAGTCCGTACAGCTTCCTACCCGATATCACACTGACTGGTCCGTACAACCCCCTGCCCCGATATCACACTGACTGGTCCGTACAAC
>NC_057754.1:6497026-6501548 GCF_004010195.1 Chiloscyllium plagiosum
CTGACCGGTCCTTAGAGCTCTCTCCCCGATATCACACTGACCGGTCCTTATGGACCCCTCCCCGATATTACTCTGACCGGTCCATACAGCTCCCTCCCCAATATCACACCGATCGGTCCGTACAGCTTCCTGCCCGATATCACACTGACCGGTCCGTACAGCTCCCTCCCCGATATCACATTGACCGGTCCGTACAGCCCCCTCCACGATATCACACTGACCGGTCCTTAGAGCTCTCTCCCCGATATCACACTGACCGGTCCTTATGGACCCCTCCCCGATATTACTCTGACCGGTCCATACAGCTCCCTCCCCAATATCACACCGATCGGTCCGTACAGCTTCCTGCCCGATATCACACTGACCGGTCCGTACATCTCCCTTCCCAATCTCTCACTGACCGGTCCGTACAGCTCTCTGCCCGATATCACAATGACCGGTCCGTACAGCACCCTCCCCGACATCACACTGACCGGTCCGTACAGCTTCCTGCCCGATATCACACTGACTGGTCCGTACAACTCCCCGATATCACACTCACCAGTCCGTACAGCTCCTTACCCGATATTACACTGTCCGGTTGGAACAGCTCCGTCCCCGATATCACACTGACCGGTCCGTACAGCTCCTTCCCCGATATTACACTGACCGGTTGGAACAGCTCCGTCCCCGATATCACACTGACCGGTCCGTACAGCTCCCCGATATCACACTAACCGGTTCGTACAGCTCCCTGATATCATACTGACCGGTCCGTACAGCTCCCTCCCCGATATAACACTGACCAGTCCGTACAGCTCCCTCCCTGATATCACACTGCCCGGACCGTACACCACCCTCCTCGATATCACATTGACCGGTCCGTACAGCTCCCTCACCGATATCACACTGACCGGTCCGTACAGCTCTCTCCACGATATCACACTGACCGGTCCGTAAAGCTCCTTCCCCGATATCACACGGACCGGTCCGTACAACCCCCTCTCCGATATCACACTGACAGGTCTGTACAGCTCCCTCCCCGAAATCACTCTGACCGGTCCGTACAGCTCCCTCCCCGATATCACACTGACCGGTCCGCACAACTCCCTCCACGATATCACACCGACCGGTCCGTACAGCTCCCTCCCCGAAATCACTCTGACCGGTCCGTACAGCTCCCTACACGATATCACACTGACCGGTCCGCACAACTCCCTCCACGATATCACACCGACCGGTCCGTACAGCTCCATCCCCGAAATCACACTAACTGGTCCGAACAGCTCCCTCCCCGATATCACACAGACCGGACCGCACCAACTCCCTCCACGATATCACACCGACCGGTCCGTACAGCACCCTCCCCGATATCACACTGACCGGTCCGTACAGCTTGTTCCCCGATATCAAACTGACCGGTCCGTACAACTCCCTCCCCAATATCACACTCTCCAGTCCGTACAGCTTGATCCCCGATATCACACTGACCGGTCCGTACATCTCCCACCCCGATATCACACTGACCAGTCCGTACAGCTCAATCCCCGATATCACACTGACCGGTCCGTACAGCACCCCCTCGCAGATATCACACTGACCGGTCCATACAGCACACTCCCCGATATCACACTGAGCAGTCCTTACAGCTGCCTCCCCGATATCACACTGACCGGTCCGTACAGACCCCTCCCCGATATTACTCTGAACGTTCCGTACAGCACCCTCCCCGATATCACACTGACTGCTCCGTACAGCACCCTCCCCGATATCACACTGACCGGTCCGTACAGCTCCCTCCCCGATATCACACTGACCGGTCCGTACAGCACACTCCCCGATATCACACTGACCGGTCCTTACAACTTCCTCCACGATATCACACCGACCGGTCCGTACAGCTCCATCCCCGAAATCACACTGACCGGTCCGTACATCTCCCTCCCCGATATCACACTGACCGGTCCATACAGCTTGTTCCCCGATATCACACTGACCGGTCCGTACAGCTCCCTCCCCAATATCACACTGACCGGTCCGTACAGCTCGATCCCCGATATCACACTTACCGGTCCGTACATCTCCCACCCCGATATCACACTGACCGGTCCGTACAGCTCCATCCCCGATATCACACTGACCGGTCCGTACAGCACCCCCCCCGCAGATATCACACTGACCGTTCCATACAGCACACTCCCCGATATCACACTGAGCAGTCCGTACAGCTCCCTCCCCGATATCACACTGACCGGTCCGTACATCTCCCACCCCGATATCACACTGACCGGTCCGTACAGCCCCCTCCCCGGTATCACACTGACCGGTCCGTACAGCACACTCCCTGATATCACACTGACCGGTCCTTACAACTTCCTCCCCGGTATCACACTGACCGGTCCGTACAGCTCCCTCCCTGATATCACACTGACCGGTCCGTATAACCTCCAGCCCGATATCACACTGACCGGTCCGTACAGGTCCCCCTCCGATATCACACTGACCAGTCTGTACAGCACCCTCCCCGATATCACACTGACCGGTCCATACAGCTCGCTCCCTGATATCACACTGACCGGTCCGTACAGCTCTCTCCCCGATATCACACTGACTGGTCCGTACAGCATCCTCCCCGATATCACACTGACCGGTCCGTACAGCTCCCTTCCCGATATCACACTGACCGGTCCGTACAGCACACTCCCCGATATCACACTGACCGGTCCTTACAACCCCCAGCCCGATATCACACTGACCGGTCCGTACAGCTCCCTCACCGATATCACACTGACCGGTCCATACAGCTCCCTCCCAGATATCACACTGACTGGTCCGTAGTGCTCCCTCACTGATATAACACTGACCGGTCCGTACAACTCCCTGCCCGATATCACACTGACCGGTCCGTACAGTTCACTTCCCGATATCATACTGACCGGTTCGTACAGCTCCCTCCGTGATATCACACAGACCACACCGTACAGCTCCCTGCCCGATATCACATTGACCGGTCCGTACAGCACACTCCCCGATATCACACTGACCGGTCCGTACAACACCCTCCCCGAAATCACACTGACCGGTCCTTACAGCTCCCTCCCCGATATCACACTGACCGGTCTGTACAGCTCTCTCCCCGATATCACACTGACCGGTCCGTACAACTCCCTCCCTGATATCACACTGACCGGTCCGTACAACCCCCAGCCCGATATCACACTGACCAGTCCGTACAGCTCCCTCACCGATATTACACTGACCGGTCCGTACAGCTCCCTCCCCGATATCACACTGCCTGGTCTGTACAGCTCCCTCACCGATATCACACTGACCGGTCCGTACAGCTTCCTGCCCGATATCACACTGACCGGTCCGTACAGCACCCTCTCCGACATCACACTGACTGGTCCTTACAACTCCCTGCCCGATATCACACTGACCGGTCCGTATAGCACCCTCCCCAATATCACACTGACTGGTCCGAACAGCTCCCTTCCTGATATCACACTGACTGGTCCGTACAGTTCCCTCCCCGATATCTCACTGACCGGTTCGTCCAGCTCCCTCCACGATAACACACTAACCGGTCCGTACAGCCCCCTCCCAGATATCACACTGACCGGTCCATACAGCTCCCTCCCAGATATCACACTGACTGGTCCGTAGTGCTCCCTCGCTGATATAACACTGACCGGTCCATACAACTCCCTGCCCGATATCACACTGACCGGTCCGTACAGTTTACTTCCCGATATCATACTGACCGGTTCGTACAGCTCCCTCCGTGATATCACACAGACCACTCCGTACAGCTCCCTGCCCGATATCACATTGACCGGTCCGTACAGCACACTCCCCGATATCACACTGACCGGTCCGTACAACACCCTCCCCGAAATCACACCGACCGGTCCTTACAGCTCCCTCCCCGATATCACACTGACCGGTCTGTACAGCTCTCTCCCCGATATCACACTGACCGGTCCGTACTGCTCCCTCCACGATATCACACTGACCGGTCCTTGGAGCTCTCTCTCCCTGATATCACACTGACCGGTCTGTACAGCTCCCTCATCGATATCATACTGACCGGTTCGTACAGCTCCCTCCATGATATCACACAGACCACTCCGTACAGCTCCCTGCCCGATATCACATTGACCGGTCCGTACAGCTCCCTCCCCGATATTACTCTGACCGGTCGGTACAGCTACCTCCCCGATATCACACTGCCTGGTCTGTACAGCTTCCTGCCCGATATCACACTGACCGGTCCGTACAGCACCCTCTCCGACATCACACTGACTGGTCCTTACAACTCCCTGCCCGATATCACACTGACCGGTCCGTATAGCACCCTCCCCAATATCACATTGACCGGTCCGAACAGCACTCTCCCCGATATCACACTGACCGGTCCGTACAGCACACTCCCCGATATCACACTGACCGGTCCTTACAACTCCCTCCCCGGTATCACACTGACCGGTCCTTACAGCTCCCTCCACGAAATCACACTGCGCGTTCCGTACAACACCCTCCA
>NC_057754.1:6503607-6519945 GCF_004010195.1 Chiloscyllium plagiosum
AGCTCCCTCCCCGATATCACACTGACTGGTCTGTACAGCTCCCTCCCCGATATCACACTGACTGGTCTGTACAGCTCCCTCCCCGATATCACACTGACTGGTCTGTACAGCTCCCTCCCCGATATCACACTGACTGGTCTGTACAGCTCCCTCCCCGATATCACACTGACTGGTCTGTACAGCTCCCTCCCCGATATCACACTGACTGGTCTGTACAGCTCCCTCCCCGATATCACACTGACTGGTCTGTACAGCTCCCTCCCCGATATCACACTGACTGGTCTGTACAGCTCCCTCCCCGATATCACACTGACCGGTCCATACAGTTCACTCCCCGATATCATACTGACCGGTTCGTACAGCTCCCTCCGTGATATCACACAGACCACTCCGTACAGCTCCCTCCCCGATATCTCACTGACCGGTCCGTACAGCTCCCTCCACGATATCACACTAACCGGTCCGTACAGCTCCCTCCCAGATATCACACTGACCGGTCCATACAGCTCCCTCCCAGATATCACACTGACCGGTCCGTAGTGCTCCCTCCCTGATATAACACTGACCGTTCCGTACAACTCCCTGCCCGATATCACACTGACCGGTCCGTACAGCTTGCTCCCCGACATCACACTGACCGGTCCATACAGTTCACTCCCCGATATCATACTGACCGGTTTCTACAGCTCCCTCCCTGATACCACACAGACCACTCCGTACAGCTCCCTCCCCGATATCACATTGACCGGTCCGTACAGCACACTCCCGATATTACACTGACCGGTCCGTACAACACCCTCCCCGAAATCACACCGACCGGTCCTTACAGCTCCCTCCCCGATATCACACTGACTGGTCTGTACAGCTCCCTCCCCGATATCACACTGACCGGTCCATACAACTCCCTCCCAGATATCACACTGACCGGTCCGTACAGCACACTCCCCGATATCACACTGACCGGTCCGTACAGCCCCCTCCACGATATCACACTGACCGGTCCTTAGAGCTCTCTCCCCGATATCACACTGACCGGTCCTTATGGACCCCTCCCCGATATTACTCTGACCGGTCCGTACAGCTCCCTGCCCGATATCATACTGACCGGTCGTTACAACTCCCTCCCCAGTATCACACTGACCGGTCCGTACAGATCCCTCTCCGATATCACCAGTCTGTACAGCACCATCCCCGATATCACACTGACTGATCCGTACAGCACTCTGCCCCCGATATCACAGTGACCGGTCCATACAGCTCCCTCCCTGATATCACACTGACCGGTCGGAACAGCTCCCTTCCCGATATCACACTGACCGGTCCATACAGCTCCCTCCCTGATATCACACTGACCGGTCCGTACAGCTCCCTCCCCGATATCACACTGACCGGTCTGTACAGCTCCCTCCCCGATATCACACTGACCGGTCCGTACAGCTCCCTCCCAGATATCACAATGACCGATCCGTACAGCTCCCTCTCCGATATCACACTGACCGGTCCTTACAGCTCCCTCCCCGATATCACACTGACCGGTCCGTACAGCACCATCCCCAATATCACACTGACCGGTCCTTACAACTCCCTCGCCGGTATCACACTGACCGGTCCGTACAGCTCCCTCCCTGATATCACACTGACCGGTCCGTACAACCCCCAGACCAATACCGCACTGACCGGTCCGTACAGCTCCCTTTCCGATATCACACTGACCAGTTTGTACAGCAGCCTCCCCGATATCACACTGACTGGTCCGTACAGCTCACTCCCTGATATCACACGGCCCGGTCCGTACAACACCCTCCCCGATATCACATTGAGCGGTCCGTACAGCTACCTCACAGATATCACACTGACCGGTCCGTACAGCTCTCTCCACGATATCACACTGACCGGTCCGTAAAGCTCCTTCCTCGATATCACACTGACCGGTCCGTACAGCTCCCTCCCCGAAGTCCCACTGACCGGTCCGTACAGCTCCCTCCCCGAAATCACAATGACTGGTCCGTACAGCTCCCTCCCTGATATCACACTGACCGGTCCGTACAACCCCCAGCCCGATATCACACTGACCGGTCCGTACAGCTCCCCCTTCAATATCACACTGACCAGTCTGTACAGCACCATTCCCGATATCACACTGACCGGTCCGTACAGCTCGCTCCCTGATATCACACTGACCGGTCTGTACAGCTCCCTCCCCGATATCACACTGACCGGTCCGTACAGCCACCTGCCTGATATCATACTGACCGGTCCGTACAACTCCCTGCCCGATATCACACCGACCGGTCCGTACAGCTTGCTCCCCGATATCACACTGCCCGGTCCGTGCAGTTCACTCTCCGATATCATACTGACCGGTTCGTACAGCTCCCTCTGTGATATCACACAGACCACTCCGTACAGCTCCATCCCCGATATCACATTGACCGGTCCGTACAGCACACTCCCCGATATCACACTGACCGGTCCATACAACACCTTCCCCGAATTCACACTGACCGGTCTGTACAATTCCCTCACCGATATCACACTGACCGGTCCGTACAGCTCCCTCCCCGATATCACGCTGACCGGTCCGTACAGCTCCCTCCCCGATATCACACTGACCGGTCCGTACAGCACCCTTCCCGATATCACACTGACCGGTCCGTACAGCACCCTGCCCGATGTCACACTGACCAGTCCATACAGCTCCCTCCACAATATAACACTGACCGGTCCTTACAGCTCCCTCCCCGATATCACACTGACCGGTCCTTACAGCTCCCCCCCCCCGATATCACACTGACCGGTCCGTACAGCTTCCCGATATCACACTAACCGCTCCCTACAGCTCCCTCCCCGATATCACACTGACTGGTCCGTACAGCTCACTCCCCATTATCACACTGACCGGTCCGTACAGCTCCGTCCCCGATATCACACTGACCGGTCCGTACAGCTCCCTCCCCGCTATCACACTGACCGGTCCGTACAGCTCCCTCCCCGATATCACACTGACCGGTCCGTACAGCGCCCCGATATCACACTGACCGGTCCGTACAGCTCTCTCACTGATATCACACATTTCGGTCCGTACACACTCTCCCCAATGTCACACTGACCGGTCCATACAGCACCCTCCCCAATATCACACTAACCAGTCCGTACACCCCCCTCCCCGATATCACACTGACCAGTCCTTACAGCTCCCCCGCTCCGATATCACACTGACCGGTCCGTACACCTCCCTCCCTGATATCACACTGACCGGTCCGTACAGCTCCCTCCCCGATATCACACTGACCTGTCCGTACAGCACCCTCCCCGATATCATACTGACCGGTCCGTACAGCTCCCCGATATCACACTGACCCGTCCGTACAGCTCCCCCCCCAATATAAAATTGACCGGTCCATACAGCATCCTCCAGAAAATCACACTGACCGGTCTGTACAGCTCGCTCCCCAATATCGCACTGACCGGTCCATACAGTTCTCTCCCCTCCCTCATATCACACTGACCGGTCTGTACAGCTGCCTCCCCAATATCACACTGACCGGTCCGTACACCTCCTCCCCACCCCGATATCACACTGACTGGTCCGTACAGCATCCTCCCAGATATCACACTGACCGGTCCATACAGCTCCCCGATATCACACTGACCGGTCCGTACAGCTCCGTCCCCGATATCACACTGACCGGTCTGTACAGTTCCCTCCCCGATATCACACTGTCCGGGCCGTACAGCTCCCTCCCCGATATCACACTGACCTGTCCGTACAGCTCACTCCCCAATATCACACTGACCGGTCCGTACAACTCCTCCTCGATATCACACTGACCGGGCCGTATAGCTCCCTCCTCGATATCACACTGACCGGTCTGTACAGCACCCTCCCCGAAATCACACTGACCGGTCCGTATATATCCCCGATATCACACTGACCGGTCCGTACAGCTCCCCGATATCACACTGACTGGTCCGTACAACTCCTCCTCCCTCCGCGATTTCACACTGACCGGTCCGTAAAGCTCTCTCACTGATATCACACATATCGGTCCGTACATTCCCCTCCCCGATGTCACACTGACCGGTCCATACAGCACCCTCCCCAATATCACACTGACCAGTCCGTACACCTCCCTCCCCGATATCACATTGTCCGGTCCGTACGCCTCCCTCCCTGATATCACACTGACCGGTCCGTACTGCTCCCTCCCTGATATCACACTGACCGGTCCGTACAGCTCCCTCCCCGATATCACACTGACCTGTCCGTACAGCACCCTCCCCAATATCAACTGACCGGTCCGTACAGCTCCCCGATATCACACTGACCGGTCCGTACAGCTCTCCCCCCAATATAAAATTGACCGGTCCATACAGCATCCGCCAGAAAATCACACTGACCGGTCTGTACACTCGCTCCCCAATATCACACTGACCGTTCCATACAGTTCTCTCCCCGAAATCACACTGACCGGTCCGTACAGCTCCCTCCTCGATATCACACTGACCGTTCCGTACAGCTCCCTCCCTGATATCACACTGACTGGTCCATACAGCTCCCTCCCCGATATCACACTGACCGGTCCGTACACCTCCTCCCCACCCCGATATCACACTGACCGGTCCGTACAGCTCCCACAACATTATAACACTGACCGGTCTGTACAGCATCCTCCCAGATATCACACTGACCGGTCCATACAGCTCCCAGATATCACACTGACCGGTCTGTCCAGCTCCCTCCCCGATCACACTG
The DNA here is from genome assembly GCF_004010195.1 of Chiloscyllium plagiosum. Classification (NCBI taxonomy): domain Eukaryota; kingdom Metazoa; phylum Chordata; class Chondrichthyes; order Orectolobiformes; family Hemiscylliidae; genus Chiloscyllium; species Chiloscyllium plagiosum. Next base: position 6,508,364 of record NC_057754.1, read on the forward strand.
ACTGGTCCGTACAGCTCCCTCCCCAAAATAACACTGACTGGTCCGTACAGCATTCTCCCCAAAATCACACTGACCGGTCCATACAGTTTTCTCCCCGATATCACACTGACCGGTCCGTACAGCTCCCTCCTCGATATCACACTGACCTGTCCGTACAGCTCCCTCCCCGATATCACACTGACCGGTCCGTACTGCTCCCCCCCCCCCCCGATATCCCACTGACCGGTGCATATAGCACCCACCCCGATATCACACTGACCTGTCCGTATGACTCCCTCTCCGATATCACACTGACCGGTCCGTACAGCACACTCCCTGATACCACACTGACCGGTTCGGACAGCTCCCTCTCCGATATCACACTGACCGGTCCGTACTGCTCCCTCTCCGATATCACACCGAACGATCCTTACAGCCCCCTCCCAGATATCACACTGACCAGTCCGTACTGCGCCCTCCCCGATATCACACTGACCGGTCCGTACAGGTCCCTCCCTGATATCACACTGACCGGTCCGTACAGCTCCCTCCCGAAATCACACTGACCGGTCCTTACAGCTCCCTCCCCGATATCACACTGACCGGTCCGTACAGCTCCCTCCCCGATATCACACTGACTGGTCCGTACAGCTCCCCGATATCACACTGACCGGTCCGTACTGCGCCATCCCCGATATCACACTGACCGGTCCGTACAGCTCCCTTCCCGATATCACACTGACCGGTCCGTATAGCTCCCTCCCCGATATCACACTGACCGGCCCGTACAGCTCCCTCCCGATATCACACTGACCGGTCCGTATAGCTCCCGCCCCCCCCCGATATCATACTGACCGGTCCGTATAGCTCCCTCCCCGATATCACACTGAACAGTCCGTACAGCTCCCCCCCGATATCATACTGACCGGTCCGTATAGCTCCCCCCCCCCACCCAATATCACACTGACATGTCAGTATAGCCCCCTCCCCGATATCACACTGACCCGTCCGTGCAGCTCCCTCCCCGATATCACACTGACCGGTCCGTACAGCTCCCTCCCCGATATCACACTGACCGATCCATACAGCTCCCTCCCCGATATCACATTGACCGGTCTGTACAGCTCCCCCCCCCCCCCGGTGTCACACTGACCGGTCCATACAGCTCCCCGATATCACACTGACCGGTCCGTACAGCTCTCCCCCCCCGGTATCACACTGACCGGTCCATACAGCTCCCCGATATCACACTGACCGGTCCGTACAGCTCTCCCCCCCCGGTATCACACTGACCGGTCCATACAGCTCCCCGATATCACACTGACCGGTCCGTACAGCTCTCCCCCCCCGGTATCACACTGACCGGTCCATACAGCTCCCCGATATCACACTGACCGGTCCGTACAGCTCTCCCCCCCCGGTATCACACTGACCGGTCCATACAGCTCCCCGATATCACACTGACCGGTCCGTACAGCTCTCCCCCCCCGGTATCACACTGACCGGTCCATACAGCTCCCCGATATCACACTGACCGGTCCGTACAGCTCTCCCCCCCCGGTATCACACTGACCGGTCCATACAGCTCCCCGATATCACACTGACCGGTCCGTACAGCTCTCCCCCCCCGGTATCACACTGACCGGTCCATACAGCTCCCCGATATCACACTGACCGGTCCGTACAGCTCCCCATGCATGTCCAAGTGCGGAGTTTTTCCTCAGCTCCCTGACCTTTGTTTGTCGATGGTGGACAGAGTTTGGGGATTCCGGAGGTGTGTTACAACAGATACTTCACCACATTGCCCCTCTGACAGTGGCGTGGACTCTCCACCATTATCTGGAGGGCGTTACGACAATAAGGACAACTTGCATTTATCTGGTGCCTTTAATCAAATCAAACGTTGCAATGCTTTTCAGGAAATATTATCAAACAACAGTTGACACTAAAGCACCTAAGGAGATATTCGTGGTTTATATAATGTTAGTTGTTCACAGTCCCCATAGCCATAGTTACACGACTGGACAGAACATTAAGTAGCAGCATAGCTGAAGTTTATAACAAAAGCAATGTAATAATCTTGATGAACTTTAATCTTCATTCAGACTGGAATGAAATTGGCAAATGCAGTTTGAAAGATGAGATGGCTACAGAATTCACAATAGTTTCCTGCAGCGATATGTTCTGAACTGACTGAGTACAAAACGGTTTTGGATTTAGTGCAGCGTAATAAAGCGGGGTTAATTAGCAAACTCACAATGCAAAACAAAAACCCATTGGGAAAGAGTGATCATAATGCAGTTAAACCCCATAGTTGGCAAGAGAGACACGTCTTCCAATCCCAAATGTGAACCTCAGATGCAAACAAAGCCAATTACGTGGTTGAGAGCTGGTCAAGGTTGGTTGGATAAATGGATTAAAAGACACAAACTTAACTATGTTCGAGAAAGAAAAGCAGGCATAATGTCCAGGGAAAATTAAAAAATTCCCTGAGAATGATCCATCCGTGGCTTGCGAGGGAAGGAAAGGATGACATCAGGTTAAAACAGAACTCTTGGAATCCTGGGAGGTTGAGAAGGTTCGAGAAGCTAGCAAAGGTAAAGGAGAAAGGACAGAATTTGAGAGTGGAAAAGCTGATTATATAAAAGGAGGAGAGTAGCTAAATTAGTCCTTTAGCAAGCAGAGATGGAGAAACTATCCTGGGAAACGAGAAAACAAGGGAACAAATATCTTGTACCTCCTTTCATAATAAAAACATGGTGCATGCAAGAAATCGAGGGTAAAGAAAGGACAAAAGAGTTAGGGTCAATAACGTTGTGTGGAGAAAATGTCAGGGGTAAAACACCGAGAAACATCCGGAACTTGACAGTTACACACTAGGGTTTTGAAAGAAGCCGCTGTTGAGCTAATGGAGACCCCTGGTTACGATTTTCCAGAGCGCCCTGGGTTCAGCAATCAGCCCGGCAGTTCGGAAGTCAGCAAATGTACAAATATTATCTCAGAAGAGAGTGAAGAGGGAATCAACATCAGGACAAAGGAAGTCACTAGATTCAATTATTAAGGCAGCCTGAAGAGCCACAGTTTGACCAAAGTCAATGTGGTGTTTGACAAATTCAGTGACCCATCTTGAGGCGTAGGAACAGAAACCAGTAGATGTAAACGTTTGGATTTCCAAACAGAAAAAAAAAAGCCTTTGAGGCCAAGTTATTGAATATTTCAGTCCGAGGTTTTTGACAAAGCACAAAGAAAATTTCCAGTCCAGGAACAAGCCCTTCGGCCCTCCAAGCCTGGGCCGATCCAAATCTACTGTCTAAGCCTGTTGCCCAATTCATAAGTATCTGTTTCCCTCTGCTCCCCACCTCCTCATGCATCTGTCCAGACACACATTAAATGAATCTACCGTGCCTGCCTCTACTACCTCTGCTGGCAACGCGTTCCAGACACCCACCACCCTCTGTGTGAAGTACTGGCCGCGTGTATCCCTCTTAAACTTTTCACCTCTCACCTTGAATACGTGACCTCTCATCATTGAATCCTTCACTCTGGGAAAAAGCTTCTCTCTATCCACCCTGTCTATATCCTTCATGATTTTGTAAACCTCCATCAGGTCCCCCCTCAATCTCCTTTTTTCTAATGAAAACAATCCTAACCTACTCAACCTCTCTTCATTGCTAGCCCCTTCCATACCAGGCAACATCCTCGTAAACCTTCTCTGCACCCTCTCCAAAGCGTCCACATCCTTTTGCCAGGTAAAAACAAGGACTGCAGATGCTGGAAAAGCACAGCAGGTCAGGCAGCATCCGAGGAGCAGGAAAATCAACGTTTCAGGCAAAAGCCCTTCATCAGGAATAAAGGCAGAGAGCCTGAAGGGTGGAGAGATAAGCTAGAGGAGGGTGGGGGTGGGGAGAAAGTAGCAGAGAGTACAATAGGTGAGTGGGGGTGGGGATAGAGGTGATAGGTCAGGACATGGTTGAAGAGCTTCAGGGCAGAGGAAATGACCTGGGAGTTGCAGTGGGACTCCCTGAGATTCTTGGAGAGAGAGGAGGAAAACTTCAAGGCAGGCATCCTTGCAAGAGGATTCGCAGGAGGGTTAAAATCAACGAGGTAGAAACAAGGGCTGCAGATGCTGGAACTTTTAGTAATGTTGCACCCAGAACTGTACACAGTATTCTAAATGCAGCCGAACCAAAGTCTTGTACAATTTTAACATGACCTGCCAGCTTTTATACTCAATACCCCGTCCAGTGAAGGCAAGCATACCATATGCCTTCTTGACCACTCTATCCGCCTGTGCAGCAACCTTCAGAGTACAATGGACCTGAACTCCCAGATCTCTCTGCCCATCAACTTTTCCCAAGCCTCTTCCGTTAACAGTATAGTTTGCTCTAGAATTAGGCTTCCCAAAATGCATCACCTCACATTTGCCCAGATTGAACTCTATCTGCCACAGCTCCGCCCAACTCTCCAGTCTATCTACATTCTCCTGTGTTCTTTGACAGTTCCCTAGGCTTTCTGCTACTCCACCAATCTTCGTGTCATCTGCAAACTTCCTGATCAGACCACCAATGCCCTCTTCCAGATCATTGACTGGGAGAGGGTGGCCTGTAGTGCAAGGTTGGAGTCGAGTCTGGGAGGGAGTTACGAGCGTCAGTTTGGTGGGTGAGGAGGGGAGGCGCTGGGCGGAATACAAGGTGGGGAGGGGGCAGGCGCGTGTCTCAGGGTGGGAGTAGTGGTCATACCTCTGGGCTGGCACCCCAGAGGACTGGTGTCGGAGATCCGGGGGGAGAGTGGCCTCCAAAGCACGGAGTGTCTGGCGAATCCCTTGGCCCACTCGGGGGTTTAATACGCTCGGAAGCGAACCCTGCGGTGGGCGTACAAACCACGGGCCGGTCACCGCCGACACCACGCGAGGGGGAGGGGCAGATCCTCCGACACAAACCTCCACGTGACTCCAAGCCCCGCCCCGCAGCTGCTTGGGCTGAATCTCAACTGCCACCCCCCACCCGGGTAGGGCTGCTCAGTTCGATGGGCAGTGCCCACTTCAAACGAGGTATAGCACGGAAACAGGCCCTTCGGCCCCTCCAGGCCTGTGCCGATCGTCGTGCCCTGACTAAACAAACCTCCTGCCCTTATTCGGTCCGTCTCCCTCTATTCCCTCCCTGTTCCTGGAACCATCTACAATGTGGCCCAGGTGCCTGCTTCCCCCACCTCTCCTGACAGTGCGTTCCAGGCTCCTACCACTCTCTGCGTGAAAACCTTCCCTCCCTTAAACTGTCCCCCCTCTCACCTTGAACCTGTGACCCCCTCGGAATTGACCCTTTGACCCTGGGGAGGGGAGAGCCTCTGACTATCCGCCCTATCGATTCCTCTCAGAATTGTGTCGGCCTCTATCGGGCCTCCTCTCAGCCTGCGTCTTTCCCGGTGAAAACAATCCCAGTCTCTTTAACCTTTCCTCGTAGCCAGGGGCCTCTCGAGATCAGGCAATGTCCCGGTGAACCTCCTCTGGCGCTCGCTCTACAAAACTTCCACCTCCTTCTGGTAGGCGGAGCGCCCAAAACTGTACACAATCCTCCGAACGCGGCCTAGCGAGGGTGTTATATTGCTGCAACTACATAATTCTCCTGAGTGAGAATTAAACAAAGGCACTCAATTGTAAGGAAAGCCAAACTGACTGGACAGGCGCTAGGGAGTGAAATGGAGTCAGATGTACAATTTTTTACGACTAACGAGAAAAGAACTCGAACACTTTTCCACCAGGGCTGGCTGAATGCTGCCAACCAGGAGTCATTTCGTGCAGGGTGTGTGGTCACCGAGGGGTCTGTTCCTGTGCTGTATGATTCTATAACTCTAATAGGAAGGTTTTACAGGGTTATGGGGCCAAGTGCTGGCAAATGGGACTGGATCAATTTAGGACATCTGGTCGGCATGGACGAGGTGGGCCGAAGGGTCTGTTTCTGTGCTGTATGACTCTATAATGGGAAGGGTTTAGAGGGATATGGGCCAAATGCTGGCAAATGGGACTGGATTAATTTAGGATATCTGGGTCAGCATGGATGAGATGGGCTGAAGGGTCTGTTTCCGTGCTGTACATCTCTATGTCTCTCTGACTGAATGGTGCTCTGTAATGAGAAAGTAGCAGTCAATTAACTGCTCGTATCTCAGGGCAAAATAACACAATGACTGACTGACTGACTCTGATAAAACAAAACCCTTTTGATAAACGATTGGCTGGATTGCACAGCCTAGTGCAGACTTCAAGGCGATGTGTTTGTTCTTGTGTCTTCCAATGTCCTGGAGCAGTTATCTAATTCCCTCGCCTGCGTAATAACTGACTCAGCTCCCTCTGGTCATCTCAGGCCCCAACGTCCCACATCGGCCGTCCTTCCCCTCCCACCTCCTCCCTTCCCGGCCGCGGTGCTAATCCACACTTCCCCCCCCACCCAAGGCTGACGTCTCCAAGGTAACCAGTTCGCTGGCCGGTGGGAATAATCCCTTCCTCCAGTCTCCCTTGCTAATTCAGCTCTGGTCAGTCCAGACGCAGAGGAGACTGGGATTTGCTGAGCCCTGGTTGGAATTTCTGAGGAATCGGTGTTGCTTCAGTGTCTGCACTGTGGAGCCAGGCCATTCTGCCCATCCTCCTGAGCCTGTTCCGCCATTCAATCTGACCTTAGCAAATCCTCTACCTCACCGCCATGTCCCCATACCCCTCGCTGCGTTGGGAATTCCCCCACACTCTCTCTGTCTCATTCTGGAATAATAAGTGGCCTCCAGCGCTACAGAATTCTCATGTTGTGAAGAGGAGTCGTACCTGACTCAAAACATTAGCTTGGTTTTTCTCTCTCTCTCCCTCTTGCCAGACCTGCTGAGTTTCTCCAGCGCTTGCTGTGTTTGTCTGAGAGTGCCATGTGTTCCCCCCCCCCCCACCCTACGAGGGAAGAATGGCTTCCGCACCTCACTCTGAAATTAGCTAGCCCCTACCCTGAGATTGCATACCCTAGTTCCAATCACCGCCAACTGGGCGGGTTGGGGTAGGGGGCACTCATCCTCACTGCATCTAAACGATCCAGCTTAATTAGAATTTTGTACATTTCACTGAGATCTCCATTTTAATATGCATGGGTTTGTGTGTGTGCATTGCAATGTACATGTGCGTATTTGTATTTGTGTGTATCTGTGTTTGTGTGTGTGTACATTTTAATGTACATTTGTGTACGTGTGTCTCTGTGTGTGTGTTAATGTGTGTAACTGTGTTTGTGTGTCTACGTGTGTCTCTATGTGTGTATGTACTAATGTACATGTGTGTATCTGTGTTTGTGTGTGTGTTAATGAACATGCTTGTATCTGTGTTTGTGTGTGTTAATGTACATGTGTATAACTGTGTGTGTGTTAATGTACATGTGTGTAACTGTGTTTGTGTGTGCATACCAATGTACATGTGTGCATCTATGTTTGTGTGTATATTTTAATGTACATGTGTGTATGTGAATTTTAATGTACATTTTAATGTATCTGTGTGTATCTGTGATCATATGTTTTAACATACATGTATGTATATGTGTTTGTGTGTGTGCATTTGAATGTACATGTGTTTATCTGTGTCCGTATGAGTGTTTGAATGTGCATGGGTTTATCTGTGTTTGTGTGTGTGCATTTTAATGTACCTGTGTGTATCTGTGTTTGTGGTGTGTTTTAATGTACATGCGTGTATCTGTGTTTGTGTGTGGCGTGTTTTAATGCACATGCATGTATCTGTGTTTGTGTGTAGTGTATTTTAATGTACATGTGTGTATCTGTGTTTGTGTGTGGTGTATTTTAATGTACATGTGTATATCTGTATTTGTGTGTGGTCGTATTTTAATGTACATGCGTGTGTATCTGTGTTTGTATGTGGTATATTTTAATGTACATGTGTGTATCTGTGTTTGTGTGTGGTGTATTTTAATGTACGTGTGTATCTGTGTTTGTGTGTGGTGTATTTTAATGTACATGTGTACCTGTGTTTGTGTGTGGTGTATTTTAATGTACGTGTGTATCTGTGTTTGTGTGTGGTGTATTTCAATGTACGTGTGTATCTGTATTTGTCTGTGCACATTTTCATGTATCTGTGTGTACATGCGTGTGTCCATGGATGGGGGGGTTGGGGTGTGACACTGGTGAATCTCACATGGCATTGGTCCGACAGACACAGGGAAACCAGCAGGAAGTGCTCTGTCAGGCAGCCCAGGAGATGCAGCTGGGTTCCCGCAGAGCTGCAGTACTCCAGTGGAATGTCAGTGCCCAGAGTGGATCAAAGTGATGGAACACGATATCAAATATTAATTCACCGTGGGTGAAAAGATTTCCTTTCAACTCAAACATCTGTTATAGAAAATAAAACCCGTCTCTTATTGAAAAGAAAATCCAATCTTGGTGCTTTTTTTTAACCAATCAATTTGGTGCTGAAACCTGCTGCAGGGGCAGAAATCACATGGGCACGGAAAGTTCCAGCAATTCAACTGCAATCATTTTCTCCTCATCTGCTCCTAGCATTTGGCAGGAACTCAGTAACTCCATCCCCTACACCTCCCTCCCTGTCTCTTTAACCCCCTCCAGCCCCTACACCCCCTCCCTATATGTGTAACCCCTCTACACTGACCCCCATCAAACACTCCCAGGACAAGAAGAGCACGGGGTTAGATACAGAGTAAACCTTCCTCCACACTGTGCCCCCATCACTCACTCCCAGGACAGGGACAGCACAGGGTTGAAGTGTCTGTTACTTTCTGGTGAGATCAGTCCTCTGTTTCTTGACAGCACCTCCGAGTGAACCTTTCTCTGTGATCGCTGATAAACCCACGATCACCGTAAATCATGGAACACGTAAGTGAGACATTGGTGTGAGAACTACTGCAGCGTTCGGGTGGTGGTGGGTGGAGGGAGAGGGAGAGGGAGTGCTGGTAGAGATGCACATTTGTGAGGATCACAGCACACAGCCCCATCTCTGTAACCTCAGCCAACCCCTCAACCTCTGCATCCCTCCCTATCTCTGTAACCTCCTGCAGCCCCTACAAGTTCCCCTATCTCTGTAACCCGCTCCAGCCCGTACACCCCTCCCTATCTCTGTAACCTCCTCCAGCCCCTACACCCACTCCCTATCTCTGTAACCCCCCTCCAGCCCCTACACCCCCTATCTCTGTAATTCCCCCTCCAGCCCCTATACCCCCTCTCTATCTTTGTCCAGAACTAGAGGGGCATAGGTTTAGGGTGAGAGGGGAAAGATATAAAAGGGACCTAAGGGGGCAACTTTTTCACACAGAGGGTGGTACGTGCATGGAATGGGCTGCCAGAGGAAGTGGTGGAGGCTGGTACAATGACAACATTTAAAATCGATGGGTATATGAAGAGAAAGAGTTTGGAGGGGTATGGGTCGGGTGCTGGCAAATGGGACTAGATTGGGTTGGGATATCTGGTCGGTATAGACGGGTTGGACCGAAGGGTCTATTTCCGTGCTGTACATCTCTATGGCTCTATAATACATCTGTCCAAACCAGGAACAGCACAGGTCTCCCTTGTGGAAACCACGCCTCGAGGGTAGGCTCCCAAACCAGCAGGTGATTGGTTAAATGCTAGATTTGTAATGCATTAGTGTCAAACTGTGCTGGGTACGTCGGTTTCTGATTGGTCGAAATCGAGAGCCCGGTGCCAAAGCTCGGATGATGGTTGTGGGTGATTGGCTCTCACTGGGCATGCCCGCTGTGGGACTCCCAATCACGGGTCCATTTTTGTCCAAACATGAGTCCATTCTGTCCAATCGTGTCCGTTTTGTCCAATCATGTGTCCATTTTGTCTTTGCAGATGGGCAAGGGGTGGGGTGGGAGGGTGTGTCGGAGCTGTCAATGATATCCTCAATAAATATTCCAGGAGACATATCTCTGTAACAAGGTGCCATTAGAGAGTGTGCTGTTGCGTTTTTCCATATTTTAATGGTGCATTAAAATTATATTATTGTTTTTGGATGGCAACAGGATTGCAGGACAGCAAGAAATCTGACACTCATTGTAAGTGTTGTTTACACAGCTGCTGACTCCAACACGCACTGCAGGTGAAGGGCTGTGTACAAATGCAGATTTCAAGCAGAGATTAGGGACAACTCAGCAATGACAAACACCTCCTGATAGCTGTCAATGATGCGACTGGATCCCAGGTTCAGACCTTCATTATGGACTAGGTCAGAAACACCCCTCAAAACGTTTCAAGAAGGTAGCTCGAACCCCCTAACATTTCAGGTTGGTTTAAGCAGATGTCAGGTGGATGTTCTAGGAGTGACGCACGCTGTTCAGTTTTAAACGTTTATTGACAGGCTACTGATCTGGGTGGCAGACTGGCTCAGCGACTGTCTGTGTGAAGTTTGTACATTCTCCCCCCAACTCCCGGATCTGTGTGGGGGTTTTAAACGGGTGCTCCAGTTTCCTCCCACAGTCCAAAGATGTGGGATTGGCCATGCTAAATTGTGAGGAGAAAGTGAGGTCTACAGATGCTGGAGATCAAAGTTGAAACTTTATTGCTGGAACAGCACAGCAGGTCAGGCAGCATCCAGGGAACAGGAGATTCGACGTTTCGGGCACAGGCCCTTCTTCAGGAATCAAATTGTCCCATAGTGCCCAGGGATGTGCAGATTAGGGTGGATTGGCCGTGCTAAATTGTCCTATAGTGCCCAGGGATGTGCAGATTAGGGTGGATTGGCCGTGCTAAATTATCCTATAGTGCCCAGGGATGTGCAGATTAGGGTGGATTGGCCGTGCTAAATTGTCCTATAGTGCCCAGGGATGTGCAGGTTAGGGTGGATTGGCCGTGCTAAATTGTCCCATAGTGCCCAGAGATGTGCAGGTTAGGGTGGATTGGCCGTGCTAAATTGTCCCATAGTGCCCAGGGATGTGCAGGTTAGGGTGGATTGGCCATGCTAAATTGTCCCATAGTATCCAGGGATGTGCAGGTTAGGGTGGATTGGCCATGCTAAATTGTCCCATAGTGCCCAGGGATGTGCAGATTAGGGTGGATTGGCCATGCTAAATTACCCATCGTACCCAGGGATGTGCAGGTTAGTGTGGATTGGCTGTGCTAAATTACCCATAATGCCCAGGGATGTACAGGTTATGGTGGATTGACCATGCTAAATTGTCCCATAGTGCCCAGGGATGTGCAGGTTAGGGTGGATTGGCCGTGCTAAATTGTCCCATAGTGCCCAGGGATGTGCAGGTTAGGGTGGAATGGCCGTGCTAAATTGTCCCATAGTGCCCAGGGATGTGCAGGTTAGGGTGGATTGGCCATGCTAAATTGCCCCATAGTGTCCATGGGTGTGCAGGTTAGGGTGGATTGGCCATGCTAAATTGACAAATAGTGCCCAGGGACGTGCAGGTTAGGGTGGATTGGCCGTGCTAAATTGTCCCATAGTGTCCAGGGATGTGCAGATTAAGGTGGATTGGCCGTGCTAAATTGTCCCATAGTGCCCAGGGATGTGCAGGTTAGGGTGGATTGGCCGTGCTAAATTGTCCCATAGTGCCCAGGGATGTGCAGGTTAGGGTGGATTGGCCATGCTAAATTGTCCCATAGTGCCCAGGGATGTG